>NC_058134.1:102461713-102523672 GCF_016433145.1 Gracilinanus agilis
CTTGTCACTTCAATGTTTTACAAGAACTGAAATATACAAAAGGTGTGCTTTTTTTCCAAGTCTTTAAGAAACACCCTTTTATCATCTTGATTTAAATTAGAGCAGGAAAATGTCAAGAAGAAATACACTGAAATATATAATTTCTTAACTGACCACAGGCAGGAATTTAAAATGTATATCTATATCTTATTGTCATATGCATATATGCATTATATGTGTACACATATGTTTAGGTATCTATTGTTAAAATAATAGTTTTACCTCATAATTTTCAAATAAAGTCATTATATATTTTCAAAAATAAATGTAATAGTTATAATCTCATATTCATTATTTTTATTAACCATTTTTAAAATTTTTATTTTTATTTTTTCCATGATTACATGATACTTTTTGTCTCCCTCCCCTCTTCCCACAGAGTTAACAAGCAATTTCACTGGGTTATATATATATATATGTATATATATATATACATATATATATATATACACACACACATATATATATACATATAATCACTCAAATCCTATTTCTATATTATTCATTTTTGTAATAGAATAATCTTTTAAAACTTAAACCCCAAATCATATACCCATACAAAAAAGGGATAAATCAATGTTTTCTTCTGGATTTCCACTCCCACAGATTTTTCTCTAGATGTGGAGAGCATTATTTCTCATAAATCTCTCAGAGTTGACCTGGATTATTGCATCACTTTTAATAGCAAAGTCAATTATATTTGATCATCCCACAATGTTTCAATCACTGTGTGTAATATCTCCTCAATGATTCTGCTTATTTTGGTCCACATAAGTCCATGGAATTCTTTCTCTTTCTTATAGCAATCAAGCAGTTTATCATTCCTTATAGCACAATAGTATTCCATAACCACCATATACCATGATTTGTTCAGCCACTCCCCCAAACAAGGGGCATCCTCTCATTTTCCAATTTTTGACATCATAAAAAGTGCTGCTATAAATATTTTTGTACACTCAAAACCTTTCTCCTTTTCAAAATCTCTTTGTGATACCAACCCAGTAGTGGTATATCAGCATAAAAGGACAAACATATTTTAAAGCCCTTTGGGCATAATTCAAAATTGCCTTCCAGAATGGTTGGATCAATTCACAACTCCACCAGCAATGCATTAGTGTCTCAATTTTGCCACATCCTCTCCAACACTTATTATTTTCCTTTACTGTCATACTGGCCACTTAGATGTGAGGTGGTTCCTCAGAGTTGTTTTGATTTGCATTTCTCTAATCAGGAGGGATTTAGAACATTTTTCATATGATTATTGAGAGTTCATATCCCTTGACCATTTGTCAATTTTGGAATGATTTGATTTACTATAAATGTGACTTAGATATTTTTATATTTGAGAAATTGGATTTTTGTCAGACAATTTTGTTACAAAATTTTCCCCCAGATTGTTGCTCCCCTTCTAATTTGGTTGCATTGGCTTTGTTTGTACAAAAGTTTTTAATATAATCAAGATTATTAGTTATGTCTTGTAATGTCCTCTATTTTTTGCTGTTTTAAATTATTTATTTCCCCATATATCTGATGAGTATACTATTCCATGTTCACCTAATTTACTTATAATATCACTCTTTATTTTTATACCACGTACCCATTTTGTCCTTATCTAGGTATAGAATGTGAGATATTGATGGGAACCTAATTTTTGCCATACTGTTTTCCAATTTCCCAACAGTTTGTGTCACATAATGGGTTTATATACCCAAAGCTGAGATCTTTGAGTTTATTGAACATAAGATTACTGACATTATTTACCTCTAGTCTATTCTATTGATGCACCCTCTATCTCTTACACAGTACCAGATTGTTTTTGATGATTACTGTTTTATACTATATTTTAAAATCTGGTACTGCTAGGTCACCATCCTTCACATTTTTTTCATTAATTTCCTTGATATTCTTGATCTTTTCTTCTTCCAAATGAATTTTGTTATTATTTTTCTAATTCTCTGAAATAATTTTCTGGTAGTTTGACAGTTATGGCACTGAATAAGTAAATTAATTTAGGTTATATTAGTTTATCCTACCAATGAGCAATTAATATTTTCACAATTGTTTAAATATAATTCTATTTGTGTGGAGAGTGTTTTGTAATTGTGTTCATATAATTCCTATTTGTCTGGGCAGATTGATTCCCAAATATTTTATATTGTCTAGAGTAATTTTAATTGGAGTTTCTATTTCTAATTCTTGCTGCTTATTTTGTTGGAAATATTTAGAAATTGTGATGATTTTTGTGGGTTTCTTAACCATTTTTAATTTCATATGTTTAAAAGAATCTTACTTCTTTCTCTTTGTATTGGGAAAGAAATATATCCTTTTCAGTATTTGGGCAAGAGAAGTTCCTTCAAGTAAAGTGAAATCAAGGCAATTCTTGTTAAATTATTAAGCATTTATTATGCGTTCACTTTATGCCAGTCACTGTACTAAACAATGGGAATATAAAGGCAAAAAATATGAAAAGAGTCTCTGGCCTTAAGGAGTTTACATTTTAATGAAAGAAAGCACATAAAAGTCAGACAAAATTTTCAATGAGGAAGTGAAGGAGTAATGATATGAAATCTGGAAAGAGAAAGATGGAGTCAGGAAGGGAGGGGCAAATAGCTGGCCTGGATAATTGGAAATTACAATGAATATTCCTAGAGGAACTCAATAATGGGAGAAAGGAGGCACAGGAATATAAGAATAATCCAGGTTGGAGATGCCACAGTAGTGGAGGGAACTTATCCAGATGAGAAGAAAACTGAGTCATGATGAGTCAATTAAACAAGCAATCATTATAAATTTATGTGCAAATAATTCTGCTAGTTTATGGGAATACAAAAACAAAAAAGAAAGATTTCCAATATATCTTCTCCCTGACAAGTCAGGAGCTCATTCTTCAAAGTCTTTATGGCAGATTTTGTTGATTGGTCTGCCGACTTGACAACAAAGAAGTAGGAATACTGTGCAAAAAAAAATTGTATCATGTCCAAATATCCTTTTCAAGCTGTTATATATACCTATTTTCAGTAAGTATGAGAGGGGCTAAAATGTGTCACATTCTTCTAATCCTAACACTAAAATCCTGAGACCCAGCCAACTTGAGTAAGAACTATCATATAACACAAGGCTATGTCAAATGGAATATTCATGTCCATACCAATTTTTATTTCTATTGATTACTAAAAGGAAAATGACTTTCTTTCCTTTGAAATCTTTTCCTGAACTAAATTGAGTGCCAGTTTTTTAATGTTCCCTGGAGTGTCTTTGAAAAGAATTTCCTTCCTCACAAGAAGAGAATGTTTTCTATATTCTATCATAAGTCAAAAGATCATGGTTTTCACAAAACCTCAACTGGAATAAAATTTATATAACATTGCTAAAGCTTAGGTATAGCCATTTTATCAGGTTAACATGTATTCTTGACACAGTATTGTGCCATGACATTATGTTACAATATTCTAAAATAAATCTACTCTCAAGTCACAGAAGTTGTCAGCTCTGGCCTTGCTACCATCGAATGGATGGTAATATAAAAGTGTTGGTAGGGGTGTCTTCCCCCACACCATGCTCCAGAGACATTTCAACTTCCTTTGGGAACAAAGTTTTTAACTTAGTCAAGATTTTTAATTTAAATATATTTAATAAAAAATAACTATTTTCCTTCCTTTTCATGTCCATCACTCTCGAAATTTTAAATCTATCATTGTATATGCAGACTTGGAGTATAGAATTATCCTAAATTTATCATGACCAATGTAGGGATTTGTCTTATAAAGAAAACATTCCTATTTGTCCATGTTAAAAACTATTTTTTTCATTTGATACCTTAAAGTCCATTTCTTCTACGTCAAGGGGGTATGTAACATTAAAAAAAAATCTATCATAAGATATCATGATTCATCAAGAATTATGTTTTGATTGGATTTTATGTCTCTCTGATTCCATTAATTCAAATCTTCTCAGATTTCTCTGAAAATCATTCCTTTCATCATTTCTTATAGTATAATATGTTCTATTACATTCATATACCATGATTTTGCTCAACCATTCCCCAATTCATAGACACTCACTTAATTTTAGGTTCTTTAACACTATAAAAGGAGTCATTATTCATTTTTTTATGTGTGACTGCTTTTCATCTTGGGGAATAATAACTTCCAAATACGAATATGATTATTTATCCCTTTTCATTAAGGGGCAGCGTGATAATACTTACAATCTAGGTTTTCAGTTATATTTTGCAACCAGGACTGGATACAGAAAAGCATTGGGATGTAGTCATTTAAAGCCTGCTCCTGAACACTTTGTGGTCCTTTTGGCTCAAGCTGTTGCCTTCAGTCATGAAACACTAATTTTGTTCTCCCTGAATCACCTTGTTTTTGACAGCACTATAACAGGCAATACCATAAACTAAAATAATTTATTTATTTCCTATAATGATGTTACATTTCTGTTGGATGATTTTCTATGCATCTCTTGAGTGCCTCACCTCACCATGATGGATATACCCATCTTCTATCAAATCAGCAGTGAGGGTAGTCATCCAGTATTCTCACAGAGCCTGCCCAACAAGTGTGATTCTTCCTAATTATAGCCTCAGTCTCCAAGAAGAGGCACTAGCAAGTATTGAAATGATGGATAGCAAATGCTAAAACAAGACATGTTGGATGAATAGAACTGATAAAATTACAAAGTTTATCAAGTTGTTTGTAACAAGTCTAGATCTTAGAGCCACTCTGTCTAACATCATCCTCCAGGGTGGCTTTATCCACTACACCACTGAGCTGTCTGAAAATTTCTAGAGGAACTTAATAATGGGAGAAAGGGACCAAAGGAACAAGGGAATCTTTCAAGTTGATGATACCACAGTAGTAGAGGGAACTTATAAGATGAGAAGACAGCTGAGGTATGATGAATCAATTCAACAAGCAATGATTATTCATCTATATTCAAGTCACTCTTCCAATCATTGGGCATACAAAAACAAAAACAAACAAAAAAAAGATTCTCAACAGGTCCCCCTCTGAGGAGTCAGGAGGTCTTAGGTTGGACACATTCTGTTGATTGGACAACCATCTTGACAAACGCAGAGGGAGAGGTATTGTATAAAAATGAATTAATATTGTATTATTGCAGAAAATCTTTTCCATGCTATTGTACAGTAAACTTGTAATTAAATATTATAGGGACTGTTAAGTGTGGCACATCTTTCTAATCCTGAGCCTGAATGAAAAGCCATTCTGAGTCAGAACTAGCCAAGAACAAATGGCTATATGTCAAATTTGAACTAAGATCTTCTGACTTCAAATGAGAGCTTGCTCTATTAAGCATAAAAGAAGTATTAATGATATGCAAAAAAACAAGGTGAAGTTTTCTATGAATTAAGGAGAATGAGGGAAAAGCTCCATGAAGGAAATAGGAAAGAAAGGAAATAAACCAACTATATATGAGGCACTGTATGGAAAATTCTTCTCAAATATTACCTCATTTAATCTTCGCAATAACCTTGTGAGGTAGATATTATTTTCCTCATTTTAAAGTCAAGAAACTGAGGCTAAATTAATTGTGGAGGTTTATAAAGCCAGTTAAATATATGAAGTTAGATTTGAACTCATGTTCCTGACTCCAGGTACTGAATTTTTATCCTCTATGATGCCAGTTGCCACAGTGGTGGGAAAATGAATTTTGATTGCCATTATAAATGACAAAGTATCTGTTGGATGAAGATATAAAGGTGCATTCCAGATTTAAAGAGTATCCTGGATAAAAACAAAGAGAAGAATATAGAATATAATAAAGTAACAGCAAATTGTCTGTTTGCAAATGCAAAAATAGTACATATGGGATGACAAGAACAGGTATCACTAGCCATGGAGATGGTAGCTACTACCAAAGCTCTGAGAAATCTATTTTTTATTTTACTCATTATAACTCATATTAATAAATCATTTTAATGCTTGCAAAACACTTGACAGACATTATTTCCTGGGACTATTCCAATGACATTTTGAGGTAGGCATGAGAGGTATTATTTTCATTATTTTACAAGTGAAGAAACTGACACACAATTGACTTACTCATGGTCACAGATTCAGAAGAGCTATATGACACAGTGTCTTCTTTTGAGCCCAGCTCTCTATTTAAAGTATCAATCTACTTCTCATTCAACAAAGTGAGGTAACATGATACAATGGATAAAATGATGAATTACCAGGTCTAGTTTTTAATCCTAGCTGTGTCAGATATTAGTTAGCAGTCTGACCCTGAGAGACTATATCTCCCCTGTGAACCTCCATTTATTCAACTGTAAAATGAGGAGGGGATAAATTATCTCTAAGATCCCTTTTAGCTCTAAATATAATTGTTATATGCCATTACTATACTATCTTGTATTTGATTTGAATCTACCACGTGTGTAGCACATTATTCTAAGCACAAAAAGAGATGTAGAAAAATATGAAAAATGAGACAGGTTCCTCAAGGTATTGACAGAAATGTTCTAATTTAGTCAAAGAGATAAGATCTATACATAGGAAATAAATAATAAAGCAAATGAATATTTGTGAACTCCAAAGGTTCTTTTTATTTCTAAAATGTTATGGTAATTATACAATCTGTCCTTGGTTTTCTGCTATCCAGAATTATTTTCTATAAGAAGAAAGATGAGGTGACATGCTTATAAAATTTGAAGATGAAATAAAGCTAGAAGGGATAGGTGACACTAAATGTGAAAAATCAGGTTCTAAACATCAGCTGAGCATATTGGGGAAAATGTAATAATATGAAATATAATAGAGATAAATATAAAATATTGCACTTGTAGTTTTAAAAATCAAAAGATTTTTACAAGATGGGTTTGGGAGGCATAATAGGGTGGGTCTAATTGAGGCCAGTTTGGCATTTCAGGGGCTGAATTAGAATGAAATGAAATCATCCTGTATCATTAAATTCATTAAAAAAAAGGCTTACTTAGAACAAGGATACAATGCTCAGCTCAGTTACAGGTAACTAATTCTCCCAAGTGGGGTAGAATCTTATAGAACTAGGGCAAGACTGCAAGACTGAATGAAAATAACTATAAGCTCCTTTATGTCTTTAGGTGATTTCAAAGTCAATTACCAACATATGGCCTGAAGGCACCAGATAGCCTCCTGGATAATTGGTGGGACAGCTTTCTTCTTCTTAGTTAAAGAAGTCACTTGAACTACTTAGAAAAAGTGGACTCCAGTAGACTGTATATATATATAATGATAAGAAGAGGTCTAGAAAACATAAACTATGTGAGAGTTAAGGCCAGCATGTTAATAATATGATGAAGTCAAAAAATGTAAACCAAATACATAGTGTTGTTGAATCATTTCAGTTGATCCCATTTGGACTGTTCTTGGTAAAGATAATAGAGTAGTTTACCATTCCCTTCTCCAGCTCATTTTAGAGATGAAGAAACCTAGACAAATGGACTTCAGGGACTTGTCCAGGGTCACATAGCTTATGTCTGAGATTGATTTTGAACTCACATCTTTCTTACTCTAAGTCTAGTATTCTGTCCTCTGTGCTACCTAGCTGCTCAGAGGGAGATAAGCCCATTATGACTATTTTCAAGGGTTTGGAGTGTTCTTCTGGGCTCCAGAGGAAAGACCCTAGAACACTAGACTGATATTACACAGATGTTCAATATTAAAAAAATTGAATTGAAACAAAAAAGGGAATTTGCTGACTCCAAAGATAATAGGTTCCTTCTTAATGAAACTATGTTTACTTATTTGATAAATTGGAGGGGGGGTGCTTGAAATTCTGATATCAGTTATGCTAGATTGACTGAGTTTCCATGATGATGCGAAATGATGTAGTGCCCAGGTTAGGAGAAAAGAGAGTTCATTGTAAAGATGATCAAAGAAAGGAAAACCATTGTATGCTTTAGTGGTTAATGAAGTCACCATGACTTGGGGTGCTTAGATACATAGGAGCTAGAGTCCCAAAATTCACAAAGAAAGAGAGATGAGAACCTATTATAAAACTTTTTCTCTTTTCTCTAGTTTCATTTAAAGCCAGTAGGGCCCTCAGCCTTCCAAAACAGTCCCTAGTTTTCATTAATGCCGACTGTTTCTGTCAAGCCTCATAATTTATCTTTGGATAGTGTAATAACTAGGCCACACAATTGGGTAACATCACCCCCTTCATGCCATTCCTACTTCTTGGACGCTCATTAGTTTCATCTAAGGCAGGTTGGCATTCAACCATTTTTTGTCAGACTAATTTCCAGTCCCTTCCTTGTGCCAAATTTGTGAAATGATCAATGACTAACTGCATATCCTCCCATGTGTGAGTCTCCAGTGTACAGTCATCAGCAAACATAACTCCAATTTAATTGATTTGAAAGCTTTATTGAAGGTTAACAGTCTGTTCAAGCAGCAGAGATTTTTGGAGGGGTGGAAACAATGTTTAGCATAATGCTACCTTCTCATTGAGTTGACATTTGTGGCAGATAGGAAAGGCTGAGGTGTGCTGGTAGATGGCATTCTCATTAACTAAGGGAAATAGTTCAAGCAGGATGCCATTATTATTGATGCAGGAGCTCATTAAGGTTCCTTGGAGATGTGTATTATTTACTTTCAAAATCTCTACAATAGCTTCCCTCCAGAAAGCTCTACTGGGCAGAGTTCTCAGGATTGATGCACTGATTCCTGGCTCTAATGTTAAGAGAACCCCTGAACTTAGCAATTAAAAAAAAAGTGAGAGGGAATAAAACACTATCTCTTCTCTTATGCAGAGGCATTTCCTGACCTCCCTCTAGTTGTAGATATCACTCTTCCATCTAAAAATAAATCACTCCATTTAATTTGTATTTGTATATGCATTTTGTATTTATTTATCTGTATTCATATGCTTTATCCTGATAGAATATTAGATCCCTGAGGGTAAGAACTATTTTGTTTTCTCTTTTATTCTTACCAAAGTTGCTAGTGATTTATTATTTCCTTCTCCAGCTCCTTTTATAGAAGAGGAATTGAAGCAAACATATTAAGTGACTTGTTCAGGGTCACCCAAATAGTAACTTCTGAGACTAGATTTGAACTCAAGGAGAAGTCTTCCTGACTTCAAGCCCAGAACTCTAATCAACTGTTACTGAACAGCACCACTACCCACTTTGGAACTTAGTAAGCATTTAAACACCTATTATTTGTCTAAGTAATTAATTTCATTGAAAGTTATATAAAAGTGTTTCTCTTTTTATCATCTGAAGAAAACTATTCTTAGGCTCTGAAAATAAAAATGGAGGAACCAAATATAACAATGTGAAAAAAGAAATAAAAAAGTAAAGTCGGCCTGAAATACCTCTACAATTTATCTATATAATTATACATATACTAGGTAAGCTGTCATCCTATTAATATACTGTATATTTTCATGATGTATTAACTAAATATTTATTTGTAAACTTTCATTATTTAACCAAAATATTGAAGAAAATGAACATTTTACCTAATTTTAAAAATAAAGCTTGCCACTTTTTAATTTATCTTAAGGATGCATTATTTTTTAATAATCACATCACAGATATGCATGAGTATGAGAAAATATTCAATACATGCATCTTATCAATAACATTTAATAAAGACTCATTAATTTTGGGAAATAAAAAGTGAAATATCTACTCAGTCAGAAAATATACTCTCATTTAACTAAAATTATATAGCTGAGATCTTTACTATTAAGTAATTATTTAATTTTATATATATATATATAATATTGTTTTTATAGAGATAAAATAAAGAAAAAAAACATAATAAAGCTATAAAGTATCCAGGATTATTCTTCTCTTCTAACCATAGACAATTTTACTCCCGGGTTTATTTACTATAAGGATGGTATATTTGAGGAACCTCAAGAAAGTGCATGAAGATTTAACATTCTAATTTGTTTCAACTAAGGGATATCAGACTTGATTTTATTTAATAAGCATTCGCAAAAACGATTTAAAGTCATGCTGACTCACTGACCCATTTTTCCCAGACTTTGTCATTCAATTTTAGAGGAAACCTCATTCTGTCTGGAGCATTGTATTACTTGCTATTTATCATGTAATACATCACTTGCTACTTATATGTACTTAGAAATTGTTACCTTGGAAAGAAACTGAGATTCAATGGCCTGTTCCATTTTACTTAAAAAGACTATCTGAATTGTCTTTATCTCATTACAAAAGTTATCAATAAAGCTGGCCTCATCTTTAAACTTTTGCTGATCTCTACTGACCAGCCAACATGCATTTCTACATTGATGTCATTTTAATAAGCTCCTTTTAAATTTCTTTGTCCTGAGTTTTGCTTTTTTATACAGAGTGAGAGTCTAAAGATCGAATTTTCCTTTTAACAAACCTCAGAACTGTTGTAGGGATTTTTTAAAGCACAAGAGACACAAAGGCAAAAATAAACCAAAAACCAAAATTGACATCTATTGGACTCATAATACCACGCCTTATTATGCAAAAGAAAAACAGTGATTCATCCAATTTTTCACTTTGAAAAAGCAGCTAAATATCGCCTGATTAACTTTAAAACTATGTATTTTTATATCAATGAGGAAAACGAGTTCATACAAATAGGTACCATTGCATTTATTCTTTATAGCTTTAGCCATGGATGGCAAGCTTCTTTGATGTGTCAGCCAATTAGAAATTTACTTATCATTAAAATAAGGCTGAATAGGTTTCTGATTGGTGGAATCTGTGTTTTAAATATACTCAAGGGATTGTTAATCAAGAAATCGAATTAGCTGAGAGCTGTGATGTGACCAAACTATAAATTAAGCATTTTCAAAATTACTACTATCACAATATTCTATATTCAATGTGGACAAGCAATTTTGAAATTCTGTATAAAAAATATAAGCTTCCAGGCTTCTGAAATTAGGCAAATCTTCTTGGGGTAGTGACAAAATTGAGTCTTTGCCATTTATGCAAAAACATTTAACTACAGAAACAACTAGCAAATCACAGGCTCTTAGGTCTCAGTAAATTGTAGTTTTATGCAAAACAAAACCTATAATGAGTAAGAATTTAATGAGTAAAAATCACTTCACGTTCTGATTGGCTGAAATTAATTGTTAACCATCAAGAGATTTAGAAAGTTCAATTTACCTTCTAGTATTTAAACATTAAAATTTCTTTACTAAGAGATTAATCCACTTAATTTAGGTTGATTGAATTCAGGGGTGTAGAACAATAGTTCTAAATTTTTAGCAGTAGCATCTGCCAAAATATAGGTATAGAAAGACAACTGAGTTATATCTGAAATTATCAAGTAGAATGAAGAATAAAATGGGGAGCAAAATCTGCAGCCAGTGTTGTTTATGATTTTTAACATCTTTATGCTAACTTCTCTAAGCCTGCCCCAGGTTAAGGCAAGAACCAATAGTACAATGCTCTCCATTAAGTGTTCCTGAAGCAAACTGAGGCAGAGCTCAAAGGTTAGTTATCAGCTGGGAGCTGACCATGAGAATTTTGAAAGTTGGAAGAATAGAAACTAGTAACAAGCCCAAGGTCTGGAAATAAAAGCTAATATGACTTCAAACCAGTGATGACAGTCAAAAGACTGATTTTCAGATCCTGAGTCTTCTTCTTTACTACATATATGGTTTTAGGAAATTCATTCTGTCTCTCTATATCTCAGCATCACCTGCAAAATGTGAGAGTTATTAGTGAAATCTTCAAGTTCATTTCAACTTTTTCCTTCTTAAGTGTGGTTAATCGATATGGAGATATTTGAATTCAAAGAGAAAAAAATAGGAAAGTGCGTGAGAAAGTCATTTGGGAGTCCAAGGTATCATTTTTTAATATGTCAGAGTTCATAGAATGAGTGTCATTTTCCTTTAGCTTTATGACACACTAAGAGTGTGTTGCTGTTCTTCTAGGTTAACCTTTCTGCCTTTGACTTCCTGAAAATTTCTCTTGCAAAACCTCATCTGCTTCCTTGTCTAGATGCTAAGACAGACATTGGAGATGGGTGTTGGGGGAGGAGAGAGAAACATTTACATGGCACCTGACAAGTCGGATACTACACTAATAATTTTAGAGAAATATTATATCATTTGTTCCTCACAATAACCTGAAAATAAGGTGCTATCATTATCTCCATCTTATAGTTGAGGAAACTGAGGCAAACAAATTGGTTAAATGATTTGCTCCTAGACATAGAGCTAAGATATGTCTGAGGCAAGATTTGAAACTCTGAATCTGGACCCAGCACTCTGTCTTTGCTATCGGTTGCACATTAGTAAAGACTTTGCCCTTCCAGGAGGAGAAAGCTTTACCTGTCAAGCATTTCAGGGTGTCACTACTCTGATTGTTTTGAACATAAATTATTAAAAGTTTTTTATTCCATGAAATGAATGAGCTATGATGAGCACAATTCAATCAAACTCGAAGAGAGAGTTCATCTACTATTGAAATTATCATAAGCTATAAAGACTTTTAAAAATCATTAAAATTTGAAATGTGAATTTTGTTTTTATAATTGAATTAGTGACTCAAATGATGGCCTGACAGTCAGGAATACCAAAGTTCAAATCTTGTCTCTAAAATTTACTAGCTTTGTGTCCATGGAAATCATTCAACTTCTCAATGACTCAAGCAATATTTCAAGGCTGCAACTGACACAAGAATTGTTAGTAGGCCATGACGATTAGGCTTTTTTTCACTGAGTAGTTTCCCAAAATAATGAAACCAGAAATTCAGACCAGAAGACATATAACACAGGATTCATATACTGTGCATGGAATACAAATACATCTGTTTGTTTATATTCAAGAACTAAAAATACTTGAAAACTTTCTAAAGAATTAATGTATGTGCCTGTGATGGTAACAGTGTGGTGTGCAGGTCACTGAATTTAAAATTAGGAAAAAAATGAATTCAATTGTTTTTCAGGTATTTACTATATGTGTAACACTGGATAAATAATTTGAGCTCTCTATGCCCCAGTTATATCATGTACAGAAAAGATAGGGTTGGACTTGGAGGTCTCTAAAGTTCTTTCCAGCTCTAAATATATAATAAACACATATACACAGAAAAAAATAATTTTGACATTAGAAAGCGCTGTCCTCCCAGCTTTAAAATTCTGATAAATAATTATTTAATTCAGAAGAATCATAATTTGAGGACAGCTAGGTGGCTCAGTGGATAGAGCACCAGCCCTAGAGATGGAAGGTACTGAGTTCAAATGTGACCTCAGACACTTCCTTGTTGTATGACCCTGGGCAAGCCAATTAATCCCAATTCCCTGGCCCTTGCTGCTCTTCTGCATTGGAACAAACCCTTACTACTGATTCTAAGACAGAAGATAAAGTTTTTAAAAATTATCATAGCTTGGGTACTTTCCTAAACAATCTTTTCAATTCCTCAAATCATACAAACAGTATAGTATATAGTCCCAGGACAGGTTCATATATTTGTTTTATGTATCTGTCAAATTTGTAAATTCACTGGTTAGAGAAACTATTTAGAGAGGTAACATCTTTCATCATTTGTCACTTGTAGTATAGACTGGGGTGCTAAAAATTTAAGAGAGTTACCCACAGACATAATAAGGATCAGAAGCAGGATATGAACCCAAGTCTTCCTGATTTCAAGTACATTGTTCTGTCCACCATGCCAATAATAAAACCTAAATTCCCCATATCAGATTTTTCAGAATGTGGTTGCAATATAATAATAATATGAATGCAATTACTATCATTACGTAGGAAACAACTGGATCCCAATTCTCCCTTCATTATCTCATCTTAGAATTCTTTCAGTAACTTAACAAGGTTATATATTCAGTGGCAGAATACAGTTCTTCACTGTCATGGCATATCATGCAAATTACAAACAGATGTTGGTTGCTTCTAAGCCAGATGTCAGCTTATCTGCAGGTGTTGAAATGTATTTATTTATATGCTGAATTATGTTACTTCATTGAATAATAATGAAGGCTGCCCTGTCCCTTTTCCCACTTCCAACATATATACGTTTTCTGTTTATCAACAAGAGTTGGATTAGAAAGGATTTGAGGCCATGAGTGATTATTCATACTTGTGGTAAAAGTGACTCATATCAAATTACTAGAAGTATATGGAGTTTCTAGGAAATTGCTGCCCAATACTATTTTTTTAATAAAAAGCCTAGAGGTTTTCTTGCCTTAGGAAATTTGACAGCAGGATTTTGCTTTATTTCTTCTTCATCCTTCTGTCCTTTGGATGAAATATTTTAACTTCAGGAGATGACAATCTGGCACATTTCCCTAGCAGCAAAATTCATCTTTCAGGATAAATAATCTTGGATCTTGTGACTAAGCTCAATGTTTTTAATCAGTTGAGAAATCAAGTTATTTTAACTATTCAAATAGAATGATTTATTGATGTTATAATCTTTAAAAATATTTATTCTCATAAATTTCTGATGCCTAATAAATATAATTCAAATGTTATTTTGATGGATTTCTAAGGCTATGGATTTTACCACCCAATTTAATGCTAACAGACATTCCAAATTGTCTGAGACAGTACTGGTTTCACCTTCTGGTCTTGGGCAGCTGGTCTCCTGTCAGAAGCCACCACACTTTGAAACAAAAACAAAAAAAAACCATGAGGCTAAGGACAAAAGGGAAAGAGTTAGGGAGAGGGTAATAACTTTCAAAGAAGTTTTCCAACCTCATCAGAAAGAAGCCCAAGGAGAGAGTGCATTCTCTCAATACAGGAATTCCTGACATTTAGTCCTTACCCAATAGGATTAATTTGGATAGTTATTGCCTCACAGTTCTGGCTATTTCAAGGGTGGGGTGGGAGAAGGAATTATCTCTGATTCACAGAGGATTTATAAATATAATTCCTATCCCAAAGCCCTTTGGTATAGGACTCTTTTCTCACTGATAGAGGAGAATAACCTGCCCTGTGAGGGAGATGGGACAGAATTGGCTAAAGCAAGAGAGCTAACAGTCTTCTTTAGTCCCTTTGGGAACCCTCGAACATCAGTTCTCTTCTCTATTGAACCTTCATCCAGGGTGAATTCAAATGAGAACAGGATATGAGAAATACACAAAAGATAACCCACTAGAATTGGCAGAGGTTAATATCACGGTTAGCAATCTCCTTTTGCGTATAGTCAGTCCTTCCCAAAATGGGCAGTGAATTCCTCAGAGAATTTCTCAGGTTCTGTTTTTTTCCTGAAGCTCTGTGGAGTTGTGATATGGCTGGTGTTAGGTATTACACTAATAAATAGGAAAGAGGAAGTACAGAAGCTCTTTGTCCTGAGTATAAAATGTTTCCATCCAAACTCCCCACCCATAACCAACCAAGTCCTTTCTTGTCACCCTGGGAAAAGCAACAAACAAAACAAGAACAAAAACAACAAAACCCTTATAATTCCTTAAAACAAACAAACAAATAAACAAACAAACAAAAACACCTTACTATCTGTCTTAAAATAGATACTTAAGGCATAAGATCTGTAAGGTCTGGGCAATTAGGGTTGTTACTTGCCCACAGTCAGAAAGGTAGGAAGTGTCTGAGACCAGATATGATTCCAGGACCTCTCAACTCTTGACCCAGCTCTCTATCCACTATACTATCTAGCTGACCCTCATTTCTGCTTTTCAATAAATAGCTTCTAGCAAAGTAACTTGCTATAAGAGTTACTTAATGGATGCTTGTTGGCTTGGATTAATTTCTGGCTATATACTCAAAGTATGCTTTTATTAAATTCTGATTTTTCTAAAGAAAAATTCAACTTAAAATATTTAACTGACTGTCTAATTTATGCATAGCACTGTACTGGATATTAAACCACCTGGAGGCAGTAAAAGAATATACTGGTTAGAGCAGGGATCGGCAACGTATGGCTCTCGAGCCATATCTGGCTCTTTTGAGGACCAGATATGGCTCTTTCTGCAGGAGCCATAAAGTCAATTTTTTTTCAGGTGCTATTACTGTAGCGTGCACTGTGAGCACTGTACGGCTCTCACAAAATTACATTTTAAAAAATGTGGCATTTATGACTCTCATGGCCAAAAAGGTTGCTGACCCCTTGGTTAGAGTATTGTTCTTTGGAGTCAGAAAGCCCTAAATTTCTTTCTTGCATTAGAGAGTAGTCGTGTGACCCTAAGTAATTCACTAAACCAATCAGTCTCTTTTTCAGTATGTGTAAAATGAAAATACTAAAATAATTTACTTCACATGGTTATTTTTCAAATTATATTTGATGATAAATCTAAGCTATTTTACAAATTTTAAAATGCTATATATAAATGTCTGCTACTATTTTTCATTCAAAAGTATTTAATGAACATCTTCAAAGGAAAAGCATTGTTTCAGGCATTTTAAGGAGCACTGAGATATAAAAGAGATCATCTCTGTGCCCAAAATTATAAAGCACATATTAAAATTAAAATCAACTTGGAATATTATTGACCAGATAACTGAGAATATCTTCCATGGATCAAATTTCTGAACTTAAAAATTGGCAAGTTAAATATTTTAAAGCCTTTCTATATTTTGTACCCCACTTTCTAGGCTAACCTAAGAGAAAATATTCCAAACAGGCTTCTGTTATTCAACTAGAACAAATGCAGAAGTTGATTTCTTATTTTCCTGTACTAGTAGAAAGTTTCATTTTCCCCTTATATTTGATTATGCACACAGAGGAGGAAACTATTCACTAATCAGAACAATTTTCTATGTTATCACCACCTCACAATGAGTATAAACTACTTAGATTAGTGGGCAAGTCATCATAAATCTTACACCTCTCTTCTTATTTGCCAAATGATGATGACCTGACCAAGAATAAAATTGTAATTTCTTACCAGATTCCCAGGATATTACTTAATGTCCTTTCTTCACTACGTCTTCCATTTTTTCAAGTGTCTCTTTTTTTTTCTCCATATACTGTTTACAACTTTTACTGCCTATAGTGAAAGTTATATGGATGAGGAATGTGTTATTGAAATGGCAATACCTTTCTGTTCCCATTTTCTAAGATGAAGTTATTATTGGATTTCTTCCTTTTGTAAGCATTGATCAGTCAAGACAGAATGCCATAAATGAAATTGTTCCCACTCTTGATTATACAACCTTAGCTTCTCAATTTGTAAGGATTCCAGGAGTACATTGTCAAAACTTATTGGAGAGATTCTCAAATATTTGTTAATTCTAAGATGCCTAGAGAACAAGTATTTATCAAAAGTCATAAGGCTGGTTCCATTAGTAATTCTTTTTTTTTCTTCAGTTCATGAAATTAAAATTAAACTATTATTATGAAAAATAATAGTGTATTTCTGGGATAATTTACTAAATTATGTGTGTGTATAATTTGTGTGTGTGTGTATAAATATTCAGCACAATGTACTGTTCATTTGATTGTTCTTTTGTAACCAGAATTTGAGATAAAAGACTTACTCATGTAGCCAAAATATATGCGAAATTCAAATTATCAATCAAAATTCCCCCAATAGTGTCCTCTAGTTATATAAAAACAAAACTGGGATAGAAAGATGAAGGAAAGACTTAGGAAAATAGTAAGGATCCTTATTTTTACCTCAAAGTCAGTTAGGTGACTTATACTCCCTGATCTGTCTTTGGAGAAAAAGAAAACACTTGTAGCCTCTGAAAGGGGCCTTTGGAGCTCATGAATTTAATTACTGTCAGATCCATAGAAGGCTAAAAAGGCTTTCATAAAATATTCAAATATACACTCATGAGGCCATCTAGGTAACGAATCTTGACACTGTGTTGTCATGTAGGAGTTACAGCAGTGTAGATGAGATGACATATGACACTACCTTTCAGGAAAAGAATTTGACCCATCTGCCTACCTGGGTCCCTTCTCTGTTTTTCTTTTGCATCTTCTAGCTATCAGTGAGAACTGTGATTGCACATTTGCATTCTTTCATATCCCTGGGTTTGGAACAGAGGCAGTGATCTCTGTTTCATGCTGTCCCCAATAATTCTATTTTTATTCTCAGTAGAAACTAATCAATTTATTTAACCAATTTCAATAGCTTTTTTCAGTGTAACTATGATACCAGAAAATTTCTAATGAAATACCCAACAGTGTAGAAATAAAAAAAAAATTCCTGAAAACTTCTCTGTAAAGTCTTCCCAGATCTAACACTAAACTCCACAGAAAGTATTTCCTATTTGCTTATATTTGCCCCAAATACATGCAAAAAATATAGGACTAAGGGTTGTTTGTTTATTTGTTTGTTTTTTTGAGAAAGTTGCTGTCAAAAACATTGTTTAGTTAAGGGAAATCTTTTTTTTTAACGTAATCACAGAATGTAAAGACCTGATAAAAGGAAATTATACTCTAATGTGTTAATATTCAAAGAAATGTCTATACTTTTTAGTTCTTTACCACATGTGAAGAAGCTTCAGCAAGGGAATTATAAGAGCAGATTGCCACTGCTGGGCAAAAATTGGCCCAATTCCAGTAATCTTTAAATAGGTAAACTTACTAGCCTGGGAGACAGTTGAGAAAGGGGTTACCATGAATGCAATATCAGTTCTGTCCCCCCCTGCCAAAACACATGGTTTATTTCATAAAACTACAAAACAACTAGGAGATACCATATCTAGCAAATAGCACAAATAGACCAAAAAAAAAAAAAACCATGCAAGAAACAGATTCAAGAAACAAAGCTCTTAGTAGCAGAGAAAAACTCCAATCATGGATTAAAAAGAAAATTAGTTCTGGCAGGTGGGAGGTGAGCTGTGGGCAAATAAAAACAGAAGGAATCCAAATGAACAACTCACCCTACTGACATACTGCCCCTTTGTTGCAGCAACAGGATAACACATAAGAGTACCTTCGAAGCTGAGGTTGTAGAGACTCTCAAGTTCCCAGCTTCACATAAGAAGGTGGAGAACAGCTCCAAAAAGGGTATTATATTTTTGGAGGAGATAAATGTTAAATATTTTTAGACAAAATGTATTTGGAATAAGTATTTTTAGACAATGTATTTAAAAAATGTGAAATATCCTGATGCATGAGAATATACCAGTGTATTCTTAACTAACATATCTTTTTGCATTATCTTTAATTTTGGGTGGTTGGGGATCTCATGATGAAGGTATTTTTTCTAACAACACAGGTTGCAACTCATCTAAGATTTAGTATATAAAATTCAGAGTTGTCTAAATACACATAAAAGTCACATGACTAGTAATTGACAAGATCTGAGTTAAGATTTGCTCATTTCAAGTTCAGTGAATTCTTCACTATATCACACTGAGATGTCACTACAGAAGAACAAAGTAATTGGTAAATTATATAAAAAGGTCCACTAAATTACCTATTACTATCTTGTTAGTATAAGCAGGTTACCTAACAACCCAGGGTAGGGAGAAAGAAGTATTATTACTTCAGTAGAATGTAAAAGTTGATGAATTATCACCTTTTCAGATATATTAAAATGTTTAAAAAAAAAACAAACAAATAAACAAACAAAAAAAAAACTTTAGCTCCTTACCAACAGGGAGGGTTTATTTCTTTTCTCTTTTTTTATCTCTACTGTATACCAGAAATGCTGGCACATGCCAGGAGTTTAATAAGTGATTTATGCCTTGAATTAAATTGAATGCTTATTTTATAGATTATTCAATTAATGTAAAACTGAAGGGATAAAGTATTTGTTTAAAGCCACATAGTCTGTTAGTGGCAGAGATGGGAATCCATGTCTTTTAAGAGATTCATTCCTTCAAGTTCCAACTAAATTCCCATATCCTACAAGCAATCTTTCCCTGTCACCTTTAATTCTAGTGCCCTCTCTCTGAAAATTGTTTTCATTTTATCCTGTATAGCAGTTTGCATGTTGTCACTCCCTCCCATTAGGACTTGTTTTCCTAGAAAGCAGGGACATTTTGGGCCATTCTTATTATCCTAAGCATTAGCACAGAATTTGGGGTGTGGTAGGCACTTAATAAATGTTTATTTTATTTTTAAAACCTTATCTTTTACCTTAAAATTAATACTGTGTTTTGGTTCCAAGGCAGAAGAGTGGTAAGAGCTAAGTAAGGGGGGTTAAGTGACTTGCCCATGGTCACACAGCTAGGAAATGTCTCAGGTCAGATTTGGACCCACGACCTGCCGTCTCTAGGTCTGGCTCTCAATCCACTGAGCTACCCAGCTGCCCCCTTCATGAATGCTTATTGACTACTTGCTTCATTCCAGGTATGTAGTATACATTTTCCCACTCATAATAAAACATTGTTGAAGATATCAATGCTATATTTTCAAATTTTAAGATTAATAAGTAATGGAGATACTTTGAAGATTTTGAGAAAACAAACCTTATCTAAATAATTTCCAAATTTAAAGTTCACATTATAAATAACAGAAATCTCAAACATAATAAAATTAGCATTCTTTACTGGCATTTTTATGATTTAATTTTATATACAAATGTATCTCTTGTTAAATGATGTGTTAGTTCTTTAACAAAAGTGAGGGAGAGAAAGATGGGATATAACCTGGGAATTATAAAATGACAAACAAATATAAATTAAATTATTAATAAGAATATTTCAATATAGGATTCACTGATTTATAAATCAAAAATTATCCACTGAAATGCAGCAAAGATCTGAAAAATATGGTAGTGCCTTAGTTATTGACTGTCTTATGATTTTGAAAAGACAGTTTTTGAGGTGGAAGAGGAAAAAGGGAAAAGGAGTACCTACTCTCATGGACATCGAGGTGGCCCAAAATAGTAGGCCAAGAGTCAAGAAACCAGTCCCCATTCATTGACTGGCTATGTGAGCCTGAGCAAATCACTTAACTGTGTTTGCCTTAGTTTCCTCACTTACAATATAAGCTAGAGAAGAAAATGAGAATCTATTCCAGTATTTTTGACAAGAAAATTCCAAATAAGATCATGAAGAATCAGACACAATTGAAATGACTGAATAACAATGCTCTCTTCACTTTCATAGGAAGATCTGATGAAATGCCATCTTACAAAAGAAGACCTTTCAATCCCCTTATAAGTCGTAGATCAGACTTAGAGTTTGAAGGAATCTTAAAGATGACTAAAAGCTCACATACTGCAGTTAAATAAATTGTTTCTCAGAAAATCAAGTGACTTGCCTATGTTGGCATAGGTTGTTAATAGAAGAAACAAAGTCTGAAGTTAGTTCCTGTAAGGATGGGGGATGGGACAAAAAGAGGCAGAAGAAGGCCATTGGTGACAGTTGGTGACAGTTGGTGACAGTTGGTGACAGTTGAGACAAGAGGGAGTTCTGGGTAATGGTCCAGAGGAAGGAGAACGAGAAGGAGAAGGAGGAACTTCCGGAGGAAGACAGAGAGGGAGGAGGAGAACATCTCAGCTCGAATCCAATCCTGAGGGCTTCCTGAGGATCTTTCTTTGGACGTTGAAACCCGGATTCCCTGATCAAAGGCATCCCATCACTTCTCACCCAGCAAGACTTCAACTGTTGAGACAGCTAAGTTTTGGGACTCCATTTTGGGAGCAATTCTCTTAAGCTCCTTCCCCTATTACACAACCTTGCTGAGAGACCCTTTCCAGTCTAACTTGCAATTATAGAGGATAGAAATAGAAACAGAAGGAGAAGGGACAAGGGGGGAGATGCTTAGGAGTGGGAACCCCAAAGGTTCCCACCTGAATGACAGACCCCTTAGAAATAGAGAAGAGGGCACCCCAAAATCCCTCTGCCCTTCACCCTTTTCCCTAATCCCTATATTGATATTAATAAAAGACATTTATTAGTCTGATAGCATTCCAGAGTGCCTGCAAGATGAAGGGGAGGGGAATCACAGCTTGGTAGGCCTGCCTCCATCTTGGAGCCAGACCACCTGCTATGAAGATGGCTAATCTCTGGAGAGGCTTGTGTGAACCCGGCCCTTGTTCAGAATCGGATTGCGGTGCCCAATACCTCATCTTATAAAGAAGCCTTGCCCCCAACTCCTGTGGGGTGGCCCGACCATCCAGGTCATCCAGATTTGGGGTGACACCCCCCAAAGTCTCCCAGTGCATATTTGGCAGGAAGGGAGAGCTAAAAGAGAGTGTCACCATATAGATTCTCTCTCTCTCTCTTTCTCTCTCTCTCTCTCTCTCTCTCTCTCTCTCTCTCTCTCTCTCTATCTATCTATCTCTCTCTCCTCTCTATCGTAACATTGGTTTCCCGGCTCTCCTTTATTCTTATATTCTTCCATCTCCACATATAATACCAATACCATGTTATTTTTCTACTCTGAAATCGTAAGCCTTATAATTTTGTAAAGAAAAGGAGATAGAAGGCTATTTCCAGTTTTCATTATGTCTCCTCATTGTTCATCTCTTTAGGTAAATGTAAGCAATCATAAAGCAACTATTAATAAAGTTTACTAGACTTCCAATGTAAATTGTAGACAGAAAAATAGGAAATGCTCCCATAATCTCAACATGCTGTATAAATATTTTGTTAATACAATTATTTTTATATTTGGTGTCACCCCATAAAGAAAATGTTATCTTAAATGTTTAGAGGTTGAGAATCATGAGAGAAAATACATGATAACAATCCTTAAATACTGTAAAAGTGTTTGTGTGGGGATAATGCAACTCTTTTTTTTGTCTGGTCTTTGAAAACAAAACTAGAAATGATAGGGAGGTCTTAAATGAAAAACATGGTTCGACAGAAAGAAAAAAAAATTATCCACAACGAGATCTTCCTCGAGAGGTAATGAGTTCTTCATAACTATAAGTTTTCTATTAGAACTTATATGACCATTGTTGGAAATGCTGTGGAAAATATTTATGATTTAGGGAGGGGGTTGGATTATTTGATCCAAGAGGTTCCAAGAATTCTGAGATTTTATGAGGTTATGATTCAATGATAGAGCTATCAGATTTACATATATATATATACATATATATATATATATATGTACGTACATATATATGTATATGTCAGACATAAATATATAATAAATATTATTTTTAAGAAAGAAAACAGACTCCACAAAATAAGCTTGGAATACACAATAGATGCATGTTTCATATTTTATCGAAAGGGTCATTTCCCCATAAGTCAATACTGATCATGAGCTGTGCAAAAAATAAAAATTTCCATATGCCCACTTGTATGATGAATACCATAGGGTCCTAAGGAAGATTAATGAAGTGCCTGTCGAACCACTATGGCATCAGGTTTTAGTCAGCTTCACCTTCCCTTCAAGGTGATTTGTATTATGTTACCAGGAGAAACTGACAATTGACTGATTCTAAATAGTCAGACATTGCCCAATTGGAACGTCTTGTTGGAGTTCAACTAACCTGCCATATACCTTGGAAGAATGAGAAGTTGCAGCTATTACGTAACTATGGGATGATGAACTTATTGGAGAAATATGTCAGAAGTTCTTCTGCAAACATTCACTAAAATTATGAGTGTTTTAATGAAGAACTCTGAAATAACAAAAGCAGAACAGGTTTGTGGGAGAAAGGATAAATATAATAAAATACATGGTTACTGTGTAAGAGTAGCATGAGCTCAGATTCTATCATTTTCCTTAAAGTTTGCAGACCTATTTCCTTGAATATTTTAAGTCTGATGTGGACCACTGCAAAGGATGAATTGAAATGATTTGCAAATTTTATTCTAAATTGTAAAAGAAAAGTTCAATTGTGGATTTCCTGTAGTTGCATTGAAAAGACTCTTTTTTGTGCCATCACTTTGTGAGGTTTTGAGTTTTCTCCCCTCAGCAATTTTTTGTTTAGAAACAAATCTTGTAATTTGCTTATAGAAAATTAAGTATTTTTCTACACCTAATCAAGCTCCTTCACCAGCTTTAAATACAGGATCTGGCCCCAAATCTAAAGCAAAGCATATTTGGGACTGACAGCAGAAAAAAATATATACATATATATACATATATATGTATATATATAGAATATGCATATATAAATACATTATATATAATATATAAATATATTGCTCTTATCTCTGAAATTCTAGTAATATTTAATTAGTTGTATCATAGAAGATAACTTATGAACTTTGCTGGGAAGAAAGCAGTGATTTTCATGGAGCAAGGAAAATAATCTAAATGGACTTTTATATGACTGGAATAAAATCCCTTCTAATTCAAGAAGTCTTGAATTACCAGATGAACATTTTTCTCAATGGCACCATTTTGTCTCATCATTTAGTATTAATTATCAGTAAATAAGCAAATACGCCCATTCCCCCAAATGATGCTATTTTATAATATTCATTGTGAATATGCTCTGGAATTTCAAATTAAGTGTATGGATAGAATCCAGATGATACATTAATTCAAACTTACACACAAGAGTGCTGTTTTGAGGTTGAGGGAAAGAGTTAGTTTTACTGTGCAATTATTGATTTGTTTTAGTTGTTTTGTAGTTGAAATTATAACAGACTAAGGGACCAAGCAAGACTGCATTTGATAGAACTCTGAGGACTCAAGAGAGTGGGCAGTTGGGATGTGGCTGAGAATTCTGGGAACAGAAAACCAACAGTCACTCACTGTTCTCTGGACCTTTGGGGAAAAGACAGAGAGGTGGGAGGCAGCATTTCCCTGAGATCTTGAATATCTCAAAAAGCCTAAATCTAAGATTTTACCAGATCTCCTGCTACTATAGCCAACTTAATTGATTCTACATCATCAATGAACATCTGGGAAGACAAATATTGCAGTTTCCCCTGTGGCCAAGGAGCCAGAAACTCTGGTGGGAGGGAGTTGGCCCTTGAGGGTCTAACCAAGCCTAAGTTGGGTTTAGTTATTGCCCTTTCCTCTTTAGCCATTTATAGCCTTTTAGGATAAGAGTTTTACTGGGCTCCTGAGTCAATTAACTAAGATTCAAAGTTACAGAAGAAATCTAGTTACTGCTCAACCCTGGGAGAGACTAATACATTATCAATAGTTTCATCCTCACCCTCTTTCCTGAAATCTTTCTCCTTAGTTCCCGAATACCTTGTTGCTGAATTAACCCCAGCTGAGTTATTTCAAGACAGAGTTGGAAGAGTATTTTCAAGGTGGGATGCAGCATCATGTGGGTGGTGTGTGGAAGGAACACAACTCCATATTGGTGGATAGTCAGGTTGGGGAAGGAGGAGGCTTGCCCCCAAATAACCTGGCTCTGGGTAACTTAGGGGGGTCATTTGGGACTCATTCAACTCCCAACATCTCCCCATATTCTCTACCCCAGCACATCCATTTTGGGGAACCTCCTCATGTGCTACACCCCCAAAAGGATTCCCAAATAAGGAGGGGTGGTGAGGTTACCTGAGCTCATATCCTTTCAGTCAAGGGGGTTACCAGAGCACCCCACGTCCATCCATTACCCTCCTTCTTACAATATGAATCTAAAATAAGAAATTGTAATTCTTCTAATGTTCTTCTTGTGTTACAGAATCGATTCTTGAAGGGCCAAGTTGTAGCTAATCCTATCAAACTCCAAAAATAATTTGTGAATGTGGACTTACCTATTTCTCATTTAAGGACAAAATTTGCCATAGGCAATTTTGTAGATTTTTGTTCCAAGAGGTCTTTTAAAAAATGATATATTATTTATTTCTGAGCATGGAAACTTATAAAGACCACATACTAAGGCAAAGAGGATAGTGCAAACCAAAAAAAGTACTTAAATAAATTATTTTTGGGGTTTTTTGCTTGTTTTTATATCAATGAAATCAGATTTTGTCCTTGGTTTTCACTCTTAGTATTTGTTAAACTAAGTATATTTCTTTGATTTCTCCAAATGGTACAGAATCTACCAAGATTTTCTGCCCAGTTTTCTAAAATTAGATGAAAATATACCCTTTGAATAAGGACAACGAAGACAAATTAAAAAACAACACACTTTAAATAATTGTGTAGAAACCTGAAGTTAAAGTCTTTAATTGTTCAAGAACAATTACCCATGATCATAGCCATGCCATTGACTGTTATGACTCACAAGGATTTTAAAAATCTAATTAGAAAAATACAGCATACAGGAGGTCCTAGGTTCAAACCCGGCCTCAGCCACTTCCCAGCTGTGTGACCCTGGGCAAGTCACTTGACCCCCATTGCCCACCCTTACCAATCTTCCACCTATGAGACAATACACCGAAGTACAAGGGTTCAAAAAAAAGAGAAAAATACAGCATATATATATACATATATGTATATATATATATATATACATATATATACATAGGAAAGATTTATTTAAAACTAGTCTGTGATTATGGAACAAAATGAGTGTTTTTGATAATGAAACAATTAAGACTGGAATTTTCAGGGAAGGTTAATAAAATAGAAGAAACTTGCAATAAATATGAAAAAATGCAAAGGTTTTGAAGAGGGAGAAATGATTGAGGTCATTCAAGGGAGTAGGAATAACATAAATTCTGTAATCCATCCCAGTTATACACTTCAGACCATGATGGAGGAGTTAGACCACATCCTTTGACCAAGTTGTCTTGAATGACAAATTAACAAAGTCCACTACAATAGTCACTCTCCAATCAGGTACTACTGTGTATCTCATTCAGACATCCATCAGGGGAGTATCACAAATATTTAATAACCAGCATTAATTTTTTTCTCTGAAAAAAAATCTGTTTTAAATTTAATGTATAGTCCTAAAATTTTTCTTCATCCCTATATGTATATGCAACCAACAAAACAATAAATTTATTCCTGGTTTGTAGTGCTTATCCATATCTAAATACTTTACCTGGTAGTTTCCTTACTATATCAATAAATTCATAATTATAATCCCTATTAAGTATCCTATCCTAGGACCAGAGGTAGAAAATGGAAGAAGTGGACAAATTAATGAATGCACTTATGAAAGTATATTGGATAGCAAGAAGATGACTGAGATGAATGTTAAATTTTTTGGACCAAGTACACTGTGGCACACACACATATAGACCCAGCTAAAGTGGACAATAAATCTGGTGCACTGATCAGGCTTGGGAGTTTTGAACTGTAGTATTGCTAAATCTAATCAGGGGTCTTGAATCAGTCCCAGGTAAATATGGTGAGACTGCAATAGTGAAAAGACACAAGCATCCTCTAGGAGGGGTGAACCAGCCCAGGTGGGAAAACAGTACGTTCAGATTTTTCTGCCAATCAGGATTGAAACTTGGACCATGAATAGCCTGCTCTTAAAAATAAACAAATGGATAAAAGGATGAAAAATTATGCAGCAAAGTAACAAGTACATTAATTGGGACATTGCATTTAACAAAACAGGCTCTCTGTCATAACTGTTGATTATTCAGCAATGGCCTTGAATGACATGTAGAAGGATGTCTTTAAAAAAAAAACCTTTGAAATAAGTAGAAATGAGTTGTTACCAAAGGGATGAGAATAGGCTCCTAAAACATGAAGGTTTGTGGTAATTATTGAAGAAAAGGAATAGATATAAAAGTTGTTTTTCAGGATTGAAGTGGATGGCTGGTATGTAATTTAAGGACTTACCAAGTAGGGAAAAAATCTAAAAATGTTCTTGTTCCCTGAAAACAAAACTAATATTTGCCAATAGTGGACAGTGAGTCAACCTTCTAGGACAGGGAGGATACAAATAGATAAGAGTTCAATGTTTTTAATATATAAAATAAGAAAGAAAGAGGATAATGTCTATTTCATTGTAACATTTTAGCATGTACCAAAATCCTTCTTTAGAACTAAATATTTATGAAATTTTTAATTATATTTAAAGTATATTAAATTTATAAAAAGAATGAGACCTTTCAAAACTACTAATTAAATTTAATTTGTAAGTTAAAAATGAATGACTAACTTTATTCACCTCAAAAACCTCTAAATTAGACAAAGCATACATAGTTTAAAATTTTACTTTTCCATAAAAGAAAAATAATTTAAAGTAACACTGAAGAAAAAATATTTTCTTCAACATTATTCCTTCTACTAATCTTGTAGAAATCTAAATTATTTTCTCACTTTTCCTTGATTTTTAGAAAATATCTATTTTCTGTTGACAGTTTTCCAGATTTTAAAAAGGTACCTTTTATGCATTCAGATTTCTTAAGAACAGTAATTTTATTTAAGGAAAAAGCAAGCTTATGAGATCTGGAAGTAAGGGGAAAAATGCATTGCAAAGAACACTTCTTTAAAAAAATGTTTCTGGAATTTGCACATCAATCACTGTCACTTCTAGCAGAATGTGCAGGAAGCTGACAATGCAGAACAGTAAAGTAATTGATTTCTGAGAACATCTTCTTTATTTTAGTCTGTACATCAGACTTCTGAAACTATTACCCTTTGCTCCAAGGTGTTGGTGGCCTATAGACAGAGCTGGTTCTCTGTAGGAAGAGTAGGTGACCACTTGTGTGCAGTGAGATAAGAGAAGTTAAAGAGAAGATCAACACTGGACTGAAATCTCTCTCTCTTGGCCTGTTAAAGTGTTTCCCTTAGCCGATAAGTGGCCTTGAGATCCTGCCATTAAAGATCATCTAGGAAGGAAATTGTCTCAGAAGCTATTAAAATGGTAGCAAAGAGAGGATGGAAGACCATGAACTGGTAGCTGGTCTCCTTTAGTCTTGTCCCATTAACACATTAGTAGAGATTAAGACTGTAATAAAGGAAGGAAAGTACTCAATACCCTGACTACTGGCTGATAACCAGAAGTGCAAATGTATGTATATATTTGTACAAATGTCTATATATTTGAGAGTTCTAGCCCTGAAATCAGCAAGACAACTCTTCCTAAATTCAAATCTTGCCTCAGATATATATTTGCTAGATGATCTTGGATTCATCACCAAATTTATTTGCATAAGTTTCCTCATCTGTTCCAAAACTATCCCAAAGGACTCATGATAAAAAATTTCATCTACTTCCAAAGAAAAATAATTGTCTGAATCCAGACTAAATCAATTTTTTTTCACATTCTTAATTTTTTTTCTATTTGAGTTTCCTTCCACAAAAAGGATTACTATGGAAAAATGTTTTACATAATTGCACATGTAAAATTTATGAGATTGCTGACCAACTCGAGTGGAATGGGGAGGTGGGAATGAAGGAGAAAATTCAAAATTTGATTTTATTTGAAAAATTTTGGAAACTTTTCACATGTAATTGGGGAAAAATTTAATTTAATTAAATAAAAACTCAAAAGTTTACTCATCTGTAAAATTATCTGGAGAAGGAAATAGCAATGCACTGCAGTGTCTTTGCTGAGGAATCCATAAATGGGGTTAGGAAGAGTTGGGTATAATTAATACTACTAAATAATGACAAAACGTGTGCGTATATAATACTTATATTTTTAAAATATATTAAAATAATCTGCATTGTCCAATATTTATTAAGAAAGGCTACATATTATCAGGTGTTTTATTGAGAAACTAATTGGTCCTGAAGAGAAGTACTGTAACAAGAATGAAAGCTTAGTCCATTTTACTATCCATGTACATTTTGGCTCAGCAGAAGCCAGAGAAAGTCAGATAGTATCTTAATTTTTCTTCAAAGGAATCCTACAGATTGGCAATAAGATTAAAATAACAATGAAAATCAAGCTGGAGTTGACTGCAGTGTCTCTTTAGGTTTCATTAGAAAACAGTAACTCTTCACATGAATAAAGGAATTTGAACAGATAGGGTGTATTTATTAGATTACCTAACAGGGGGTGACAAGCATGCATTACAAAACCTGAAAAGGAAACAAGGATCTGTTTTAGGAAGAATTAAAATAGCCTAATATAGTACAGCAATTCAACTTGAAGTTATCCCATTCAATCATGAATCACACAAGCATCAGGATTATTGGCAAAAGAACCTGTGGCAAGTGTACTGGCCTGGAGTTCAGGAGATCCAGGTTCTATTTCCAGCTCAACTACTAAGAATATATATGTCACTATAGCTCGCCAAGTATCATTTTTGTCCTCTATAAGATGAGGGATTGGGCAACATCATTTTGTATCCTGTAAAAAGTAGATTTCTGAATTGGAGGGCAAATGTTCAAACCCTACCTTTAATTCTTACTCCTTGTAGACCTTGGAAAAGAAATTTGAGGTCCTCAAGCTTCAATTTCTTCAATTAAGAAAGAAGGTTGGACTAGATCAGTGGTTCCCAAACTTTTTTGGCCTACTGCCCCCTTTTCAGAAAAAAATATTACTTAGTCCCCTGGAAATTATTTTTTTTTAATTTTAATAGCAATTCATAGGAAAGCTAAATGCACCTGTGGCCATCACCACTTCCCTGCAATGCTGCAGCACCCACCAGGGGGCAGTAGCACCCACTTTGGGAATCAGTGGACTAGATGGTCTCTAAAGACACTCAATGATCTCTAAGGTTCCTTGCACCTTTCTATGATTTTAGCTATTTTTAAACCTTTCCCTTCCATCTTAGAACCAGTACTATGTATTGATTCCAAATTGAAGAAAAGTAAGTGACTTTCCCAGGGTCACACAGCTCAGAAATATCTGAGACCAGATTTGGATGCAGGACTCCCTTCTTTAGACCTGGGGTTTGATCCTTTGAGCCACTAGTTGTCCTTCTGGCCACTTTTATATAGGTTAGTACAAAGAAGGATGAAGTAAGGTAAATACAAGATAAATATCTGATGTGAAAGCAAAATTAGTTCAACAGAAATAATTAGATATTTTTTTGGTAAAAGCAAGACTATATTTACTAAGGGACATATATTTTGTGACAAGCAATAGGACATTCTTTTAAAAGTAATTAAGAAGACTGGAAGAGGATTAAGTCAAGGCTACCAAGCACAGGGTTAATCTTGTTTTGGCTGTTATTCAATCATTCAATTATGTCCCACTCTAGGTGATACCATTAACATTGTCCAAGGGGTTATCCTGACAAAGATATTAGTTTGTCATTTACTATTCCAGTTCATTATAGAGGAGAACACAGAAGCAAATAGACTTAAGTGACTTGCCTAATGTTACAAAACTAGCAGATGGCTGAGCCCAGATTTCAACTAAGCTCTTCGTTATTCCAATCCAGGAACGCTGCCCACTGCACTAACTAGCTGCCCAAAATTAATCTATTCTTTAGGAATATGCAATGTTAAGCAAATTCAATACATAAAATTTAAAATTAAAAAAAAATGAGATTAAATGCTTTTTAAAATTTTATTTTGAGAAACACTGAAAATAATAGTATTGGATTCAATCATAAAGTCTATTTTCTGTTCCCAAGTAAGCTATTCATTAAGCTAGTAATTCCTATGTTTCTTTATCTCAAAAACAAGAAGACTAAAGAACAATCAATAATGAAACTACTACTATTATTACCACCACCACCACCATCACCATGACTACTATTCCATTATTGCTTATCTTAATTCTGTTAGGGCTGAGCTTCTGCTAGTATTACCATTACTACTACTACCACCACCACCACCACCATTACCACTACTGCTGTTACTTTTGAGGCTCCTACAATGACTACTACTACTAATACTACTAAAATAATTATAATAATTGGAAATAATATAGTATATTAAAGTTTTTTTCTTATGTTATCTGCAGATGAACTTTGATGTTCCTTCCTACGTTAATGGAATATGATTCATCCTCTGAACTTTTCTCAAGAATAAGCAGTCCTCTTTCACAACATGATGAACATGGAAATATGTATTTTATGAAAACACATGTAGAACTTATATCATATGACCTGTTTTATTGGGAAGGGCAGAGAGGAGAGAAAAAAAGAATATGGATTGAGAAATGTCCAAAAATGATTATTAAAATTTGTATTAAAATGTAATCTGGAAAAAAGATAAAATTTTTAAAAATATTATATGATTAAACTCTGTTTTTATTCTAGTCCATCCTTCCCTCCATTTTGAGTACCATAAGTAGATAAAAGATTAAAATTTAAAAAACATTGAGTGTGATATGGCAGCTAGGTGATCTATTGGCTAGGTTAAAAAATTGAGAAGCAAAAAAAATACTTGATTTTAAATCCTTCTTAAGAAACTGGGAAAGTCACTTAACCTTTCAGTTCCCTAATCTATTAAATGAAGGTAATAATAGCAGCACTTCAATGGTATACTGAGGATCCAATGAAATCATGTACATCATTCTTTAATATGAGAATATATTCCCCAAACATTCCTTTTATATTCTGATGAAGATGCCCAGACTTTAGAACTCCACTATTCTTCAGATAATGAATTTGATACAGCAGTGAATTTTTGAATGTGAATCATTAGCGAAAAGGACATTTTTCAAATCTTCAGCAGTGACATTTTTTATTATTTTATCCATAAAAAGTATTCTTTCTTATAAAAATTATTTGTATGTATTTTTAAATGTTCTTCAATTTTTTCAGTCTTAAAAAGCCTAAACTATTCAACACAGCAATTAGTAACAACCCTGATATTTATGTTCAAGGATATATTTTTTTCCAAGAAATACTTCATTAGTTTTTGACCATCACTTTTTAGATATTTATCCTCATATTTTCCTTTATGCTTCAGTATAATTGATGGTGTTTTATTAAAAGTTAGAATAATGCTTTAAATAATTGACTTCCCTATACTAAAAGGTTCTGTAATACACATGACTTAACAACCATTCACACCCACATGCTTTTTAAGAGCTACAAGTTTTATATGTTTCTTTGGAGTAATATCTCTTCTTAAAAACTACATAATACAAAAGAAAGCAATGAAACATTCATATAAGGAATAAGATCTAGACCTCATAAGACAAAGAGCTATCTATGTAGAAGTGTGGAAACCAATTTAGTATGGTAAACCAGTTTTATTTTGCCAATATCAGATGTTCTGAGTTACCTTTTAGAATTAAAAATATAATTATAAGATTCATGATTATTTAACAAAATTAAAACACAACAATTACTGATTGTCCTAAGACATTCACTTATGTATACATAAGTATATATGTATTATATATTGATACTTAACATCAATAAATGGAAAGTGTAGGGGCCAATGAGGTAGTTCAGTGGATTGAGACCAGGCCTAGAGACAGGAGATCTTGGGTTCAAATCTGCATTCACTTTCTAGTTTATATGTTAATGACATTGTTAATTGCTTCAATGACGGTTATTTTCATAAGGTGATTCTATATACAACTAAAATTATGTCTTCTCTATCCCTCCTTTAAATAAGAAATTATCATCTCATTAATTTCCAGATGAGGAGTCTGAGAATAAACATACTATAATTAAAAATGTACTTCCCTGTAGGGAATAAGAGCCAATGCCTATTGTTATTGTTGTTCAGTTTTTCCAGTCATGTCTAACTCTTTGTGATCTCATTTGAGGTGTTCTTGGCAAAGATATTGCGGTGGTTTGCCATTTCCTTCTCCAACTTATTTTGCAGATGAGGAAACTGTGATAAAAGGGGTTAAGTGACATGCCAAAGGTGATCTGATGCCAGAATTCATCTCAGGTCCTCCTGACTCCAGGACCAGGCACTCTATTCACTATGCCACTTGCCTGCCAAAAATACCTACTAGTGGCAAATAATCAGCTAAATGATTATATTGTCTATATTTATACTACTTTAAAAGTTGTTTCCTACTTTATATTTCCTAATTTTATGGGCTCTTACATCACAAAACTTCACAATGGCAATGATAACAAAAGCATAAACACAAACATAATTGAAAATGTACATAGTCTCAGTAATCTCTGATTTCCCCTATTTCATCTGATGATTAGAATGATTAATCATCACATTCCACTCAAGTAAGAAAAAAATCTAGTATGTCTGAACAAATTACAGACCTACATTTTCACAAAATAATAAATTAAGTTAATATGTTTTTTTCTGAAAACGATCACTTGACAAGTTAAAATTAGCTGAAACTAATAGTTTTACAACTGAACTGATTTTGGTTCCTTTAGAATTAATTGTTCCTGTGCGTGCACCTGCACCTCTGAAATGCTATTGGGCTGCAGAAATGCTATCACTTTGGCAGGATGTTCTAGAACCCTTAGTCCAGACTTTTACTGAACCAGGTAAGATGAAGTTAATGATGACATGATCTTGAGGATTCTGGGAAGATGGCAGCTTAGAATGAGCAAAACTTTAGACCTCCATACAGTGTGGAAGGCCTCACTGAGATAAAAAACAAAGAGCTTCAAGGTGAAAGAAACCAAATCTAACAACAGGACAGAGCTAGGGGATCCTCCTGTTGGACTCAGTTCAAGAGGTAAGCCAAAAAAAAAAGCCTGAATTCTTGAACTATTGGGTTTGTGAGTAAGGAAGAAGGAAGATCCCAAGACCCCTCCCACACATGCTGTGCTGAGTCTCCAGAGACTCCTGGAATCTCTGGGCAGGCAAACTCACTAGTCCAGGAGAGAAGAGCCTTGACGGCACAGCTGTGCTGGGCTTAAGGCATTGAACACAGACAACAGGGAGGTGCCTAGAGGAGAAACACAGAGAGGGCAACCTAGATGCAATGAAAGCATTCTATCTTGCCCAGCCCCTTCTATCCAGGTTTTGGTCTCTGGAGACATCAAGCTCTACAGATCAACCACATCCTGGCTTGATCCCATCAGTAGGGCAGATAAGAAGTCTTCAGGGGGCAGGGAAGCTCTAGTACCCCTTCCCAATAGACTGCAAAGAAAGTAGCAACAAACTTCTATTGCCAACTGGGGAATATCTTACATCAGAGCTCATTAAAACCATCTGCTTAACCGAATCAATCAACAAAACAGAGAAAGAGCCCATTCAGGACAAAATAACCCAAATCCAAAGATCCAGCAAATGAATCAGATAAGCAAGATTACAACCAACCACAGGAGGGGAAGAAGGAAAAAATATGAGTAAACAATAGAAAAAGAAAAAAAATAATTGCAATCAACAGCTTCTTTCTAGGAGGTAAACAAAGGCAAATGAAGCAGAAGAAAGTCAAGGAACTCCAAGCAAAAACACAGAAATATTATGGGAAGATGGTGGCTTAGAGCAAATCTTCAGACCTCTGCACACTTTTGACACTGAGATAAAAAACAAAGAGCTTCAAGGAAAAAGAAAACCAAATATAATAACAGGACAGAGCAAGGGGATCCTACTGCTGGACAGTTAAAAAGGTACACCAAGAAAAGGTTTGAATTCTTGAACTGTTGGGTATGAGAGTATAGAACAGGAATCTTAGAACCCCTCCCCCATGGGCTGTGCAGATTCTCCAATAAGCCCCTGAAATCTCTGGGCAGGCAACCATACCAGCCCAGAGAGAGGGCCTTGCTGGCTCCAGACTCAAGGAGTTGAACACAGACATGAGGGAGGTGGCTAGAGGAGAAAGGCAGAGAAACACAGCAAAAAGGCTAAGAAGATGGTGGCTTAGATGGAGCAAAACTTCAGACCAATATGCCTTACAAAACTGAGATAAAAAACAAAGAGGTTTGAGAGGAAAGAAAACCAAATCTAACAACAGGGCAGAGCAGGGGGATCTACTGCTGGACAGCTCAATGAAAACACTCCATTTTTCCCCCCTCCCCACCTTTTTCTCTCCAGGTTTTAGCTTCCGGGCACATTAAGTGCTACAGATTAACCCAGTCCAGGCTTAATACCATCAACTGGACAGACAAGAAGTCTTCCAAGGTCAGGGAAACTCCAACACCCCTCCTCCATAGACTGTAGAGAAAGTAACTACAAACCTCCATTGCCAGCTGGGGGAAGATCTTTCATCAAAGCACATTAAACCCATTAACCTAATCAGCTAGCAGAACAGAGAAGGAAAAAGTATGAATAATCAACAGAAAAAAGAAAAAATAAATTACAATTTACAGCTTCTTTCCAAGAAGCAAAAAAAAGAACAAATGAAATAGAAGAGGAAGAAGCTCCAGAGAATTGGACACAGGCATCAAAAGATCTCAAAATTCAATTACCTCAAGAACTTCAGGAACTCAAAAAATAACTAAGAGAGGCTGAAGACAATTGGATAAAAGAAATACATAAACTAAAGAAAGTAAGGTCTTAAAAGCCAAAACTGACCCACTCGAAAAAGAAGCAAAGAAGTCAAAGGATAATCTAAAAAGAAAATCAGACCAGAAGCAGGAGGATGACCAAAAAGCCAAGGATGAAATTCAGTCTTTAAAAAAATAGAATTCAACAATTAGAAGCAAATGATTTCACAAGACAGTAAGAATATATAAAAAAAATCAAAAAATAAAAAAAAATTTGAGGAGAATATGAAACACCTCATTGATACCACCACAGATCTACAAAACAGATCTCAAGAGACAATTTAAGAATTAATGGTCTACCAGAACATCATGACAAAAGGAAAAGGCTGGACATCATTCTACAGGAAATTATCCAAGAAAACTGCCCTGACATTCTCAAACAAGAGGGAAAAGTGGAAATTAAAAGAATCCACAGAAAACTTCCTACACTTAATCCACAACTGATAAATTCCAGGAACATTATAGACAAATTCAAAAACTACCAAATCAAGGAAAAATATTATAAGCTGCTAAAAAGAAGTCATTCAGATACCAGGGAACCGCAGTTAGGATAACACAGGATCTGGCTGCATCTGCATTGAAGGACTAGAAGGCATGGAATATAATATTCCGGAAAGCAATAGAACTGGGTCTACAATCAAGAATCAACTATCCAGCAAAACTCACTATATTTTTGCAGGGGAAAGTATGGTCATTTAATAAAATTGAAGACTTCTAAGCATTCATAAAGAAAAAACTAGACTTAAACAGAGAGTTTGCTGCCCAAACACAGAACTCAAGAGAATCATCATAAGATAATTAAGAGCGAGGGGAAAAACAAAACAAAACAAAAAAAACTTTTCTTTAAGGGACCCAATAAGTTCAATTGCTTTGTATTCCTATAAGAAAAGAAGATATTTTTAACTATTAAAAATTGCTTTATCAACAGGGTAGCTAGAAGTTTACTTAGAGGAACACAGTGACAAACTCTATAGGATGAAATTTATATTATATATATATACACACACACACTGATAACTAGAGGGAAAAAAGGAGATAATATTGAGAGAAATGGGAAAAAAGACAAATAAAGTAAATTTATATTGCATAAAGAAGTGCATAGGGCAAACAGGGGAGAAGACCAATACACTGGAAGGGAAAAAAGATTAGAGAGACGAAATATTTATTTCTTAAGAGCATTGAAATCAACTTAAAGAGGGAAGAACAATCAGATCCATTTGGACAGAGAATTGATTCATGCCCTATAGAAAAGTAGAAGTGAAACAAATGGATTGGTGGGGAAGGAAGCAATACTAGGGAGGGAGAGGGTGGAGGGGGGTTGTTGCTCAAAAAAACCCTAAAGAACAATAAGAGGGGAATAAGAACAGAGAGAGGAGAAAGGGAAGTACAAGAAGGGAGGTGGTTAGGGGAACTGATTACAAACAAAATACTGGTATAGAAGGAAGTAGTGAAAGAAGAAAGGGCAGGACAAAGAGAGAGAATCAAAATGTCTGGGAATACACAGATGATAATTATAACTCTGAATGTGAATGGGATGAATGCACCCATAAAACAGAAGCAAATAGCAGAGTGGATTAGAAACCAAAATCCTACCTTATGTTGTCTACAAGAAACACACATGAGACAGGCAGACATACATAGAGTAAAAATGAAAGGCTGGAGCAAAAATTATTGAGCTTCAAATGAGAAAAAGAAGGCAGTAGTTGCAATCATAATTTCTGACAAAGCCAAAGTAAAAATAGATCTTGTTAAAAGAGATAGGGAAGGTAATTACATCCTGATATAAGGCAGTATAAACAATGAAGACATATCAGTACTCCACATGTACATAGCAAATTGTATAGCATCTAAATTTCTAAAGGAGAAGCTGGCAGAGGTCAAGGAGGAAATACATCATAAAAGTATACAAGTAGGAGACCTAAACCTTCCCCAATCAGATCTAGATAAATCAAACCAAAAAATAAATAAGAAAGAGGTAAGAGAGGAGAATGAAATCCTAGAAAAATTAGAGTTAATAGATGTATGGAGAAAAATAAATAGGGTCAAAAAGAAATACACCTTCTTTTCAGCAGTACATGGAACTAACTATCAATAAGCACATGAAAAAATTTTCTAAATCTCTTATAATTAGAGAAATGAAAATCAAAACAATTCTGAGGTATCACCTCACTCCTTACAAGTTAGCTAACATGACAGCAAATAAAAGTAATAAATTTTGGAGAAGATGTGACAAAATTAGGACACTAATACATTGTTTGTGGAGTTGTGAATTGTTCCAACCAATTTGGATGGCAATTTGGAACTAGACCCAAAGGGTGCTAAAAGACTGTCTGCCCTTTGATCCAGCCATACCACTGCTGTGTTTATGCCCCAAAGAGATTATAAGGAAAAAAAAACATGTACAAAAATATTTATAGCCATGTTCTTTGTAGTGGCAAAAAACTGGAAAACAAGAATATGCCCTTCAATTGGGAATGGCTGAACAAATTGTGGTATCTGTTAGTGATGGAAGACTATACTATCCACATTTGGAGGAGTACTATGGGAGTAGATACATAGAAGAAAATCAACTTCTTGAACACATGAGTTGATGCGTATATGATTTGGGATGTAGGCTCTAAATGACTACCCCAGTGCAACTACCAATAATATGGAAATAGGTCTCTTTTTTTGTCTTTCATTTATTTATTTTTATTTTTTTAGAAAAAATTTTTTCCATGGTTACATGATTCATGTTATTGCTCTCTCTCCCCCCACTCCCCACCCCCACTAGCTGATGTACATTTCCACTGGTTTTTTCCTGTGTCAATGATCAAGACCTATTTCCATATTATTGATAATTGTTCTAGGATGGTCAATAAGAGTCTACATCCTAATCATGTCCACATCAACCCATGTGTTCAAGCAGTTGTTTTCCTTCTGTGTTTCCACTCTTGTAATTCTTCCTCTGAATGTGGTTAGCATTCTTTTCCATAAATCCCTCAGAATTGACCTGGATCATTGCATTGCTTCTAGTACAGAAGTCCATTGCATTCAATTTTACCACAGTGTATCAGTCTCTATGTATAACGTTCTCTTAGATCTGCTCCTTTCACTCTGCATCAATTCCTTGAAGTCATTCCGGTTCACATGGAATTCCTCCAATTTATTATTCCTTTGAGCACAATAGGGTATATGATGGAAATGGGTCTTGATCAAGGACATATGTAAAAATGTAAAACCCAATAGAAATGCACAGCGGCTATGGGTATGTGGGAGGGTGGATGGGAAGAGGGGAGAGAAAGAATATGAATAATGTAACCGTGAAAAAATTTTCTAAAAACTTAATAATAAATAAAAAATAAAAAGGCATGATCTTAGAAAGAATATTTGTAGAAGAAAAAAAACCTAATGACTTAAAGAAGCAGAGATCAGAACATGACATTTAAGAGTTACAAAATACCTTTAAGGCTACTTACTAAGTAGAAACAATTCATTTAACAGATAATGAAACTGAGGTTAAGAGAAATATAGTGATTTCCTAAGAATCATACAACTAGTACTGAAGTCATGATTCAAACTGAGGCCTTCTTTCCCTCAAATTCAGTGTCTAGCCAACACCCCAAAAGTCATCTATTTCAGTTTAGTTGGGAGGTGTCTACATAGAAGGGGTAAAAAAGAAACTGGGCTTTTTGTTGTGGTTATCGTTTTATTTGACTTAAGCTTCCAACCCAATCAAAACAAACAAAAATGTTCTTCATGTAATACGTCATCATCTCCCTCTATACATAGGAATGGAAAAAAAAATTACAATATTGTTTTATTTCCCTTTTTTGTTTGTTTTATTAGCCAAAAAATCACCTTATGTGAGCTAGGACATTTAAAACCATTTTGAATTTTGTCCTATTATACTTCCACAATGAATTAATTGCTCTAGTAAGAGATTCCTCTAGCTAAGGGGAGTAAAACTTGTTAAATGCTACAAGCTCATCAAAGGTCACATTTTACTATCTCCCTTCATTCAGATACTGCCCTGTCTGCCTCTGTAAATGCTCTACCATCTTCCCTAAATAAATCTTACAGGCTGGTTTTATGGATGATGTTCCTTTCAAGTAAATGACATTTCCAAAGAAACAATTAGAATTTTCAAGAACACTGGCTCTTCTCTATAGATTGCTCAAATTGGAAATATTCATATGTCCTAGACTTTATTTTTGTTAGACCTATATATACCTGCTCCATCCCATTCTAGTTTTTGCCTAAGGGAAAATTAAAGATTTGGTTAGGTCCTTCCAAGGCAATTCTCTAAACATAACATGAATTTAAACTAAAACTAGTTATTATTGTTCATTAGAAATAATTACTAACTATGTTTCTTTGGAAGTGATATTATTCCTCTTGAAACTGTCTTTTGGGGAAAAAAAAGAAAGAAACTGTCTTTTGATATACACTATTGTTGGAGTTTTGATTTGATCCAGAAATTCTAGAAAGCAATATGGAATTCTATTTCAAAAGGCATTAGTGGGCCCATAATCCTCTTATAATTTAAAAGAAAAGAAATAGGAAATAGAACAGGCAAACATATATACAAAAACTTTTATTTCACCTGTATTTCACAGTAGCAAAAAAATTGAGGAATATGTATATAATGCAATATTATTTTACCATAAAAATGAAAATGGACAGTTTCAGAAATGAGAAATCTGTGAACTGGTTCAGACTTAAGTGAAGATAATAGCTGATAAAGAATTAATATAAACTAAAATATCTTAGAAACACTTTAGAACCCTGATCACTGGAATGTCAAACCACAAGTTCAAAGGACCAAGGATAATGTTGGTTACTTACTGCCTGACAAAAATGTGATAGACTTAAAATGCAGAATGACATATATAGATAGATAGATAGATAGATAGATAGATAGATAGATAGATAGATAGATAGATAGATACATTTGGGACCTAATAAATATTAATATAACTTATGTTTTATTATATATATTTTTCATGAAGGAGTTATAAAGTAATTGTTTTCTTGGAAAATTATAAAATTAAATTGATTTTAAAATAAATAAACATATTTAAATGTAAGTAATATTTATTAATATGCCAGAACCAGAACCACGATTTTCTGTAATGAAGCCATTATAATAAGAGTGGGGGAGGAACAAGTATTTCCATTATTACTATCTCATTAGAAATAATAGCTATAGCATTAAGAAAAGGAAAAGAAAGTGAAGGATTAAATATAGGACATGAGGAAACAAAATTATCATTTCTTTTCTTGTTGATCAGATAATGATATACTTACAGAACTCTAGAGAGCTGAGTAAAAAACTAGTTGGAAAAAATGAAAACTTTAGCAAAGTTGCACAATATAAAATAAACCAATATAAATAATCAATGTGTCTTTATATGACCAACAAAACCCAGTAGGAAGAGATAGAAAAAGAAATTCCATTTGAAATAACTCAGTATAAAATACTCAAGAATCTACTTGTTATCAATAGACAGGAACACAAAAAACACTTTTCAAAAAGATAATGAAAGATCTAAATAATTATTGAAATATTAGTTGCTCATAGGTAGGATGAGTTAGTGTGATTAAAAACTACCAAAGAATCCCTTTATAAAACTAGAAAATAGGATAAAGTGTATCTGGAGGAACGTAAGATAAAGAACATCAAGAATTTTTTTCATATGAAGAAAGGGGGTCTAGTAGTATCAGACTTTATACTGTAAAGTGCTAATCATTGAACAATGGTATCAAATAAGAAAGAGTGGCTGCTTGAAATAGACATGCAAATGAACACTAACATTGTTTTTATTAACCCTAAAATCACACTTCTGTGGCAAGAATTCATTATTTGACAAAGATTGCTTGAAAAATAGGAAAGAAGTCTGACAAAAATGAGGTATGAACAAACATCTCACACTATATACCAAAATAAAACTCAGAATGGTAGATGATATAGACACAAAGAGTAACACTATATTTTAGAAGAGGATCATGGAAAAATCAGAACTTTTGAAAGAGGAAGAGTTCATGACAAAATAAGAGATAAAGAGCTCAACTAAATAAAAGGATAATTTCTATCATATTAAACTAAACAATGAAGCCTAAATTAGGAGAAAAGTAGTAAACTAGAAGGAAGAAATGTACAGCAAGTTTCTCTGATGAAGTTCTCACTTCTCAAATATATACACATAAGAGTCATTGCCCAATTGACAAATGGTCAAAGGATATGAATAGACAGTTCCCAGAAGAGATCAAATCTATAGTTAAATTAAAAAAAATTGCTTAAATCACTAATCATTTTAGAAATGCACATAGAAACAACTCTGAGGTGTTACCTTATATTCATCAAATTTCCTAAGATAGAAAATGAAAATAACAGATGATAGAGGGTATATGAGAAAATATTTACACTAATTACTCTGTTGATAGAACTGTGACTTAACCATTGTGGGAAACAATTTATAGTTATCCCTAAAGGAATATAAAACGTTTCAACTATGACTGAGCAAAATCACTACTAGATCAATACCTTAAGTAAATTAAAGGAAGAGGAAAATGACCTATATGTACAAAAATATTTATATGAGCTCTTTTTTTTTGTGGTGGCAAAGAACTGAAAATTGAGGCGATACTCATCAATTGGGGTATGGCTGAAAAATTATGATATAGGATTCTGGTGGGATACTAAGAAATGATGAGAACATTTTTTCAGAAAAATCTGAAAAGATTTAGATGAAATGTATCAATTTGAAATGAGCAGAACCAGAAAAAAATGTACATAGTAATATTATAATCATATAATCAACTATGAGCAACAGCTATTCTGATTAATACAATGTTCCATGATAATTCTAAAAGACTCATGATGAAAAAAATTATCCATTGCTACAAAGAGAACTGACGGCCTGAGTGAAGATTAAAACATGTTTTCTTTACTTTGTATTTTTTTCTTTCATAAAATGGTTATCATGAAAATATGTTTTGTGTGACTTCATATGTATAAGGGGAATTGTATTTCTTGCCTTGTCAAAGGAAAGAAGGGAGAAAAATTTGAACTGAAAATCAAAATAAAAAACAAATGTATGCAGAAATCAGAATGAAAAATATCTAAAGCTTTCAAGAGGAAATAGTTTCAAAACCTAGGAGGAATTTCTATTGCTAGAAACTCTAAAATAAGTATTATTTAGGGGTTTCAAATCTCAGTATTTCAAAGTAAAAGCATTGGAAAGGCTATATGCTAAAATAGGGGTTGAAGTTACTCAACCATCAAAATGCAACCCAAAATTGCCTCAGAAAGACTTCAGTGTTTTCTAGTTGCCTTTTTAAGTTTAGTTTCCACAATAATCATAGCACATTCCAATCAGCAGGAAAGAGAGGAGACTATGTTTTAAAACAAATATTTGGCAAAAAATAACTTACTTTCTTTCTCCTTTTCTTCCTTCCTTCCTTCCTTCTTTCCTTCCTTCCTTCCAATTATTGATGGACCCCACAGCAATGGCTGGCTAAGAAATCTGCCCTTGCCTTCTCAGGTTCTGTTTTCTTTATTTGTATTTTACTTTCTTTTCTCGTCCCCTTCTGTTTCTTTTATTATTATCTAGTTAGATGAATCTGTTCATTATTTACATTTGTTCCAAATATTAGCCTATGGAAGTGCCAACATATTTTCGTTTACAGCACAAATGAACAGGTATGTGTTCATGTAAATGTAAATTCTGAACACTCATGATATATTTGATGCCAGAGCTGGTTGCAGAGGAAATTAAAATATATTGCTATGAATTGGATTGCATCAACACATTTCACTATACACCTTATCTAGAAACTACCCTATTGTGAGAGTGGTCTTATTAGACAACAGATCCTGCCTAAATTAGATTAATTGATATTTCATTTCTATATTTGATAAAAATGTGTTTGACTTTTCAGCTAATTCCATTTTATGAGCTTTCCTTAAGGTAAAATGTAAATTGGATTTTAGTTCCTGAAAATATTGAGAACTCTGGATAGCTAATTAAATACCTCCTAATAATGAAATATTAAAGTTTAATATTAACATTCTTAATTAGAAATTTTTACTCATTACACTGAGAACCACCCTGAAATAAATCTACATCTAATACTCATTGGAAATTCAGGTTGTTTAAAACAAACCTGATTATACATGTGAGAGAAAAATAAAGTTGTATCCTTACTGTTTTGTATAGAGTAGAAAAATCACAAAGGTCTAGTCAAGTAAAATATGACTATATTATGATTTTCAAGATAGGAATCCTGGTATTCTAAGTCTAGAGCAGAAGTACAACAGGCAAGGTAGGTTAAACATGGTCTATAATTTTGTTGTAGAAAGACAAGAGTATCATACTATGTTGTATGCTTTTTGTGTCATGATAAAGAAAAAGCAATCAAATGGATATAACACATGTACTATTATAAAAATAGGAAAGCTGCATTAAAAATAGCCAGTTTTTGTGAACCATTTATGTTGTTTTTTCTATAAAAATAATTTTTAAAATGTATATGATGGGGGCAGCTGGGTAGCTCAGTGGAGTGAGAGTCAGGCCTAGAGACAGGAGGTCCTAGGTTCAAATCCGGCCTCAGCCACTTCCCAGCTGTGTGACCCTGGGCAAGTCACTTGACCCCCATTGCCCACCCTTACCAATCTTCTACCTATGAGACAATACACCGAAGTACAAGGGTTTAAAAAAATGTATATGATGACATATTATTTTTTCAAATAGTAAAGATGGCCTGGACTATTTTCTCACCTAGTTAGGCAGAGAGCAAGCATAATTAATTAGTTTAACCAAAAATAAAATTGTAACTTTCACCTCTTCAAAACCATGCCCTAATTAATTCCAAAGGCTGATGCAGATAAAGAAATCATTGTTTCGCTCATATATGTTTAAATATACATATAGTAGGGGAGCCCAGATGATAGAGAAGGTACACTAAACCACCTAATTTCTACCGAATTACTCTCCAAACCACTATGCTATAATACTTCAAAATACTTCAAAATGAATTCTGGAGCAGCATAACCCACAAAAAGATGAGGCAAAATAATTTTCAGCCCAAAACAACTTAGAAGGCTCAGCAAAAGATGTTGGGGTGCCTGAATCAGCAGCAATGGCCTCTAGAGCTCTTAGTCACAGGAGGAAAGAGAGGGCCAGACAATTGCTCAGAAGAAAATTAAAGTAGTCCTTTTGTTAGCTCTGAGTATAAGACTCTTGTCACTGGAGCAGGTAGGTGGCTAAGCAGATTGAGAGTCAGGCCCAGAAATGGGAGGTCCTGGGTTCAAATATGCTCTCAGATAATTGCTAGCTGTATAATCCTGAGCAGCCCCCATTGCCAGGCCTTACCACTCTTCTGCCTTAGAACCAATACACAATATTGATTCTAAGATGGAAGGTAAGGGTTAAAAAAGAGAGACTCTTGTCACATTGCTCATATGTAGATATAGGTTGCAGTCCAGATCACAGTCTCAGGTTGATGAGAACTATCACACATCAGAGTTTGTAGTCACATAAAATCAAGTTACAATTCTAAGGAAGAAAAGAATGCTTGTGGTTGCTCACAGACCAGAGTGCAGAGCTAAAAACTTATAGAAGTCCCAAACTAGATTTGAATGTTGAAGCTTGAAACAGGGCTCCCTTCACCACAGTTAGAGAGACCAACTTTAACAGATATTTTTAAGGTTAAAAGAAAATAATAGAAGTAGGAGAAAAATTGCGAATAGAAATGAGAGTGTAACAGGATGATCCTAAAGAAAGTCAATAGTTTATTAAAGAAAGAACAGCAACAAAAGCAACAACCAAAAAAAAAAAACTTAGCAAAAATAACACCTTAATAAAACAGAATATGCCAATTGGTAAAGGCAGCACAAAAATCCACTGAAGAGAAATCTTTAAAAAGCAAAATTGACCAAATGAAAAAAAGATTCAAAAATTCATTAAAGAGAATAATTCTTTGAAAGACAGAATTAGCTATATGGAAAAAGAGGTACAAAAATTTACTGAGGAAAAGCATTTTTAAGTAGAATTGGGCAAATGCAAAAAGAAATACAAAAAATCACTCAAGAAAATAATTTCTTAAAAATTTGAATTGGGCAAGTGGAAGCTAATGGAAAAACAACTGATATAAAAATAAGAATTTATCTAAGAATTATTGGACTTCCTTAAAATTATGGTTTAAAAACACATTTTATACAAAATCTTTCAGAAAATTATCAAGGAAAGTTGCCCAGATATTCTATAATCAGAGGACAAAATAGAAATATAAATAATTCACCAGTCACCTACAGAAAGAGATCCCAAAATGATAACTACCAGGAATATTATAGCAAAATTCCAAAACTCCTAGGTCAAGGAGAAAACATTGCAAGTAGCCAAAAAGAAATAATTCAAATACCATGGAGCCACAATCATAAAAAAATGAAATTAGGTAGTTCTGTATTAAAGGATCAGAAGATCTAGAATATAATATACCAGAAGGCAAAGGAGTCATGACTTCAACCAAGAATTACTTACTCAAAATATTTAGCATAATCCTACAGGGAGAAACTGGGTATTCAAAGAAATAGAGGACTTTCAGGCATTCCTGATTGAAAGGCCAGAGCTGGATAGAAAACTAGTCTTGCAAAAACAAGACTTAAAAGGATGATAAAAAAAAAAGGTAAACAGGAAAGAAAAATAAAAATACCTTCAATAAGGTTAAACTGGGTACAACCACATGGTAAGATGATTCTTATAACTTCTGAGATGTTTTGTCATTATTTGGGCAGTTAAAAGAAGTATACATAGAGAGTAAGCATATGAGCTGAATATGATGGGATGATATCTAAAAAATAAAATTAAGGCACAAAAAAAGAGAAATACATTGGAAGGAGGGAGGAGGAAAAAATAGAATCTAGCTAAATGGGTATATGGTTTAAACATAAAATATTATATTATAAGTAAATTAGGGGGAAAAAGAATAGCTTGCCTGTCAGATCTATTGAGAAGGGAAGAATTTATGACCAAACAAGAGACAGAGAACATTACAAGATGTAAAAGGAATAATTTATATTATATTAAAAAGATTTTGGACAAACAAAACCAATGCAACCTGGATTAGAAAGGAAACAACAAAATGGGGGGATTATAATGAATTTTTTCTGATAAAGGTCTCATTTCTCTAATATACAAAGAATTAAATCAAATATATAAAAATCCGAGTTGTTTTTGTTCTGTTTTTCTAAGTAGGAAGAAGAAGAGAAGAGTGGTGTAAAATTCCAGAGGATTTGCTGTTTATTCTCTTTCACCAACTCAAAACATTCATTCACCCCTCTATGAATGTGGCAAGTTATCTCTTGCTAAAAGTTTTGGATGTCTCCACACATATCCTTCTGCTAGAGAGTAAGAATAAAAATAATGTACAGGTTTTTTCCCAAGGCTCTTTGTCTTTATCTTTTACCCCTAGAGACGATTATTTTCTAAGCCAGGATTGTCTAGATAGGAGAGTCATTTTGAGACTCTTGCTGGTCTAGAAGTTGATTTCTGCATTCATTGTAGGGACTGTTAAAGATATAAGTGGATTTTAGGATCCTAACAGCTACTATAGGTCATTAAAGGACAATATCTGATCCTATGACACTGTATTGGCACTGACTTCATATATCTCAGATTTCAAACAGGGTTGGTTACTATTTGGAAGCTCGATTGGAACTAGACAGACTTCCAAGGTTAGAAATTCTGAACTTTCACAAATGCTCAGGTACCTCTTTTATTTTATTTTAGACAATGTCTTTTATGCTTGTTATATGTACTAATATTATATATGTATATATAATATATACGAGTAGCATATTAACACTCTTAGTAACATTTCCTTAACTAAGAACTGATTCTAGTCCAGTTAGTGCCTCCTTGAAGTAGGAGATGACTTGAATTCTCAAAGGTTATACCAAATAAATTCATATCTTTAATAATCTTGCTAAGTTTAAATGGCATAGAATATGGACCAGAAAATGGAGTGACAGTGGGGCAGAGTGTTATTTGAGAATAAAGACCAATTAAGACCAACAAACTGCCAGAGCCTTATTTTTTAGAAAGTTGGTCACAAGGTAATGATGATGATGATGATGATGACTATAGCTATTCATGAAGACCTTTTACTAAAGTACAAGGGAATTAAAATCTGCACTGATGGAGAAAGGACACACAATAATGAAACTATAGATTTTTGGAAGAATAGCTAACATATATTTACATTTTTATGGTTTGCAAAGATAATAGTTATCTCATTAGAGGATTTAAGTATAAACAACATTTCTATTTATGGCTTTTGGAGCAGGCAAGTCAAAAATATTTTGATGTTCACAGGATATAGTAGAAAAAAACAAATCAAAATTTCCCTCATAATTTGTAAATCACTTGTTCAAGATTGCTTGTCAATGCTTAGGTTGGGGATCCATGTTTCCTAGCCATTTATTAGACTTAAAATTATTCAATTGTTAAAAAATCAGCTCGGTCAAATCCAAAGATGAAAAAAGGTTATTTTATGTGTAATAATTTGACTTTAATATTAATGTAATCTAACATTAAGATTTTATTTGTCCTAGCTTCCCATATAGATTTAAATTAAGATGAAAATTTGCCAATGATCTACAAACTAGTAAAAACATTAAAATATTACTAGAAAAATGAAATTTAGTTATTTGATTTAATCTAGCATTTTACTATTTTCATGATTCTGACTGCTACTGCTTAACATTTGCTTTGCTAATAAAATATGTTATGTCATAATTACTTATTAGAAATGCCTCAGTATAAATGAATTAACATTTAAAAAGATTAATGTTTAGATCAGTGCAGAAGACAAGCTTGAGGTCATACAAATTTACATTTAAAACCTGAGGCTTTGTAAATTACATTACAATGAAATAATCAAAACCAGAAGAAACAAAATGGATGTAATAGTACTTAGTATTTATGAAAGAAAATCATTCTTTACCCAGATGAACACTTAGACATTCAAATAAGTTACAAAATCTTACATGACAATGAAAACTGGATTCATTTTCTAATTCTCAGGGAGAAAAAATTGGGCAAATATTTATGTAAATGTCTTTAATATCTCTAAATACATTTACTATGTGTCCTCCCAATTGCTCAGTGACAAATGTCTATTTTGTACATATTTAGAAAACTATATATTTATATGAGGCCTTCTGCATTCAAATGTATACTCTGAGAGCAAGGTTCATGAGGCATTGTTTGTTTTTTGGCTGGCACCTTAGTATTCTGACACACAGTAAGTGCTGAATAAATCCTTACTGACTATCTATAAAACAGACATAAAGGAAGAAACTTATAGATCTATTATCTATAAAGTAAATTTCTTCCAGGAGAGGCAAAAATAAAATTGTGCTTGAAGTCTGTTATTAATTTGTAACTTCATTTACTTTTAACTTTCCTATCAAATGTCACCAATTCTTATTAATACTTCCTTAAAAACAACCTTTAGATTTGTTTCTTCCCATTCTTCATAATTTCCTGTCTCTTAACCAATATTTCCTAAATCATATTTAGATTACTATGTAAACCTTTTGTCCTATTGTCCTACTTCTAATGTTTCATTTCATGAATTTATCCTGCTTCCTGTCACAAGAACATCTCCACAAAACACCATGTCCTTCATATACTCACCCTTCTTCCTCAAAAAGTACAGTGACTTGCTAACTGAACAAGTGCTCAGACTGCAACTAATAATATTCTATCAGCAAGGGGGCAGCTGGGTAGCTCAGTGGAGTGAGAGTCAGGCCTAGAGACAGGAGGTCCTAGGTTCAAACCGGCCTCAGCCACTTCCCAGCTGTGTGACCCTGGGCAAGTCACTTGACCCCCATTGCCCACCCTTACCAATCTTCCACCTATGAGATAACACACCGAAGTACAAGGGTAAAAAAAAATTCTATCAGCAAGGGCCACTTCACTTCTCAGAAACATGATCTCCATTCCATTCACATAAATTTTATTTGCCCATGAAATACAGGGAGACTATGTTTTCTCTCAAGCAGCTCTCCTAGAATACTTTGCCACCATTTTTATTTGCACTTATTCAGTTCTTGCTTCCTTGAAGTTCCAACTCAGGATCTCATTCTCATGGAATCCATCCTGACTGCTCTTATCCAGAAGTTTCAGTCCTGTCAGACTAATTCTCCTTTAAACTTTGTAGCAAGAATTTCTAGTCCTTGATAAATAGTGTAGTATATATCTTTTCTTGCAGTTTTGCTACAATAGGACAACTTTGATTCGATTGAAAATTCCCTCAAGACTGGAACTACATCTCTTATTTCTTTGTATTTTCCATCTATACCTGGAAACTAGGTGGTACAGTGGATAGAGTGTGTGGCCTCGAATCAGGAAAGATCTGAGTTCAAATATGATTTCAGATATTTACTAGCTGGGTGATCCTGGGCAAATTTCACGTCACCATTTTCTATCTGTTTCTCAACTTGAAAATGAGGATAATAAAGGCAGCTCCCTCCCGTATATTGTTAAGAAATCAAATGAGATAATAATTTCACAGTACTTGGCATAGTTCCTGACAGGTAGTAAGAATTTAATAAACACTTATTCTCTTCTCTTCCCTCCCTATCAAATAAATTCTTTCTGATTTGACTTGAAAGCAAAAAGGAAGACTTGTGTACCTTTTCTCCAGCTTTGTAACAGGTACTATCTCCCCATAATAGTTCAGTAAAAATCATCATGTTATTATTTAAAACCTATTCTATTTATTAGGATCCTTTTTATATATTAAAGTAAAAATAAATGCAGAATGCCAATAACCAGAGTTGTACAGAGTGATACCAAAGCCCATAATTAAACACCTTTATCTATGAGTAAATTCTCTCTTAAAGTAAATGTAGGGTTTATTTTAAATTGCATTCTATTTGTTTGAAAATATTAGTCCCCTTTCTTGTGTCTCAAAATGATGTTAAACAAACTGGTATTTGTTTTAATATGTAAAAATATAAGACAAAGTAGTCCCAGTTTGAGGAAATGGAGTTGGTGTTTACAACCAACATTTAATACTCTAACTCGTATGTGGTCTCATATGATTAATTCCACTATTATAATTGCCTATGGGACCTGTGATCTTACTTACTGTGGGCTTTCCTCCAATGATGCAGATTGCAAATCATCCTTCTCTAACTTACACAACTACTATCCCATGAATTCTGTAAAAAAAAAAAAGTCCAACCATCATTTTTTGAGGATCCTAACAGGATAGGTGGACTATCCATTCACCTGGGGTGTGGGATCATCAAGTTTGAAGCTTCTCTTATGGTGTTATTTGCATATGCTGATTCTTCTGTATAACTCTTGCAATATATTTCCTGACTGCTCACCTACTTCATATCTTTCCCTCCAAGTGACCTGAAAATTCAGTTTTCAAGGTTTGAAACTCTCCATGAATTATGGCCACACATCATCAGTAAAAAAGAGAATACTGGAGTTTAAAAGACGATCAAACATTTTTTGGGTTAGGGTAGGGCACTGATTAGGTAGGATAATATTTCAAAATTACTAAAATATAGTCTCTCCTCACTTGGGAATATTTTTAAAACAAAGCACCTGATGAGATGTCATTTAACTGTATCTGCTAAGGGAAGCCATGTGGGACTCTTGTGAAAAGACTGAAACTCTAGAGTCATAGGACTTGTGTTCAAGTACTATCTCATGTACCACATGAGTGACTCTGGGCAAGTTACTTAAATTCATTGGTGCTCAGATTCTTCATCTATAAAATGAAGGATGAATTAGTTAGTTCTAACCTGGGAGGTCCCTTTTAGCTTTAGATCAATGAGTCTAAGACCACTTTCCTGACATTATCTTCAATGTCTCCTCCAGTTCCTTGAAAAAAGAATATTCTAAGATATCCTTATCCTGAATCCCACCTCCCCCAAATCTTCTGTGACCCTCTCCTGATTTCATTTCTGTTAGCCTCTTTCACTCTGAAAAAAGATAAGTCCAGTGTGCTAGGATTTTCAAATATTTTAAATTTACAAGTAGGAAAATACATTTCTTTTGTTTTGAAATGAGAAGTGCAGAGTCTATTTAGGAATGTAACCATTGTGAAACATTAGGCTAAGTATGAATGTGGCAGGAGGAGGAGAGTGAAATGATTTAAACTAGGGAGGAGGTGATGGATAGAAAGAACATGTAGTGCTTATAGTGATGACAATAAGAAGACAAAGGTGAATTCATAATTGTGACTCAGATATAATCTTGAAAACCCTTCTATCTTTTCCCTCAGCGTAAGAATCTTATCATCATCAATAATATCACATTACATATGTATATTGCATTATGGTTTACAAAGTGTTTTCACGTACCTTTGATCAATTGAGAAACACTGTTGAAAGCAAATAATATGGAAGACAGAGGAAGGAGTGGGAGCAGAAATGGAACTTAATGAGTTGAATCTGTAATATGGATGTGACAGTTGTATGTCATTCTCCTTTCAAACCATGAGATTTAAATCATGTTCTTTCTTAGATATATTTAACCTCTTCTGCTGATAATACTTTGTACCCATGAATATTAAAGCAGAATTAAATAAGTTTAAATAATTAGATTAAAATAATTAATTTACATTTTTCCTCATTCATATATCTTATCTTCAATGATATTCCCTCTCTTTAATCCCAATATTCAGTAAATTGGAATATACTCATCTACCTGAAACAAACACAGCCAATGATCCAAATAAAAACGATTCCCAATCAAATAAAATGAAATTAATTCCCAAACAAATGAAATGATTTAAAAAAATGAAATCACAATCACCACAATCACCATCCCTAAAGAAGATGAAGTATTATTTAATTTGATTTTGGTGATAATGTCTGGTTTTTATTGGTTGAAAATATGGTTTTCTACAATATTTCATCCCTAATCTCTCTAAGTCCCCCACGGAATACTTATTTTCTTGGGTCATGATAAGACAGAGTGGTTCACTGGACATTATGTAGGACCTGGGGTCAAAAAGATTGTGAGTTCATATCTTGGATTTAACACTTATCAACTGTATGACTATAGATAAATCACACAATCGATCTGAGGCTGTTTTTTTCATCTGTAAAATGGAGATTAAAATATATGTCATAATTTTCTCACAAGTAGGTTATAAAGACTAAATGAGCTTATCTGCTTTTAAAACTTTAATCCCTTTAAAGATGTCATTTATCATCACATTTGGTTTAAAACTGTCATTTCTGTTATATGTTAAGAATGACTTTCTATTTCTTATGTTTCCTAATCCTCTCCTTGTCCTAAATCCCTATACTGTGGATATTGAATTAGCATGGGGATGAAAACTGCAGAAAAGAAATATATAGGAACCTTTTTTTTCCCATTACTACACTAGCAGTATGTGATTCAGAACAGTATGCCTTTAGCCAGCCAACTCGGGGTTCTCCACTGGTGCTAAAGTTATCTGGAGGATTCCATCTCAAGTTATTGAAAGAGCCTCTTTAGCAGACATTATTCACCACTTATCACTGTCAGTGTCAGAGAGGCTAAATCAGCATCTATATCTGTTGCACTAGCAACAGAATCTTCTCAATATTTATCTTTAATGGATGTCCATCACTCTGTACTTTGCCAGCAAGACATACTTTTCGGTTGGTAACAACCCTCTAAGGTACACTAATATTGGGTTCTGAATCAGAAAACAGAAAATAGGAGGTACTCAGGTCAATGAAGAACATTTCTTTGTAGCCTTTGTGAAGAGATCTCTCAAAACATGCTGGTGGCAGAAGACCACCTTATAACAGATTTCACAATAGCTAACTATTTTATAAAGATAAATATATACATATAGATGTGTATATATAGTCTTGCAATTGCCAGGCACTGTGCTAAGAACTTCAAAAACCTATTATCATTTTTCCTCAAAACAACCTTGAGAGTTAGATGCTATTATGGGGAGCTGGGTGGAGCAGTAGATAGAGTGTACAGCCTAGCGTCAGAAAGACTCATCTTTCTGAATTCAACTCTGGCCTCAGACCTTTATTAGCTGTATGACCTGGTCAAGTCAGTTAACCTTGATTATCTTGGTTTCCTCATCTACAAAATGAGCTGGAAAAGTAAATAACACAGTATTTCAATATCTTTGGCAATCAAATCTCAAACAGTCACAAAGAATTAGACAAAATAATTGAACAACAAAAATACCTATTTTAGAGATGAGGAAATTGGGAAAAGGCCACACAGCTAGTAAGTATTGAATGCCATATTTGAACACTGGTCTCCTTGATGCATTTTAAACACACAAGTGTACACACTGCTGCATTTTGATTTACATATAATTTTACCTGACACAAGCATATAAGAAAATATAAGTGTAGGTCTTTAGAATATATTTCCCTGTGTCATGAAATCTTGTATCAATGTTTCATTTACTCAAATGCCTTATGGGGGTCTAATTGATATATTTTCTTCTTTGTATAAGATGTTCCTTACACTAGCAATGTTATGTTCATTCTTCATCAGTTTAGAAATAATAAGATGAGGAAGGGAGAGAAATGTATGTAAAGATGTAAACGATGGGCAGTTTTTGCAAATGTTAAAGGATCAAGAAGACAAGGGAGATGAAGAATAGAAATACCTTCCCACAGTCTATGCCTTCTTCTTTGCCAAAGCTGCACGCTTTGCCATTGGGAGCCCCTGGATAACATTTGTACTTCATGGTACCTTTAACTTACGAAGCTTCATTCATAAAGCATTCCTGGAGTCAATTCTGAACTTACACTATATTCATCGAATAAACTTCCATTCCCAGACAACATAGAATCTGTGTTTCCCAAAGACTTTTTGATTCTAAACCCAGAATTCTTTTCTCTATGGTATATGGCCTCTTTTACATAGTATACAGAAAGTTAAACTTTGGACTGAACAGACCTAAGTTAAAATACCGATTCAGGATCTAAAGCATCTGAGTTAATAAATGTGTGAAAGCAGCTTCAAAACCAAGACATCTTGACCATGAGCAAATAATTTAACTTTTCTTAGCCTTGGTTTCCTTATCTATAAAAGAAGGATAATAATAACACCTCTTCACAGAGTAGTTTTCAGGACCAAGGGAAATAATATACATAAAATAATTCTAAATTCTATACCATTGCCTACATATCACTTATTATTATTATTATTGTTATTATTATTATACTTCATTCCCGGGACATTCCTTATTTCTATTCCTCTTAGTACCAAAAGAGGTTATGATGTAGGAGAAACCTAGGAAAAAAGAAATTAGAGGCAATTTTCTTTTGTGGTTTCTTATAACCACAGGTGAGAAATCTGTACTAGCTATTTGATGTAAATATCTATCTTCCTTTCCTGGCAGCCTAAATATAATGACAAACAAGTTTAGTTTAAGTTTGGTCAGAAGAGAGGACACGTCAGGGAAACCATAAAATGCATTCATTTCAACCAGTAAACAAACTTCTCATATAACCTAAGGAAGAGCAAGTTTGTTTCAGAAATTTTAATTCTCATGATACAATTTGAATTTCATTCAACAAGACTTTCCTTGCTCTTCTGTGATGCACTATAGAGAAGACTGCCATTGGAATCTTCCTTTTCAGGAAAGATTATTAGTGAAGAGATCTGTGTTTGTCTAGCACAAATAATCTGTTCATTTGAAACCACAGATCACATAAGTGCCCAACTTATGGGTTAGCATAAGTGCTATAAAAAAATGGGTTGACTTACCTAATTTTCCCAGAATTGTGTTCATTATCTAAAGCATGACCAATTGAACATTCTTCTTGCTCTCTCTTCCACTCTCTCTCTTTGTCTCTCCTTTTCCTTTTTCCTCTCCCGCTCCTCTCCTTTTCCCTATCCTCCTTCTCAAAGTTCCTTAAGTATATGCTTGGATGTCTTTTCCCATGCTTATTATATTATCTGTGTCTCTGGGTAATCTTTTGTGAATATTTAGAGCTTGATAAAAGTTGAATTTCAACAAATTGGAACATCCTTTTTTTTAATTTTCTGCTTAGGTGGACTGTTTTTCTCCTATTGTTTAAAACTATGTGGGGGGAAGGTCTTGATGGAGAAATTAAAATGCTTGTACATTTTACTATATTCTCCCAAAAGTTTGTTAATACTCCTCCCATCCTTCAGAAATCCATGTACCAGCAGGTTTAAATGATTGGAGGTGGGGAGGTAGAAGGGGAAACAGGGAGCAAAATTCTGGCTCATATTTCTGAGATAAAGATGGTGAATGGCAATGATACATAGATTTAACATATTTTGGTAACAGGGTACAATCTTTATTAAATATAGAGATTTAAAATACCATTTAACTTGAGTACATGCTTATACTATGAGACAAATAACTGGGAATATTAAACCCAGCAAAACAATCACACTATGTGATGTGGTGCCATTAATGGTATGAAAGTTAACTGAATGGGATTATAAAGTCTTTTAACATTAAACAACAATAATGATAATAATTATGATAATGATAATAATAAACATTTTATTAATGTTAACTTACAATATAATTAATTTAATCAAATAAGTAATTAATAATCAGTATAATTTAAAGATTCTGGGCAATGGGTTGTCTTTTAATGGTTAAGATAAAATGTCATATTTTAAATTATGGTCTTACTCTAGATTCTGCACTATAAGTGAAGCTATATTTTAATGTATTCAAATGCATTTTAGGAGATTATGGAGTTGTCATTTATTATTCCTTGTATTGTTCCTTTTAAATCTAGGGTTCACTATTGTATTCTTTGGTCAGCAAACAATATTTTTGTTTCCTTTTTGCCATTCATTGGCACTATTGTAATAAAAACTTCAAGGACAATAAAAATGAAATTTGCTGAAACTTTCAGAGCCATCCTGCCAAGGAGCTGGCCAAACTTTTCTGGACATCTGTTTTGGTGGCATCTTGTACTTTTTCACAAGTTATTAGAGAGTAAAATAATTTGTTTTTGTTTTTTTCCAGATTACATGTTACTATTGATTTCAACATCATTCTGTCAGACATATTTTAAAATAAAGATAAGCCAGCAATGAACTATGAAACCGAATGACTTGTTAGAGAATTTAATGCAGAAAGATTTATGGTATTCAATAAATAGGAAGACTGAAAAATATTTACATATCTCAGAACATTGTGGTAGCTCTATATAAATAGACTACTTATTAAAGAAAATTGGACAAGTTTAAAAAAGAATTACTAAATACACATTTTACAATTTGTAATGCAATAAATAAAGGAAAGAGTTATTGTTACAGTTTATACAATCAAAGGATGTAAACTTTAGCAGAGACTTAAAAATGACTAGATTAAAAGTTGGAACAATAATTACAAAATATTAATTAATGGTAAAGTGGCAAAACAAATATGACAGGTAAAGTTATACTCAGAGAGAAAAAAACTGCATTCTAAGAACGCACATTAACAAAATAATTCAAAAGGAAGAGGCAAAACAAAAATAAGAAAATGGCAAAATCATGATGATTCTACAGGAAGTAGGACAACTAAAAGATTGGAGAATTGAGAAATACTTCCATCTTAGAATCAATAGTGTGTTGATATGAAGCCAGAAGAGGGATAAGGGTTAGGCAATTGGGGTTAAGTGACTTGTTCAGAGTCCCACAGCTAGGAAATGTTTGAGGCAAGATTTGAACTCAGGACCTCCCATCTCTTTGCCTGACTTTCAATCCATCTAGTCACCTACCTGTTCCCTAAGTATAATTTTCTTAATACATTTATGTCATCAGTGATTTATATAAAATAGTAGATGCAAACAAAAAGCAACGAGACTTAAAGAGATGAAGTTCAGAGTACTGAATGAATCTGAATTAATATAAGGTCAATGGGGATCACTTTCCAAGATATACAATAAATTATGCATAAACAGAAAACAACCATTATATACAAATGATTATAAAAGCATTATAAGATATACAAAGGATAATCTTGAATGCATTAAATTGAAAATATTTTGTACAAAAAATAATGTAGCCAAGATTAGAAGGAAAATATTAAACCAGAGGGACACATATAGATATTTTCTTAGATAGAGCTCTCACATTTAAAATATATAAAGTTGCCAAATTTATAAAACTATAAGCCATTCCCCAATTTATAAATAGTCAAAAAATAAAGATAGTTTTGCTATATAGAAATCTAAGCTATATGTAACTTTATTTTTAAAGTTCTAAATCATTATCAATTAAAGAAATACAAATCAAAATAACTCCAAGATATCTAATAGCAAAGTTTTCAAAATTATAAAAGGCCAAAATGACAAATATTGAAGGGGAATATGTTAGAATAGAAACACTAATACACTGTTGGTGGAACTGCAAACTCATCCACCTATTCTGGAGAATAATCTGAAATTATGCCCCAAAAGTAACAAAACTGTTTATCTTTTGACCTAGCAGTGCCACTATTATATTTGTTTCCTAAGGTGATCAAAGAAAAGGGAAAATAGCCTATATGTTCTAAAATATTTATAGTAGATTTCTCTATGGGGACAAAGAACTTGAAATGGAAGGGATGCCTATCAACTGGGAAATGGCTAAGCAAGTTGTGGCATATAATTGTGATGGAATGCTATTGTGATGTAAGAAATGATGAATAACTTAATTTAAAAAACAACAGAAAATACCTATATGAAATTATGAAGAACAAACAGAGCAGAGCTAAGAAAACATTACATACAGCAACAGAAATATTGATGAAGAATGATGTGTATGTCCACCTACAGAAAAAGAACTGATAAATAGAAATAAGCAAGATATAGTTTTATACATACACATCTTTTTTTCATTAATCTTATATTTTTTTCAGATTCATTCTCTTCAGGGGAGAGAGAAAGGAAGGAGGGAGTTACCTGGGTATGATAATGTAACAAATAAATAAAATCTATGTTAAAAAATGAGAATGATACTATTATAAAATAAACCAATTGAAAAGCAATATTCTCTTAACCTAATTGTTATTTCTATAAAATGTGTCAATTCTAATGTAATACATTAATGGTATTCTTCATAAAAGCATGAGAAAGCAATATAAGCTTCACAGAGAGTTTTCCAGACCAGATCACATTTTCATTTATATACATGACTGAGAATAGTCCTGAATATAGAATTCTTCTGTGTGGTGTTATTTGAATACAAAAATAAAAAAAAAAACAACACTGAAATTGGAACAATAAAAAGTAATCTTTTTAATAGGATCCCTTTAATGTGTATCTGCAAGAATCTCTCCTATAGATGATAAAAAACCGGTAGTAAGTGATCGTAGAAATAATCTCATTCATGCATTCTTTTCTATATGAACATTTATTAAGGAGTTGAGAAAGTTATATGTTCATTAGAGGTCTTTTTTCATTGGTATGATAGTTGTAAATAATAAAATCCAAATAGAATTGAGACTATTGATATTTTCCATATGTTTCCTTTAATATATACTGTTAAATGTATCCAGTATTGATAATATCAAGCCATAGAAAAGTCACTCAAAAGGATTTCATCTAGTCATCCCCAATGGAAAAAAGGGGGGTGGAATTAAAAATACATATTTCCCAGATTAATATATGCTGACTAAATTGGCATCCTTTTGAGTTATTTCTATATATAATGCATACATGCCTCTATTTATGCATACATATGTCTAAACATGAATACATGACATAAATTATTATATGGTAGACATAAGTATACACATTTATTTGCAGTCATGTATACACATATGAATATCCATGACTTGGAGTTACACTTAATTGAACAATGAAATGAAGTGAGTCCAGAATTTATTAGTTCAATAGCATCTTAAAACTTTATCTCTAAGCCTTAAAATACACATTTTCCCTATGACTATATATATGTACATATATATATGTACATAAAATAAATAATTAGTATCTAATATGTTGTTGATAGTATGCTGATTGCTGGAGATAAATAGTAAAAAGTATAACATCACCTATTCCTACAGAGTTTACTTTGTACAGTTATGATAGAACATCTAAACAGAAAAGTCTTCCCATAAATTCTCCCTAGAGAACCTACCCAATGTGGTAGACTTTGGATCATTTCCCTTCCCTGAATCTCTTACCATTTCATGGTTATCAGTGCTACATTCAGGCTGACCATCTGGAATTATCCCCTCATTAAGTTACCAGTGCACTACTCACACATTTCCCTGGTGATACACACACAAACACATACACACATACACACACACACCCCCCCACAAATAAAGAATTTGGCAGAGTATGTGCATACAAGTCAACAACAACAACAAGAAATGCCTCATTTTATAAGCTACTTGATTTTGTAGTGCCCATGATAAGCATAAGCCAAAAAGACCAACAGGAGGATAACTATAGTTTATGTATCAACATCTGTTGCAGAAGACGCAGGAGATAAATTCTCATAACTTGACCATTTTACTACATATTCTATGTTCCCTGACTTCAAGATGAAGGAGGATTGAAAAGAGAATAGTGAAAAATAATGTCAAATATTTTTTTCTGAATTGTGAATCTAACGATTATAGATTTCCTAGAATGATGATACTTGGTTATCATGACTACATTTAAGAAGAAACTTGGATGATCTTTAGAATGCTCAGGACCTAAGAATGGGAGAAAGAAGAAAGAAGAAAGGAGTAGGGGAGAGGGGAGAGGAGAAAATGGGAAAGAGAAAGGGAGAAAAGAGGAACTGAGTGAAAGAAAAGAAAGAAGGAAGGAATATAGAGAGGGAGGGACAGAAGAGAGAAAGGAGAAGGGAGGGAAAAGGGAAGGAATGAAGGAGAGAAAGAAAGAAAAGCCAAGATTGTACTCTAAGATTCAGTAAATAACTGCACAGTGACATGATTAGTGATTTCACAATTTGCCATCTGTTCATAGACAGGCCATCAACTAGTCAGTGCAAAGGTCAAACTTAATACCAAATAAGAAGAAATGATGAAGAGGAGGTGACATAGTATGTTATTAAAACAACTTTAATGGAACTTATTTAAATGTACTCCTGATACAAAAAAAAATGAGGAATGAAGAAGAGGGAGCATATTAACACAATATATTTAAATTTCTTAAAGAAGTTTATTGGATGTAAAACAATTTTTTATAAGGAAGGTAAAAGAATCCAGAAACTCCCTAAGTCAACAACCTTTGTTCTCCTCACTAAAAATAAATGGCAGCCAAAAAAAAGCTAGTTTAGTGTAGAAGCTCATTGACAAAGCATTACAAAACATAGAAGATAATGAATACTGTGATTTAAAAAAACAAAAAGAAACAAAAAGTAAATTAGCCTACAGAAAATCTGGTGGGAGACTCGATTAAGCTAAATTACCCTAAGCACTAGGTACAAATGGAAAGAGAAAAATAGGTGTGAAATGAAGTAGTTTTACTCTTTTATCTAAACACAATTTGTTGTATGTAATGCCAGTTTTGTTAAACATTTTGTATATCACCACAGCTCCTCATCTAGTGACATGTAATTATACAAACTCGAAATTTTTGTGGAATGAGTCCTTCTGATGTAGCAATAATTATGCCCTCTATTCCTTCTGATTTTTTCTTAATAGAATAAACCAAAATTCAATGTTACTTAAAGCTTAAAATCTGTGCAACTTTTGTTAGATTATCATATAATGCTATAAAAGGTCAATATACTCATTGGCATATCATTTGATCCATGATTTATTAATGTTATCATTATTATTTACTCCATCACTACAGAGCACCAAATGTCTAAATCTTTTGATCCCCTTTTGAATCTTATATATGTCCTCCCTCACAATATAGTTCTCTTATCTTTTTATAGTTAATTTTTTTCAGATATGGTTGAATTATATAGAGCCATATAATATTTTGAGGCAGCAACATAGCAATAGTAGATAAAGAACTGATCTCCAAACCAGCTATATATATATATATATATATATATATATATATATATATATATATATATATATATATATATA
>NC_058134.1:102533605-102593569 GCF_016433145.1 Gracilinanus agilis
TATATATATATATATATATATATATATATATATATATACATAGACACTCTTCTCACATCTTCGTAAATGTTTCATAATGACATATATGAAAAGCAACCTGATAGAACATCAAGACAGGAACTGCTGGAGAGCCCAGTTCAGCTAAAATGCTCCTTCTTGTCACCCCACATTTTTTTTCTTTTTCTTTTTTCTGTTTGTTTGTTTTTCCCTCCCCTCAAAGTTTTAGCCTCAGGGCATATAAAGGAGTAAAATTAATCCAATCAATAGAGGATTAATCCCAACAATTGAACAGACAAGAAGTCCTCAGAGGGCAGAGAAAGTAACTACTAACCTCCATCACCAGCTGGATCTTTCATCAAAGATCATTAATTACATCTGCTCAAACTAGCAGAATAAGGAAGGAGAAAAAAAAATGGGTAAGCAACAAAAAAAGAGAAAAGAAATGTCAATTGACAGCTTCTTTCAAGAAAGTGAAAAGAGAGCAAATGAAACAGAAATAGAAGAAGAGGAAGTAGTTCCAGCAAACTGGACACAGGCTTTGGAAGATCTCAAAATTTAATTAACTCAAGAATTTAAAACTCAATTAACTCAAGAACTTCAGGAACTCAAAAAGCAATCAAGAGAGGCTGAAGATAATTTGAAAAAGGAAATACATGAGCTAAAACAAGAAAATAAAGTATTAAAAGCCAGAATTGGCCAGCTTGATAATGAAACAAAGAAGGCAAAAGATGATCTACAAAGAAAATCAGACCAGAAAGAGAAGGATGACCAAAAAGCCAGGGATGAAATTCAGTCTTTAAAAAACAGAACTCAACAACTAGAAGAAAATGACTTCACAAGGCAGCAAGAATATATTAAACAAAATTAAAAAAATGAAAAATTTGAGGAGAATATGAAACACCTCATTGATTCAACCAAAGATCTGGAGAACAGTGCTAGAAGAGACAAGTTAAGAATTATTGGTTTACCAGAACATCATGATAAAAGAAAAAGTTTAGATAGCATTTTACAAGAAATTATCAGAGAAAATTGCCCAGAAATTCTTGAACAAGAAGGAAAAGTGGAAATCAACAGAATCCACAGATCACCTCCTACATTTAATCCACAACTGACAACTTCCAGGAATATTATAGCCAAATTCAAAAACTACCAGACCAAGGGAAAAATATTACCAGCTACTAAAAAGAAGTCATTCAGATATCAGGGAACCACAAAATTGGGATAACACAGGATTTGACTGCATGTACATTGAATGACTGGAAGGCACAGAACACAATATTCCAGAAAGCAAGAGAACTGGGTTTACAACCAAGAATCAACTGTCCAACAAAACCAACTATATTTTTGCAGGGGAAAGTATGGTCATTCAATAAAATTGAGGACTTCCAAACATTCATCAAGCTAAAAACTGTACTTAAACAGAGAGTTTGCTACCCAAACCCAGAACTCAAGAAAAGTTCTTGAGGAGAAAAAGAGGGGGGAGAAGAAAAAATTCTTTTCTTTAGGGGACACAACAAGTTCAAGCAATTTATATCCCAAGAAGGAAAGAAGTTATTAGCAAATATTAAAAATTATTATTACCAAAAGGGTAACTAGAAGAAGTTTACATAGAGGGAACAGGGACAAACTGTATAGGATGAAATGTCAAGTGATATATATATGTATGTATGTAGGTAGGTAGGTAGGTAGATAGGTATAAATATATACAAAACTAGGGGGAAAGATGATAATAATAAGAAAAATAGGAAAACAAACAAAAAAGGAATAAATTTATATTCCATAAAGAAGCACATGGGACAAACAGGGGAAAATAAAAATACACTGTAAGGGTAAAGAGGTTAGAGAGAGGAAATATTCAATACTTAAGTGCATTGAAATCAACTTAGAGAAGAATAATCAGATCCATAGGGGCATAATATTAATTCACGCCCTATAGAGAATTAGAAGGGTAACAAAGGGACTGGTGGGGAGGGAAGCAATACTATGGAGGGAGAGGGCTTGGGCGGGCAGCGAGGCATGGCTTTAAAGAACAATAAGAGGAGAATAAGAAGGGAGGGGGGAGAAATGAAGTACAACAAGGGAGGGGATTATAGGAACTGATTAAAAACAAAACACTGGTATAGAAGGAAACAGTGAAAGAAGAAAGGACAGGACTAGGAGAGAGAATCAAAATGTCTGGAAATGCACAGTTAATAATTATAACTCTCAATGTGAATGGGATGAACTCACCCACAAAACTGAAGCAAATAGCAGAGTGGATAAGAAACCAAAACCCAACCATATGTTGTCTACAAGAAACACACATGAGACAGACAGACATACATAGAGTGAAAATGAGAGGATGGAACAAAATCTTTTGGGCTTCAAATGAGAAAAAGAAGGCAGGGGTAGCTATCATGATCTCTGACAGAGCCAAAGTAAAAATAGATAAGGTTAAAAGAGAAAGGGAAGGCAACTACATCCTAATAAAAGGCAGTATAAACAATGAAGAAATATCAGTACTCGATATGTATGCACCAAACTGTATAGTTTTTAAATTTCTAAAGGAGAAGCTAGTGGAGCTCAAGGAGGAAATAGATAGCAAAACCACAATAGTGGGGAACCTCAACCTTCCCTTATCAGATCTAGATAAATCAAATCAAAAAGTAAATAAGAAAGAGATAAGAAAAGTGAATGAAATCCTAGAAAAATTAGAGTTAATAGATATATGGAGAAAAATAAATAGAGACAAAAAGGAATACACCTTTTCAGCAGCACATGGAACATTCATAAAGATAGACCATGTAACAGGGCACAGAAACATGGCAAACAAATGCAAAAAGACAGAAATAATAAATGTAACCTTCTCAGATCATAATGCAATAAAATAGTTATCAGTAAGAATTCATGGAGATGCAAACCAAAAACTAATTGGAAATTAAATAATATGATTCTCCAAAATAATTTAGTGAAAGAACAAATCACAGAAACAATTAATAATTTCATTGAAGAGAATGACAACAATGAGACTTCTTACCCAAGCCTATGGAATGCAGCCAAAGCAGTTCTAAGGGGAAAATTTATATCACTGAGTGCATATATTAACAAATTAGGGAGGGCAGAGGTTAATGAATTGGGCATGCAACTTAAAAAACTAGAAAATGAACAAATTAAAAATCCTCAGATGAAAATTGAATTAGAAATACTAATAATCAGAGGAGAAATTAATAAAATTGAAAGTAAAAGAACTATTGAATTAATAAAGAAGACTAGAAGCTGGTATTTTAAAAAAACAGATAAAATAGAGAAAGTACTAGTTAATCTAATTAAAAAAGGAAAGAAGAAAACCAAATTAATAGCATCAAAGATGAAAAGGGAGACCTCACCTCTAATAAAGAGGAAATTAAGGCAATCATTAAAAACTATTTTGCCCAATTATATAGCAATAAATTTAGCAATCTAGGTGATATGGATGAATATTTGTAAAAATATAAATTGCCTAAATTAACAGCAGAAGAAATAGAATACTTAAATAATCCAATATCAGAAAGAGAAATTGAACAAGCCATCAAAGAACTCCCTAAGAAAAAATAGCCAGGGCCTCATGGATTCACAAGTGAATTCTATCAAACATTCAAAGAACAATTAATTCCAATACTATACAAATTATTTGATATAATAAGCAAAGAAGGAGTCTTACCAAACTCCTTTTATGACAAAAATAGGGTACTGATTCCAAAACCATGTAGATCAAAAACAGAGAAAGAAAATTATAGACCAATCTCCTTAATGAACTTAGATGCAAAAATCTTAAATAGAATACTAACAAAAAGACTCCAGCAAGTGATCAAGAGGATTATTCATCATGATCAGGTAGGATTTATACCAGGAATGTAAGGATGGTTCAACATTAGGAAAACCATCCACATAATTGACCATATCAACAAGCAAACCAATAAAAAACACATGATTATCTCAATAGATGCTGAAAAAGCCTTTGACAAAATACAATATCCATTCCTACTGAAAACACTAGAAAGCATAGGAATAGAAGATCCTTTCCTAAAAATAATAAATAGTATATATCTTAAACCATCAACAAGCATAATATGCAATGGGGATAAATTAGAAGCCTTTCCAATAAGTTCAGGTATGAAACAAGGATGCCCATTATCACCTCTACTATTTAATATTGTACTAGAAACACTAGCAGTAGTAATTAGAGAAGAAAAAGAAATTGAAGGTATTAAAATAGGCAATGAAGAGACTAAGCTATCATTCTTTGCAGATAATATGATGGTCTACTTAAAAAATCCTAGAGAATCAACTAAAAGTTAGTAGAAATAATCAACAACTTTAGCAAAGTTGCAGGATACAAAATACATGCACATAAATCATCAGCATTTATATATATTTCCAACATATCACAGCAGCAGGAAGTAGAAAGTGAAACAGCATCTAAAATCACCCTAGAAAATATAAAATATTTAGGAATCTATCTACCAAAACAAACACAGGAATTATAAGAACATAACTACAAATCAATTTCCAAACAAGTAAAACTAGATCTAAATAATTGGAAAAACATTGATTGCTCATGGGTAGGATGAGCTAACATAATAAAAATTACCATTCTACCCAAATTAATTTACTTATTTAGTCCCATACCTATCAAACTAACAAAAACCTTTTTTCTGTATTAGAAAAAAATATAATAAAGTTCATTTGGAAGAACAAAAGATCAAGAATATCAAAGGAAATAATGAAAAAAAAAACATGAAGGAAGGTGGCTTAGCAGTACCAGATAATAAGCTATCCTATAAAGCAGTAGTCATCAGAACAATATGGTATTGGCTAAGATATAGAAAGGAGGATCAGTGGAATAGACTTGGGGTAAGTGACGTCAGGAAGACAGTGTATGATAAACCCAAAGAGCCCAACTTTTGGGACAAAAATTCACTATTTGACAAAAACTGCTGGGAAAATTGGAAAACAATATGGGAGAGATTAGGTTTAGATCAATATCTCACATCCTACACTGAGATAAGTTCAGAATGGGTGAAAGACTTGAATATAAAGAAGGAAACTGTAAGTAAATTAGGTGAACACAGAATAGTATACTTGTCAGATCTCTGGGAAAGGAAAGATTTTAAAACCAAGCAAGAATTAGAGAAAATTACAAAATGTAAAAAAATAATTTTGATTATATTAAATTAAAAAGGTTTTGTACAAACAAAAACAATGCAACCAAAATCAGAAGGGAAACAACAAACTGGGAAAAAAATCTTTATAACAAAAAATTCTTACAGAGGCCTAATTACTCAAATCTACATGGAGCTAAATCAATTATATTAAAAAAAAATCAAGCCATTCCCCAATTGATAAATGGGCAAGGGACATGAACAGGCAATTTTCATATAATGAAATCTAAAGTGTCCACAAGCACATGAGAACATGTTCTAAATCTCTAATAATTAGAGAAATGCAAATGAAAACAACTCTGAGGTACCACCTCACACCTTGCACATTGGCTAAAATGACAGCAGGGGAGAGTAATGAATGTTGGAGGGGATATGGCAAAATTGGAATGTTAGTGCACTGCTGGTGGAGTTGTGAATTCATTCAACCACTCTGGATAGCCATTTGAAACTATGCCCACAGAGGAATAAAAGAATATTTTCCCTTTGATCTAGCCATACCATGGCTGGGATTGTAACCGAAAGAGATCATAGATAAATAGACTTGCACAAAAATATTTATAACTGCGCTCTTTGTGGTGGCAAAAAACTGGAAAGCAAGGGTATGCCCTTCAATTGGGGAATGGCTGAACAAATTGTGGCATATGTTCGTGATGGAATACTATTGTGCTCAAAGGAATAATAAACTGGAGGAATTCCAAGTGAACTATAAAAACCTCCAGGAATTGATGCAGAGTGAAAGGAGCAGAGCCAGAAGAACACTGTACACAGAGACTAATACACTGTGGTAAAAGTGAATGTAATGGACGTCTGTACTAGCAGCAACACAATGACCCAACACAATTCTGATGGATTTAGGGAAAAGAACACTACCCACATTCAGAGAAAGAATTACAGGAGTGGAAACACAGAAGAAAAACAAGTGCTTGGACACTTGGGTTGATGAGGACATGATTGGGGATGTTGACCCAAAAAGACCACACCAATGTAACTATCAATAATATGTAAATAAATCTTGAATACGGCAGGGTGAGGGGGTTGAGGGAGTGGTGAAGGGTAAAGAAAAAACATGAATTATGTAACCATGGAAAATTTTTCTAAAAATAAACAATTATTTAAAAAATATACAAATCTAAGCTCAGATACTTCCTAGCTGTGTGGCCCTAAGCAAGTCACTTAACCCTCATTGTCTAGCCCTTACTGCTCTTCTGACTTGAAACCAATACATCGTATTGACTCTAAACTGGTAGGGATAGGTTTTTAAAAAAATGAAAAAGAAAACAAATCATATGAAATGATCAAGGTCAGGTAAGGAGTTGATTTTAGAAAATAGACTTTCATACTCTTAAACCTATACCTTGTTTCTCCAAGGTTGTATTTAATCCTTTGCATCCAAATGAAAACCATGTAGACAAGAAATTTATTTCCATGCATTCAATTCTATGTCTATTGTTGGTCATAAGAATTTGTAGCACTATAAAAGTTACCATCTGTTTGGTAAAATTAAGCAGATGTTTTGATTGAAAAGGATGACAAGTCCTAACAAAATTTGTGTCCCTAGAATCTGTCACACAATTGTTTTGTAAATAATAATATTGCTTTGTTCTATTGAAAAATGGCTGATATTTCCATTTAAATTGTGACTTAATCACAGTCAAAATTATTTCTAAGTTTAGAACTTTAATAATATCACATCAGTAGTAGTATATCAATGATTTATATTGCATATTTATTATTTTATATGAACACAGAAAGGGAATATTCAAAGCCAGATATCTATTTTTATTTCTTTCCCTCCTACATTTAAAATGAGCATGCCTTATTAGATTAATTTTTGCACACTGAGTGGGGCAAGGCCAAAGTTCAAATCTTCATTCTTGTTAGTGATCTAATTGGAAAATTTGCTTAACCTATCTCAACCTCAATGTTTTTATCTATGGAATGGGATTATAATTCCAGGCAAAGTTGTGTTGATCTAATGCATGAAAAGAACTCTGAAACCAGTAAAGTATGATAATCATCATCATCAAACTAACATCATATTTTATGGTTTCAAATTTATATATATATAATCTCATTTGTTCAGGAGGCAAAGTGGTACAGCTCTTAAATGTTAGATTGGCAATTCAAACTGAGATGTTTTGATCCAAGTTCTCTGATATTTTCCCCCTAATATGCCAGGCTACCTCTCAAGAATATAATTAATATATACCTATTAGGACAAGAGAATAGAGCATTCAAAATTTTGTCCAACATTCATATTATACAAACACACTATATTAACTCTACCTATTTAAACACTGGTCATTCAACAAATTCTTATTTTTTATAAAATAAGGTCCTAATTCCATAGCCTCATACTTTATGACTCTAGAGCTTAAAACTTCCTTTCTTGTCTTAATATATATTATTGGTCCTTATTCACCCTTTCTCCAAAAGAGACCTAAATCCTCACCATCTCATGAACATGTATCTATATTTTATATCAGTATGATAGAATGTAATGACTACTTCCTTTTTGCTTTAGTATTCTCAGTGGACCAAGCATAATCTCTTATTGATTGATTGATTTGCAGTATTGTTCATACTATATTCTTAAAAATATTCCCTATACTTTCCCTAGGAGAAAAAAAAGGAAGGATGAAGGAAGGAAGGAAGGAAGGAAAGAAGGAGGGAGGGTGGGAGGGAAGGAGAAAGGGAGAGGAGGAGGAAGGAAGGAAGTCAAAATTATATAATAGTGAGACTTCTGGGTTAAGATGGCTGCAGAGTAGTAGCAAGACTCTTTACTCTCCTCACCACCAAATAATATATGAATGAAGGGACTCCACAATAGGGCATAGCATTGAAGGTATGTGGGATCTGGGCATTCCCACACTATAAGGGGGGTGAAATAGCTCCACCAAAAACATGAGCTGATCAACCCTCCCCCACCCCACCTACAACGCAAGAGTCAAAGCCAGCCCCCCAGAATTACAGCAAGCATGGGTCAATTTCTAGGTTCTTGGCACCTGATTAAGAGTACCAGGGACTTACCCCTGAAAGCAGCTCGACTCAAGATCCCAGGACTATAAAGAGCATGGCCCTTGGGCATAAAGTTGCAGCTGGGAAGGACAGTAGGCAAGGGAGCCTGCAAAGAGGATGGAAAAGTGGCCACAGACAAAAGAGCAAGGCTAAGGCAATCTCTGGGTTCTTGGCATCTGACTAATAGCACCAGGGACGTACCCCAGGAAGCAGCTAGACTTGAGACCCCAGGAGATTAAAGAGCTCAGACCTTGGGCATGAAAATAGAGGCATCAGGCAAAAACTGCAACATAGCTCCATACAAAGAGCACCAGCCCTCCTCACTCAGACTTTTGGCTATGAAGGAAAAACCAGCATAGTGATTGCCAGCAATGAAATATAACCTTCTACCACCAGAAAGAAAAAGAGAAGGGCATTGGCCCTAGATAATTTTTACAGAGAAAAAATCCAGACCATAGAGCAGAGCAGGACAAACAAGTAAACACATCCAAACCTTCCCCCCAAAAAAGGAAATTGGTTATAAGCTCTTGAGGAGTTCAAATCTGAGATCATGGAAAAGGTGGAAGAGATCTGGCAAGAAAAGTGGGATACAGCTCAAAAATAAATTAACAGTTAAAAAAATACAAGCTCTCAATTGGAGAAAGAAGCTTCCAAATCAAAGGAAATGAAAGCAAACTGGAGACCAAAATTAAACATCTGGGAAACCATGAAGAGCAGGATAGACCAGACCACAAAGGAAAATTAAAAAAAATTATAGCCCAAAACCAGTCTTTAAAGACTAGAATTGGGCTGGTAGAAGCCAAGGATCTCACAAGATAGCAAGAATTAATGAAGCAAAGTAAAAAGACTTAAAAATAGAAGGAAACATGAAATATCTAACTGAGAAAAAGACTGACCAATAAAACAGGTCTAGAAGATTCAATTTAAGAATCATTGGTCTTCCTGAAAAATGAGAAATTAACAGGAACCTTAGCACCATAATGCAAGAAATTATCCAAGAAAACTGCCCTGATGTTCTTCAACAAGAGGGCAAAATAGACATTGAAAGAATCCATACATTACCCTCTATATTAAATACTCATAAGACAACTCACAGAAATATAATTGCAAAATTCATTTTTTTAATATTTTAAACCCTTAAATTCAGTGTATTGGCTCATAGATGGAAGAGTGGTAAGGGTGGGCAATAGGGGTCAATTGACTTGCCCAGGATCACATAGCTGGGAAGTGTCTGAGCCCGGATTTGAACCTAGGACCTCCCGTCTCTAGGCCTGACTCTCAATCCACTGAGCTACCCAGCTGCCCCTATAATTGCCAAATTCAAGAACTTCCAAAACAAGGAGAAAATATTATAAGAAACCAGAAAGAAAAAATTCAGATATCAAGGAGCACCAATCAGGATTACACAGTATCTTGCAGACTCCATACTAAAAGACCACAAGGTTTGGAATATGATATTGAGAAAGGCAAGAGAATTGGGTCTACAACCAAAGATCACCTACCCACCAAAACTGCCTATACTTCCAGGGAAAAGTATTGGCATTCAACAAAATAGAAGATTTCCAAATATTTATAAAGAAAAGACCATAACTAAGTGCAAAGTTTGATATCCCACCACAAAAACCAAGAGTAAAATGAAAAGGTAAAAAAGAAAGAGAGGGGAAAGAAAAAAAAAATACATTTGCTTCTTTAAAGGCTTCAATAAGATCAAATTACTTGCATTTCTCTATGGAAAAATGTTTTGTGTAACTCCAAAAAAATGGTATTCACTATTATAGTAATTAGAAAAATTATTCATAGGGAGAGGGTTAGGGTACTAAGTGGTCTAAGAAGATATGCAAAAAAAGAAAAAGGAAGGAAGAGAATAAAAGATGACACCAAGAGAAACTTGAATGAATAAGAAAAATAGGATAATCTATACCACACAATGAGGTGCATTAGAAGGAGAGTTGATGAATACTATTATAAGAAGGAGAGGAAGAGAGTATTAATAGGAAATACTTAATCCTTACTCTCAGGGGAATCAATTCTGAAAGGAAAGAGCAGCTACATCCATTGGGATATCGAATTCTATCTTACCCTACAGGGAAAGTCAGAATGGAAAAACCAAGGGAGGTAGTGGGGTGGGAAGTTCAAAAAAGGAGGGAAAGAGAGGGGGGAAGGAATTTAATAGACTCTAAAAATAAAAAAAGGGGAACAAAAATGGAGGGACACAAAGGGAAGTAGACTAAGGGTGGGGGATAAGGCAGATTGATTAAAAACAAACCCCTGGTTTAAAAGGAAATAGCAAATGAAGAAAGGGCAGAACTAGGGGAGGATATCAAAATGTTGGGGAATAAAGAGATGACAATCATAACTCTGAAAGGGAATGGGATGAACTTGCCCATAAAACAGAAGCAAATAGCAGAGTGGATTAGAAACCAAAATCCTACCATAGGTTGTCTACAGAAACTCACATGAGGCAGGTAGATATACATGGGGCAAAGGTGAAAGCTTGGAGTAAAAGCTATTAGCCTTCAATTGAGAAAAATAAGGCAGGATTTGCAATCATGATAACTGATAAAGCCAAAGTGAAAGTAGATCTGATTAAAAGAGATAGGGAAGGTAGTTGCATCCTGATAAAAGACAGTACAGACAATGAGGAAATATCAGTACTCAATATGTATGCACCAAATTGTATAGCATCCACATTTCTAAAGTAGAAACTTGCAGAGATCAAGGAGGAAATAGATAGTAAAACTATACTTGTAGGAGACCTAACCATTCCTCTATCAGATCTAGATAAATCAAACCAAAAAATAAATAAGAAAAATGTAAGAGAAGTGGATGAAATTATAGAAAAATTAGAGTTAACAGATATGTGGAGAAAAATAAATAGGGACAAAAAGAAATACACTTTCTTTTCAGCAGCACATGGTACATTCACAAAAATTGTGCATGTATTTGGGCACAGAAACATGATAAACAAATGCAAAATAGCAGAAAAATAAATGCAACCTTTTCATATCATAATGAAATAAAAATAAAATTAATTGGAAATTAAAGAATATAATTCTCCAAAATCAGTTAAAGAACAAATTATAGAAATAATGAATAATTTCATTTTAGAGAATGACAATGATGAGACATCCTATGAAAACATGTGGGCTGCAAACAAAGCAGTACTCTGGGGGAAATTTATATCCTTGGGCGTATATATTAACAAACTAGGGAGGGCAGAGGTCTGTGAATTGGGAATTCATATTAAAAAACTAGAAAGTGAACATATTAAAAATCCCCAGATAAAACTAAATTAGAGATCGTAAAAATTAATGGAGAAATTAATAAAATAGAAAGTAAAAGAACTATTGAATTAATAAATGAGACTAGAAGCTGGTACTTTGAAAAAACAAATAAAATTGGCAAAGTACTAATCAATCTAATTTAAAAAAGGAAAGAAGAAAACCATATCAACAGTATCAAAGATGAAAAGGGAGACCTCACCTCTAATGAAGATGAAATTAAGGCAATTATTGAAAATTATTTTGCCCAATTATATGACAATAAATATAGCAATCTAGGTGATATGGATGCATATTTACAAAAATATAAATTGCCTAGATTAACAGCAGAAGAAATAGAATACTTAAATAATCCCATCTCAGAGAAAGAAATTGAATCAAAAAACTCCCTAAGAAAAAATCTCCAGGGCCTGATGGATTCACAAGTGAATTCTATCAAGCATTCAAAGAACAGCTAATCCCAATACTATAAAAATCATTTGACATAATAAGCAAAGAAGGAATCCTACCAAATTCCTTTTATGACACTAATATGGCACTGATTCCAAAGCCAGGCCAACCAAAAAGAAAGAAAGAAAACTACAAAGACCAATCTCCCTAATGAACAAAGATGCAAAAATATTAAATAGAATACTAGCAAAAAGACTACAGCAAGTGATCATGAGGGTCATTCAATATGATCAGATGGGATTTATACCAGGAATGCATGGTTGGTTCAATATTAGGAAAACCGTTCAAATGATTGACCATATATCAACAAGCAAAGCAACAAAAATCACATAATTATCTCAATAGATGCTGAAAAAGCTTTTGAAAAATTACAACATCCATTCCTATTGAAAACACTAGAAAGTATAGGAATAGAAGGACCTTTTCTAAAACTAATAAAAAGTATAAATGTAAAACCATCAACAAGCATCATATGCAATGGGGATATGGGGATAAATTAGAAGCCTTCCTAATAAGATCAGGTATGAAACAAGGATGCCCATTATCACCTCTATTATTTAACATTGTACTAGAAACACTAGCAGTAGCAATTAAAGAAGAAAAAGAAAGTGAAGGTATTAAAATAGGCAATGAAGAGACTAAGCTATCACTCTTTGCAGATGATATGATGGTCTACTTAAAAATCCTAGAGAATCAACAAAAAACGTAGTAGAAATAATCAACAACTTTAGCAAAGTTGCAGGATACAAAATAAATGCATATGTCATCAGCATTTCTACATATTTCTGACACATCATAGCAGCAAGAGTTAGAAAGAGAAACACCATTTAAAATCACCCTAGACAATATAAAATACTTAGGAATCTCTCTGCCAGGATAAACACAGAAATTATATGAACACAACTTCAAAATACTTTCCATATAATTAAAACTAAATCTAAACAATTGGAAGAATACTAACTACTCATGGATAGGATGAGCTAACATAATAAAAATGACCATCCTACCCAAATTAATGAATTTATTTAGTGCCATATTTGTCAAACTACCAAGAAACATTTTTACTGAATTAGAAAAACTATAACAAAGTTCATTTGGAAGAACAGAAGATCAAGAATATCAAGGGAAATAATGAAAAAAAATTGTGAAGGAAGGTGGCCTAGCAGTACCAGATCTTAAGTCTAATTACTCAAATATATAAGGAGCTAAATCAATTGTAAAAAAATCAAGCTATTCTCCAATTGATAAATGGGAAAGGGACATGAAAAGGGAATTTTCAGATAAAAAATCAAAAATATCAATAAGCACATTAAAAATTGCTCTAAGTCTCTTATAATTACAGAAAGGTAAATCAAAACAACTCTTAAGTACCACCTCACACCTAGCAGATTAGATAACATGACAGCAAAGGAAAATAATTAATGTTGGATGGGGTGTGGCAAAAATGGGACATTAATGCATTGCTGATGGAGTTGTGAATTAATCCAACTATTATGGATGGCAATTTGGAACTATGTCTAAGGGTGCTAAAAGACTATCCGCCCTTTGATCCAGTCATACTACTGCTGTGTTTATACCCCAAAGAGATCAGAGGGGAAAAGACTTGTAGAAAAATATTCATAGCTGCACTATTTGTGGTGGCAAAAATTTGGAAAATAAGGTGCTGCCATTCAATTGGGGAATGACTGAACAAACTGTGGTATCTGTTGGTGATGGAATACTATAGTGCTCAATGGAATAATGAACTGGAGGAATTCCATGTGAACTGGAATGACCTCCAGGAATTGATGCAGAGTGAAAGGAGTAGAACCAGGAGAACTTTGTATACAGAGACGGATACACTGTGGTAAAATTGAATGTAATCAACTTCTCTACTAGCAGTAATGCAATGATTCAGAACAATTCTGAGGTACTTAATAGAAAGAACATTCTCCACATTTAGAGGAAGAACTGTGGGAGTAGAAACACAGAAGAAAAATAACTGCTTGAACACATGGGTTGATGGGGACAAGATTTGGGATGTAGACACTAAACAACCACACCAGTGCAACTATTAATAATATGGAATTAGATCTTGATCAATGTAACATGTAAAACCCAGTGGAATTGCATGTAAGCTACAGGCAGGGGTTGGGATTTTGGGGGGAGAGAAAGAACATGAATCATGTAAGCATGGGAAAATATCCTAAAAAATAAAAAATATATACTGAAAAAAAATCACCTACTAGCTATTGAAGTCATAGCCATTCCTTAGGATTAGTTCTATCCCTTAAAACCTTCATTATATCCTTTTCCTTCAGTCAGAATTCATTTCCCTTTCCTCTGACAACTTATGACTATCTTTGTTTCTTTTTTATGCTCTTAATATCTTTTGATTTTTTCTTTTGATTATATTTTGGTCTATTTTATGTCATCTGGAAGATATTAATCTTATTGAGGACAGGGATGATATTTCTTCAATAGTCAGTACAGTGTCATGTATGTAATATGATCTTGATAATTGTTTGTTGAATAAATTAATAAATTAACACTTTAGTCCTTTAAAAACTGTTTAAAATAATTTCTCTGATACTGTATCACTTTTTCATCAATCAATTAACAAACCGTTATTATCTACATATATACCAATTCTTTTGCTATATGTTGCATACCCAAAAAGTGTGAAAATATTGCCTGAAAGGATTCTTGACATAATGTCTGATGCATACTAATCTCTTTTTAAATTCCTATTAATTGTTTGATAGGTGTAAATATATACAAAATAAATATCACAGGGCATGGAAAAGTCTTGGTACAGGTATTAGTACCTGGGAGGATCAGCAAAGATAAATGGTTGGTTTAATTACTAATTTTGAACTTGGAATCAGGAAGAATTAATTTCAATTCTTGACTCATATTTTATCTGTTTGATTCTAATCAAGTCAATTGATCTTAATGACCCCCACCTTGTTTTCCTCATCTGTAAAATGGGGGTAATGAAAACACCCATCTTGCAATGTTGTAATGATTCAATCAAGTACAGAGTGATCCCTAATCTATCTATCATGGAGGTTACATTCCAGAGACCATTGTGAGTGAAAATGCATGAAGTAGTGGTCTTATATTTATTGTAATCTATATCTATATCTATATCTATATATATTTAAGGCTTTATAAACCCTTCCCACTCTTCTATAAACCTTTTCCACATTCTTATTGACCCGCAGTCACTGATTCAATCAGCGCCCAGGATATAGAATGCAGTGCTGTGGCTGGTCGCCTTTCATTCCATCAGCCAATAGTGTGCCGTGTACAGTCTCACACTGGCAAACTTGTGCAAGTGGTGTTTTGCAGCCCAGTGTGTTAAGTTCTCTTAACAGCCCTGCATTTATATGAAATTTAATTTTAAATGCTCCACTTGGATATCACTTAGAAGTTTTATAATATGTATTAAATATCTTTTATGAAGCTAGCTTTCTTACTGCTGTATTTATTCACAGAATTAATCATGTCTCTCTTTTCACTGCAGAAATTCTTCTCAAAAATGAGGAATGACAGAGTTGGATGATAACATCTCAACATGGAATTACTACCATGATTCAATGAAAGTCAAACTGACTTTAAATATTATTTTGTTCTATTAAAAAGTATTTATTAATTGCCTATTATATGCTTAGGACAGTGTTCATGTTTTTAGATGTAGGAGAGATAATTTGCCCTTACTCAAGTATTTGCTCTGCCTTCAAGTATCAGGTTTGGGTGTTAGTCCTAAGGAGGGGGAAAAATGACTAAGCATTTGCTGAAGCCTGAACTCAGCAGTGCCACAGAGTGACAGATATCTTACTCCAGGTAAAAGTTATGACAGGAACTAATATTCAGTCTTGGTTCACCATTTTAATTCCTACTATCCAAGCCAGTGATAAACAATTCCATTATGACTTTTATTTTAATTAATTCTCTAGTGGATGAAACCTTCAATTAATTTCTTTAATTTAACTCTTTAATTTTCATATACAAATTCAGTAACATAAAATTTTCAGCCTACACTCTCATTAAATCTTTCAGATAACCCACTCCAAACCTTTAACTTCTTTGTTTGAAATTTAGTGGATTTGAAAACTATTGAAGTGAGAACTCACAGTACTAAATTGTGTGCATTAATAATGCAGGATTAGCTCTGATACCCATCAGCAATTCAATTTTTACTGAATGACAATCAAATTATAATCTACTTACACATGATCAACTTTCTCTATCAATTTTATTTCAGCAAAAGAATAACCAGTGTCCACTGGCCCTGCATACTTGGTTCCCCGGAATAATGGTGTTTCAATTGTTTTTCTCTAAGTTGTTCAGTTCTTTGTGTAAAAGCTTCACCATTACAAGAAAGAGAGTTTCCCAACTGTAGGGACTCAGCTATAGCGATTTTTCTCATTTAAATAGTGGCAATTTTAAAGCCTTTTCAAATGTAAACCCAGAGAGAATGATAGTTTTTGAAAGCATCTTCATAGATTATTTTATTGGAGAAAATGTCAATTTCTGTCTAGGAGACTGCATTTCACAAATTTCTCAGTGGTTAGTCTTAAAATTGTTATGTTTGACCATATAAACTACATCCCCTTACTTACATTCTTTATCTTGCTTGCTTATGGCTCCCTGTAGTTTATAGGGTATGAAATATTAAACAAGTCTATTTATGACTCCCTGAGGTCTCTGTTGAATTCTAAAGGGGCCTGGAAGTGAAAAGAGAAGTATCAATCCCATTGGGACAGGAGCAAGGCCCTAGAAAATTGGTCATCATACGTTAGAAGAAGGAAGTGGTAGGAGGAATAAAAAGAAGGAAAAGGTTATGTGAACTAGTGTCATGTTGGGGCCAAACAAATATTTATTTTTTCATTTATTCTAAAAGGTGTTGTGGTGAATAGCAATGTCCTTAATATAGTGCCAACAATAAAATGAAGTACAAGAGAAAAGTCTTATTTAATTTATCCAAAATAATTTTATGACTGAATAAAGGAGATTCCTATAGTATAATTAGATACTGGAAAACTCTGTTATCTTTTGAATTCTCCACAAAAACCTCATTTGGATCTTTCATTTTGGTATGAAGGTGATCCTAGGTTTTTAAAAGTTATATCAATAGGGCACATACACTGACATATGCTACCATGATTGGGAAAGACCTGGTTAGCATTGAATAACATCACAAAAAAAAAAAAAAGCAAAATGGATGTGTCAATTAATGAAGAAATATTAATTGACAGGAAATAACTCATTACTTTGGTAATCAGTATTGGAAGTCATTTCTGAATCAACTCTCTGTAGATAAAAATTAAAAGTGGTTGAGGAATATATATATATATATACATATATATATATATATTGCACAGTTGGTGGTAGGCAGTTAGAGAGATGAGCATGAGCCATTGTAGCCATTGATCTATTATAAATATGCATATATGGGTAACTAAATGGTACAATGGTAGAGTGCTTATCCTAGAGTTAAGAAGATCTGAGTTCAAATGCAATCTCAGATAATCCATAGTTGTGTGACCCTGGACAAGTCACTTAACCCTGTTTGCCTCCAATTCCTTATCTATAAAATGAGTTAGAAAAGGAAATGGCAAACTCTTCCAGTACCTTGAGCAAGAAAATCTCAAATGGAAACTGATAGGCAGGACTGAAAGACTGAACAACAACTACAGTTTTAGTGATAGGATTTGTTGGTTTTCACATAATGAGTCTAGCCATGTGAGGAAAGATTCATTATTATTAAACTACCTCTATGCAATAAACCCTTATGCCATGACAGACCATGAGTAGAAAAATTTTATATGGGTCTTAATTCTATGTAGTGTCATACTTCTTCAGGGATAATGGCAGAATGATGGAAAATATTAAACATAATGGTAAAAATAAAAAAAATCTGAAAGTATGAACTCAACTGTTAGTACTCTAAATATAATATCATTTTCTAAAGACCACCAGTCAACATATCATTGGAGAAAATGATATCATTATTGACTTTGATGGGATAAATGATTCCACAAGACAAAAGGAATGAAAGGGTATAGGAAGTTTTACAGAAGCCAAATCAAGAAGTGAGTGAAGCTGGCTACTCTGAATTCTCAAAGGCAAAAAGGAACATAATTTTGTGGATAATTTGTTTATCTTGAATTTGAATTTTCTTGCTAAATTTACAAAAGAAGACTGATAATAATGCAGATGATAACAAATTCATATTATAAATCAATATATGTTGCCAAAAGTGAGGGAGGGAAATACTATGAAGAATTATGATGAGGCCCATCAAATTAAATCAGCATGAACTTTTGCACTTAGTAACTGATGTAAAATTAAACATGGAGAAGCATATGGAAAAACAATATATTTTAAAATATGGCTGAGACACAAAAGGCCAAAGACATGTGACATTTATAAATTCTACAACTCTATGTCCTTAATGCCTCATTCCAGATGAGAGTCAGATGTGGTTAGCATTGAATAACATCAAAAAATAGTGAAATTGACATATCAATTAACACAGAAACCTTAATGGACAGGAAATGAGTCATCACATTGGTAACCAGTAATGGGAGTCATTTCTGAATCATCTCTCTGTAGATGAAAATTAAAAGTGGATGAGGAATGCCTTTTGCACAGATGGTGGCAGACAGTTAGATAGATGTGCCATTGATCTCTTATAAATATGCATACACATATACACACTAACACACCTTGGTAAGCTATTATAGTTTGAGCGTATGCAGGACTCAGAACTAAAAAAAGGAGAAAGCCTTCTTGGAATACATGTAGAAGATTACAGTTCTTTTTATTACCCTAAACTTCTTGGAAAAAACTCCATGTTCCTAACATACCATAAAACTTCAAGTTGTGGAATACTATAAGTTCAGTGCAACATTATGAGACATCAGAAGATTAATGGAGAAGTCTATACTGTATATATGGAACCATATTATCAAAAATATATCAATTCTACATATCGCTCTACATTTATCTACATGACATTCCCCAAAATAGTGCAAGATTTCATTAAGGAAATACTTTTTTTGGCTCTGAATCTGATTGCACATTTCTGGCTAGTCTTTATCCCTCAGTTACATTATATTTTGAATCTATTTTCTTTTCCTCTAATGACATTCAAGTTGTTCCTCTATATATTAATTTATAAGAAATATTTCTTAAATGCTTAATATTTGCCACCACTGCTTAAGTCTAAAAGGATGCAAAGAGAAAAGGTGATATTGTCCCTTCTCTCAAGGAACTTCCATTCTAACTGGAAGAAAAAACATAAATAGCAGAATTCAGCTGCAAAGTGAATAGAAAAGTTTAGAAACTCTAAGAGTTCGATGGCAGGGAACAAGTATAGTCCTAGTACTCTTTCAGATGTATTAGCAGATCCCCTGGCAGCACACAAAGGTGTAAAGATTAATTCATCTGGATAGATGTAAGGTCTGACAAACTTAGAAATTTGTAGGAAAACAGATGCCAAGACCTGAGGATCCTTCATCTAACTACAAGTGTTTTAGCTGTTCATTTCCAGATTATCCAAGCAAGCATTAATAGCAGTCTTCTTGCTCTTCCCACCTGATCCTGTTGAGGGGTTTTGGCACCCTGGGACATCTAGACAATGCCAAATTAAAATGATGGAGGAAGAGTGCCCCTGCTAGCAGAAGCTCTTCCCTCCTGGCCACCTCTGTAAAAATGAAAATCATAACAGTACTGATCTTTACTTCAGTGGCTATTATTTCCCTTTTGAAGCTGAAGTCCTCAAAAAAAGTCATTCTCTTAACATCAATTTGCTGTTTTATATGAATATTTCTGCTTCTTTCTTCAGGACTTCATAATATAGCTATCACCAACACTACCACTGAATGCCAAATCCTGACATCTGCTTTAGTAATGAAATTTAGAGCTCTGACACCTTGAAACTCACAATTTCTACTTGGAAATCTTCAGCCTGACTTTAGATAAATAAATTTTAATAATATTTGATGGTTTTGTCTCCAGCACAACAAGACATTGCATGAACAAAGCAGGTGCTCCAATAATCTGTCTGCATTGGAATGCATAACCTCACAAAACGCTTTTTTAATGTTAGAGCTCAAGAAAATACTGAAATATTGAGTTTGGCAAGTTTTCCTACTAGAGGCATTTCATTATAGCAATTTTTTGCTTCTTAAGCAGAATAGCTGAATATAGTATGGGAAAGACTAACTTATATCTCCAAAAATAATTTTGGATGGAAAAGAAGATTTGTTACACTTACTGAGCCATAGCATGATATAGTAAAATAAACGCTAGTCAGTTAAAAGTCTCAGGTTCCCAATCAGATTGACTCTTACTAGCCGGGTAAATCTTGCAGTCACAACCTCTCTCAGTCTCTGTATCTTTGTCTTAAAATTGCAGGTACAAAACTTTCATTATCAAATGTTATATGAAAACCCATTGCCAACCTGAAAGCACTATGTAAATGTGAGCTAAACAAGAGGATCTACTTTATGAAGATATTACAACGATTTCAATTGATACCACAATGTATAGGGTAATGGGAATTATTATCATTTATATATGAAGTCAGCCAAGTGGCTCAGTGGATACCTGTCCTAGAAACAAAAAACCCTGTCCAAATTCAGCCTCAGGCACCTAATAGCTGTTTGACCATAGATAAGTGACTTCACTTAACTATCTTTGCCTCGATTTTCTCATCTGTAAAATGAGCTAGAGAAGGAAATGGAAAACTATTCTGGTATCTTTTGCCAAGAAAATTCCAAATGGGGTCACAAAGTAATAGAAAAGACTGAAATAATTGAACAACAATAAAAATCACTTATATATCAGGTTATGGTAACTGAAGGAAAGTCAACCATGGCCAGTTGACTAGACAGATGTAGGTCTATTTTTAAATAGGCAATTGTCCTATGGCACAAAAGAATGCATAACATGTTTTATTTTCCTAACAATAGCTCAATTATTTGATTGCTTGGTTTAATTAGTAAAAGAAAAAAAGAACAAAATATGTAAATAACACCTTCCATAAATACGGAAAAAATTATCTTTAATTTATATGCTAGTATAGTGTTTATCTGTATGTGTGTCTGTGTTTAATAAACAAATATATGCATTAATGTTTTGGATAACCAACATCTGTGCAAATGAAAGCCCAATATCAAAGATATGCTGTGAATTCAGAACCTGTGTGAACTGGAAATCTGGAAGGGTCTATTACTTCCCCAGAGCAATTAAGGCTTATGACCTGTAAAGGAAAGTTGCATGACTAAAATTTTTACACAAGGGGAAAATGGTTTAGCATTCAAATGTAATAACTTCACAAAAGTTAATTATATCCTTGAAAGAAGATCAAGTAAGAGGAAAGGCAGAAACAGCCACAAAGTAAAAGAAAATCCTTGATATCTAGGTGGCTGTGGTTAGGTTATGCAGGACTTCTATCAAAAGTAGAATACAATTCTGAGGGATTTATGGTAAAGACGCTACCCACATTCAGAGGAAGGACTGCAGGAGAGGAAACATATAAGAAAAACAACTGCTTGAACGCATGGGTCGGGGTGGACATGACTGAGGGTGTAGACTCGAAACTACCACACCAATGCAACTACCAACAATTTGGAAATTGGTCTTGTTCAAGGACACATGACAAAACTAGTGGAAACGCGCATCGGCCAAGGGTGGGGGGGGTGCGGGGGTGGGGGGTTGAAGGGGAAAGGTGGAGCATGAATCATGTAACCATGTTAAAAATGAATATTAATAAATGTTAAAAAAAAGTAGAATACAGTCCAATAAATGAATTATAACAAAACAATTGCATAAGAAGTTCAAAGAAAAATTGAAATAAGCATTCATTACTCCAATGTATGAAAGAAATATGAAAATGAACTCTGAAAAGTAATAATCAAATACAAATATATTTAATACTTTTTATACACCTTAAAATGCTAAAAAATGCAGCTCCTTTTAGAAGTGGTAGTAATATTATTTGTATTAGTAATATAATACTATAATATTCTTATATTTTATTATGTAATGGTATTGTATTTTAAATAAAAGAGGATTGTTAATATTAGTCATGAGAAACAGATAATGAAATATACATCCTTCCAGTTGAGATGTATCATTACTTTCTACCTAGAGCCACTATGGAAGGCAAAAGATTTGGGTTCAAATTCCATCTCTAATACATTTTGGTTGCATGACTCTGGGCAAGTCACTTAATGGCATAATACCCCCAGAAAAATTTTCTAAGGTGATAAATCACAGAGAATTTCATAACCTGCATTGTCAGAGAGAATCTGCTCATATGGAAGTGCTTTCTGACAAAGAAAACTCAAATTCAAACCTCTACTGCTATCTTTTCTGACAGAATATCTGAGTTCAAAGAGTTAGTAATAAAAATACAAATTTGAATCTGTGGATCACTCACCATCTTTTCTCAGTAATATGATTCTACTTCTCAACTTCCATATCTCTTTGAAATATAACTATGATAAAAGAATCTTATAGATGTCAAAAGATACATTCGCTGTATGTCATTTCTGTTAACTTTGCTGTTAGACATAAAGTCAAGAAGACTTGAATTCAAATATGACCACAGACAGTATCTATATAACCCTAGAAAATGCATTTAAGCTATTTGCCTCAGTGTCCACATTTGACAAAAATGAGGATAAAATAAAACCTACCACCTATGTTGTTTTGAATACAAAAATGAGACAATATTTATGAAGTCCTTTGCAAACCTTATAATGTTATATAAATGTTGTTTCTGTTGTAACTGATATTGTTAAGTGAGAGTGAGGGGAAGTAGATGGTATAAGCATAGTGATCCATAAAACTAGATCACATCATGGAAAAGAACTTCTATAGGAATTCATGGGAAGAAGTTATCATAGAAAAAAAAAGTGGTTTAGAAACAGTCTCCCCAAAGATGAGGACAGGATTTGATCATTTAATGATTAGTAAGAATGACATAAATGGAGAAAAGATAAGAATCCATTTTAGTAAATAAAAAAATAGAGGAATGAGATAAATCAGGGGAATCCATTTTGAAAAGAATGGAAAGTTTTCATAAAAGGGTAGTGGGAAATAAGATTGGAAAGTTAGGCAAGGTGTCAGATTTTGAAAGATATTGAATGCCAAACAAAAACAAAAACAAAAGAGTGTGTGCTTTGTTGTCTAGATAGAAAGGAGTCATTAAATTTTTTTTGTTCTAGAAGTGACCTATGTAAAAGTGTTTTAGACAGATTAAGTTAGTAGTTATATGCAGCATTTATTAGAGTGAGGTATTGGGAATTAAAAATTGTTGGAACAGTCTATACATGAGGTGATGAAGAGGGGCAACACTAATATGGAGGCAATGAGAATGTGAAAGAAGGGATCCCAGAGAACTTCTACAGGAAAAAAAAAAAACTTGGTAACTGATTGGATATGGGGATAGAAAAAAATCAAGGATGACTAAAAATATAAATATAAGGTCATCTCTGCAAGTGATAGGGAATATCTGTTGTTTAGTCCAATTTGACACTTTGTGACCTCATTTGGGATTTTCTTAGCAAAGATACTGGACTGGTTTGCCATTTTCTTCTCCAAATCATTTTATAGGTGAGGAAACTGAGGCCAACAGAGTTAAGTGACTTGCCCAAGGTTAACACAGCTAAGAAGAGTCTGAGGTCAGATTTGAACTTAGGAAGATGAGTCTTCTTGGCTTAAGTCCTGACACTCTATCCACTGTACCACCTACTGCCCAATAGGGAGCTAGGGAAACAAAAAAGATTTTCTGAGAAGGATGATGAGATGTGTTGGCTGACAGTATCAAATTTATGACTTTTTTTCCTGCTCTTTGAATCCAATCAATTTCATAAATATTGCTGAATTGCCTTATGGTTTCTAAGAAATCCCTATAGCTTCTTATAATTCTAAACATATACATTTTTGAAAGAATTGTAATTTTGATCCTCTACTCACCTTGATTCTCTTTATCTCTTCTTTAGCATTTAATTCTATAGTTTCTAATGTTGATATTTAACTCTTCACATGTGTATGTCTTGTCCTAACCTAATGGACTGTAGATTTGTTAAAACAAAGTGTTATATCTTCAGTTTCATTGTATTTCCCATAATACTTAACCAGTGCTCTACTTATAGCTTGTCCTCCAATGATCACACCAATTGATTGGTTAAATAAAAACAGTTGAAACCTTATTTGACCCTCACTATGTATACTAAATGTATACTAGATATACACTAAATATTTTTTAAAAAGTAACTTTGTTTATGTCTCTTCTCATGACCAAAAAGTTGACATTTATAGACACATAAATATTTTCTTTTAATAGTTTGCTTTTTTGATGAAAAAGTTGCTTTATGCAGAAGTAAGCATTTCCCCCAAATTAAGCATCTGCCAGGTTATTTTCCACATGCAAGATTCATGGAAGATTTAAGTGATTCAGTATAACTTCTAACATTTTAATGAATACTGAAAGTTAATAATAAACATAAAAATGAATAACCTCTTGAAAAATGTGCATTGTAGATGACTTTACATTTTAAGCTGAGCTCTGAATTACCCAGCAAAGTTTTCATTGGGTGAAGTAGTTCTCCTTCTATTGTGTTGAGAATGTTGAAATAAACAAAAAGTAGGGCTGAATTATCCAGTTTTACTTGATTCCTGCCAATTATATTTTTCCTAGACCACTCAAAGGTAAACATGGAACTTGGCAATGCTTCAGAAACCCTCACAAAATGAAAACAGTGCAGAGGAATAAAATATGGGTAAAAGGACCTACACAAAATATTTATAGCAACTCTTTTTGTGGTTGCAAAGAACTGGAAAGTGAAGGATGTACATCAGTTGGGGAATTGCCAAACAAGTTGTAGCATATGATTACAATGGAATACTATTGTGCCATAAGAAATGAAAAAGGTGATCACAAAAAAAATACAACTTCAAAATACTTATATAAAGTAATCTAAAATAAAATAAAGCAGAGCTAGGGGAATGCTGCAAATAGTAACAGCAATAAAGTATGATAATCAACTGTGAAGGACAACTATTACCAACAATGCAAGGATGCAAGATAGCTCCAAGGGACACAAGATGAGAAAAGCTATCCAATGCCTTAGAATGAATGGACAGAATTTGAATACAGATTGAAGCATACCATTGAACATAGGAATACATATTGTATGATAACACATGCAAAACCTATATTATGTTACCCATTATATTGGTGAGGGGAGAGTGGTGGAAAGGAAAAATGAGAACATGGATCCCAAAATGTAAGAAAATCATTATTAAAATATTACGGATAATATATTTGTATTTTTAACTGCCATTAATTTCTCTTTAAAAATTCACAATGCTTATCACATAACATGTTAATTCAAAGAAAAAAATTTATATACATGGCTATAGTAGAGCACTAATATATGATAAAAAAGTAGAGTGGGGACAAAACACTTTATATTAGATGATAACAGTCTTGTCTATGCTTTAATTTTTTTCAATCAGAACTATGTGTGGTGTTTTTTTTGGTACTTTCTCCCTCACTTCTTCCTGATAAGTATTTGCTATGGTCTTCAGGAAAAATTCTTAAGCATAAAAATAATTTCACATTTAATGTAAACCAAATTCTTCCCTCTGATATCATTAATTAGTCTAACCAATAGTCAAGATGAAGAAAGCTACTAAAATGTTAAATCCCTCATTCTCAATTAGATTATGCCTTCTTTTATTTTATTTATCTTATGAAACCTGGAACAAGGAAAAGAAATTCCTTCACTGCCTAAACCGCGTTTGATAGCAAAAATAAAATATATTAAAATATATATTGTAAATTGATATTGATTATAAGTCTTTGAAACCTACAGATTCTACATATGAGTTACTTACCATGTTGAATGGCAATGGCTAAAGCATGGGAAAATCTAATAAAAATGGCTGAGAATACATAGTACTATCTTATTTTCCTATCATGCACAATACTGAGATAATCTTTGTTCACAAGGACAAGACTGACCAACTTGAATTTCCACCTGATTTAGCAATGTTCGACCTGATTCTCTTGCTCCTCTTCTCCCAATATTTCCTTTGTGTCTCTTTTAGTTATACATAAACTGCTGTCTCAGTTTAATGAAGGTCAAGTTGCCAAAAACTGTTTTCTTTATGGCCCTAAGTACTAATGCACAAATTATTGGAAGTAAATGGAACCAGATTAAGTGAAAATAAGCATTGGCATAAATACCAAGAATACATAAAGTAGAAAATAAAGGGAAGTTGGATTAGCTTCCACAGTCTGCACAGAATGACTTCCTGAAACATTGAACTCAGTATTAAAATGTCTCACAGTGTAGGTGTTTATAAAATTGGGTATAATCAGATATATGGTTCACAGTGTGCTATCATAAATGGATTAGACCAAAAACTCTTGAACTTTTATGGCTTGAACATCTATTATCTTGTTCTCTTAGAGGTGTTTCAGGCTGAAGTTTTCTATAATTCTGGTCCAATTAAAGATTTCTGTGTAAGTTAGCTTAATAATGCTTACAGGGAATCTCAAAATTTTCCTGATCCTAAAATTAGGGCAAAAGGAAGAGTGAATCGGTTTCTATTCAGACCTACATTCTATATTGATCCCACATTCTGCTACAACCCATTTGCCTATGGTTTGTCTAAATTTTAACATTTCCATTTCCAAAATGTTCTTTCCAACATGTATTTATTTGTATATGCTTGTGTAGAACTACAGCCCTGAGTCTGGGGTGTGGGAACAATTTATAATATAATTTCTTAACTTTTTTTTCTGCATCATAGAATTTTTGAAACCTATGGAACACTTCTCAGAATGAAGTTTTTAGAGAAATAAGTACCTAAGATTACAGAGGCAAACATTGAAATAGTTATCAAATGCTGAAAGAAAAACCGAAGTTCGTGGACCTAACTTTGTGAACTCTTGTATAACTTTATATAGGCATGGAAAATATCTGGACATATTATATGAAAATAGAGCTGCCCTTTCTACAACCTTTCAGTTCCTCGAAACAATGGGGAACCTGAGATATATAGATGCCAAAAAAGATATATCTACCTGAATCATAACCTATTTGATTTTTAAATAGTATACATGCCTCTGTGATCCAGAGGCATTATACTAGGAGAACAATGACAGAATTAAAATTTCCTTTTGATGTGTGCTTTTATTCAAACCCATACCTTCATTGTATATAATGAGTTCAATTAATATTTGTTGATTTAACAGTCCTGCGTAAAATCTTTTTTATTCATATTCACATCATTAGATGTCTATACCCTTGCCTTTACTCCAATAACTGTGAAAATTTAGAATAACGGAAATTCTAAGATTTTTATATAAAAAATATTTGTATAGTTTGGAGAACTCCTAGATGAGGATATTCCCTCCAGCAATGCAGATTGAAAACCATCTCTGTCTGTACATTCTATGTGAGTTGTTTCTATATCTTTCTGTAAGGTTTTCATAATATGTCCACCCACTGTGTTAGGAGCCTTCTTTACTTTCTTTGATATCACAAAAAAAGCTGTGAAATAATAATTTGTCATTCATTTATTTTTTGTTCTTCCCATGTGCTCACTCTACCTTCTTCTTTTCTCATGGATACATTTGATGATATCCTTTATTCCTGTATTCCTTGGGAATCCATTGTCTATAAGTCATTGCAGTCTGATAACACCCACCATCAACATCCCCTCTGCCTTCTGGGTAATACAAAAAAAGCTTTAAAACAGGTTCTCAAAACCAGGAAAATAATATATAAAATAGCTAGGACAATGTAATATATATGGTTAGGAAACTGTAATAAATAAAGAAGAAATGCCCAAATCGAAAAGTAAAAATAATAATGCTAAAGTTGTATCCCAAAGAAGAAATCAGAAAATGTCTTTTCCTATGCATATGTATGCATATACGACTTTATAAGAATAGATTGTAAAATTTTCAATGTGTTCATTTACACCACAAAATTTGGTAAGAACTAAATATCAGGGCTTGATTTATTGTTATTTATTATGTAATTGATTTCTAGACTTAAGAAAGTATTGGAGAAATATTAGAAAATGCTGACAAAACTTATAAGTATGTTATGTACTTTTATCATCCTTCAGAAAGACAGTTGTTATATATATTTCTATCATGTATATGGGTGTCTGTGCATATGGTGTGTGTGTGTGTGTGTGTGTGTGTGTGTGTGTGTGTGTGCATGGAAATCAAGGTGATATGTAACAAAAACATAAATGAATAAAAAGTCCTTACTAATGTCTAAGCATACTAGGCTTAGAAAAAAATAATTTTAAAAATTAGAATGATCTTCAGAGCTCATTCTGTGCAGCCAGCACTTTTTACTTATAAGGAAATTGAGATCCAGAATTTTTGGATGAGCTATTCAAGTTAACAAGATTTAGTTCTCAAACTTGTTCTTAAAGACTAAGTCTCACTATCTCTTCTCTTTTATTACTTAATACTACATAACAATGCACAAATTTGGTGGAGAGATGTGAAAGCTAGGTATGTAAAAAATCCTTGATTCTTTCCCTGATACTGTTTAATGCAAATGAAGATGTGACTAAAGGATCTCTAAATCTAAATCTCCTTTTTGGATCCACAGTTGGGTTGAGCATAGCACTCAAAAGTTATGTAGAGAAATTCCTTTATTTATTCGTCTTAGAAAAAAATAGCTTATTTGGTTCTGCCAACAGTGAAAGACGGGAGTAAAAGAAGGACCAATTTAGAAAAATAAGAGTTTTTAAAAAGGAAGGAAGTCATTTTCAGAATCACATGGATGACATTTCCTCTTAACCAAGACACTACATCTGTGAAAAATTCAGCCATAAAAGGATTATTTGAGGAACAGCCTGATACTAAAACAAGAAGAAATAAATGAATGAAATCAGTCAGCACTGACATCCTCACTTTAAGGAGAGCAGTGTTGGCTTGTTAGCATTTGTATGAAAGTGGGATTGGAGAAGGGATACTTGAGAGTTTGACATAAAAAGGAGCAGCAAGCATGCACTGCATTAAAAAAAATGAAACTTTAACAATGTGACATCTTACATCATCTTTCCTCATCCTACACTTCAGCAGCTCTTGTGAGGTTGGATTAGAAATTAATGTTTTGAGATTTTTCAGCAGGGTTGCTGTGGGAAATGTGTTTCTGTTCTAACTATTTTCTCCTCTGTAACTTGAAATATGATACAGTCAATGGAATGAAGTCAGTTTTCTTTTTCGGAGGAACAGATAATATAATTCATTTCTGAAGGAAGTCTCAAGTAGCAGCACAGCTAACAAACCTCTGTCTACATCTTTAGCTTTTGGTTTTTTTTTCTGATGGATGATCCAATGCAAATGAGGAGGAATGAATATAGCCTGAGGAGCTGGAGTAAAAGGTGTGAAAGAGGGGAATTGAAGTCTGAGCATTCAAATAAATGGAAATTAAAAATTTTCCTTCATAAAAGTTTAGACCAATACAGTCAAGGAGCTTATATATGATAATAGGAATGGTCGCTGAAGAATGCTTTTCTTCAAAATTTGTAAGTCTCAAGGAACTTCCAAGTTGTATCATGAGTCATGAAGCAAATCAGTTTGAGATAAAATGGTCATATATTAATGGTGCAGAAAGTGAGCGAGGGGCTGAGATGCTGGGAATAAATTCTACTAAAAATAAGTATGCAAATAAATTGGTTTTTTCCCTGAATGAAAAAACTAAAAATAATTATATTTTTTGTTTCAGAGTAAACTTGTGGAGTGAATGGAATGACGCTCAGCCGTCATGAATGAGTTGAAGAATATGAAGAAGTGCCTCTTTAACCTAAAAAAAGGTCTTCTTCAAAGGACTACCAAGAGGGTCTAGAATTCAAATAATAGAAATTATGTAATTCCTGTAGGTTACTGTAATATGAGTTCTATGTATCCTATTTTTAAAATGCTAATTATATCAGTAGGAGTGACACATTCTGCTACCAATCATCAGAATCTGTAGGCAAATTATTACATTTAAAAGAAGAAAGCTATCTGGGATAAGGACACTGGATTTGTGTGGTTTGGGAGTAAAAGAAAGATCATTTGCAGATATGAGGCATTTACTTGGAATACAAGCTATAATGGGGGAACTGCATAATCAGGATTGAATATGAGGACTGAAGGTTCCTGAGGAAATTTTTACAGGAATAGTGCATATACTTATATTCTCCCTCTTTCTCTGTCCCTTTCCCTGTCTCTGTCTCTGCCTCTGCCTCTGCCTCTGTCTTTGTCTGTCTGTCTCTTTCTTTCTCGCCATAGAAATAAAGATTGATGGATAGATGGTAGAGATATTTCTATCTATGTAAAATATACATCTCAGACATATATTTGTATATGTGTGTATACATATATATGCCAGAACCTAACTAGATTTTCTTAAACAAATGAATCATACAGATTATAAAGCAACTGCTTATCACTTCCCCATTGCATCCATCAGAATAAAAATTAAATTGATTAAAAGAAACATTCAATATAGTGGAAAAATAGAATGTTATCAAATGTATCTTTAAATTTATAATATCTGAAGAATCTATTTCCAATTAATTTTACATTTATAATAAAGATTATAAACCTGTGATTTAAGCTTAATATAAAAAAACTGAAATGGAAAATAGATTTTTAAAAACTTGAGAAAAAACTTAGAAAATATGCAAATCATACTCAATACACGAACTCTTCATTTCAAATTGGTACACATACTGACCTTAATTGTTAGAGAAAAATAATTATGTGTGAAATATAGTTCTTATATATGAAAATTTGACAGAAACATTGATGTTTCCTCCATTCAGAATTTTCAGACTTATACTATGACAGGATAAGGACATAATATACAGAAAAGTATGAAAAGAATTCTAAATATCTGAGGGATTTGTATACAAATTAGAACATGACATTTATGCAGCCAGACACAGCAAAAATGATATGAATTAAGTTTGTTAAAAATATACTCTTAGTATTCGGTTTCTGACATGTCTGCATTCTGTATTCTGACAATACTCTGTATTGGTTCCAAAGCAGTAAGAGCTAGGCAATAAGGGTTAAGTGACTTGTCCAAGGTCACGCAGCTAGGAAGTATCTGACCACCTCTTGCTTTTAACCAAATTAATTTCCAAAGTGACTGGAATTAAAAATTAATGACTTGAATCGTTGGGTGTGGTGAAATATACACTGAGTACTGTGTAATATCTTCTGGTAGCATGGTCAGAACATACCCCTATTGTGTTTTGCTTATGCGGATCTTAAGAATAGATATAAGATCATAAGTCTATAAAAATAGATTTGAAAGGAAATTTATCCTAAAGAATGCTTTTTAGGATATACTTCCAAACCATCTATTTCTTAACCTTTTTATTTGTTGGCAGGTCGAAATTAGGAATATGGAATATGTAAATTAGCCACTGTTGTTTTTCAGTTTTTAATATTTCCAGAATTTTTAAACAATTCTAAATGTAATTTTTAAAAGGTCTTCTCAAGTAGATTTTGGTATTATCAGTGGCCTTAAGCTTATTGGTTGGTCTCTTGTGAACAACTTTTAATGCTTAGTTCTATTAGAACCCCAGTGTTGCTTTGTTAAACTCATCCTTTACATTCCTTTACATCAGTGGTTCCCAAAGTTTTTTGGCCTACTGCCCCCTTTCCAGAAAAAAAATATTACTTAACGCTTCCTGGAAATTCTTTTTTTAAATTTTAATAGCAATTAATAGGAAGTATATGTGTATTAATATTTCTACCTTTTTTGTAAAATATAGTAAAGAAAGGTGTAAATTAGAAACATTGAACTTTGAAATTATGAAACTATTTATTGAACTCAGAATAGAATGTAATACAAAAAAAATGGTAAAACATTTGAATCATCTCAATGAGAAGGATGAACCTGGTGTGCTGCTACCAATTTAGTAATCCTCGGCTCTAATTTCATCAGATAAAGATTACCTTATATCACCGCGATTGACTATTTGCAACTGGTTTCTTTTTGTTGTTGTTGTTAATAAATTGGTTAGCACACTGAATCCACATTCCACTAAATATGATGAAGGAAATGCAATTAAGAATTTTGAATTATAGCCCATATTTCAGGATAAGCCGTAGGGATCACCTTTTGCAGCCAAAATTGTTGGTATGCACCAAATGCACCTGTGGCCATCACAGCTTCCCTGGATCGCTGCAGCATCCACCAGGGGGCAGTGGTGCCCACTTTGGGAATAACTGATTTATATGAAGGTACCTAATCTGTTATGGCAAGTCAAAAATTTTTGGCTGATTTGGCAAGTGGAGACTCTCAGAAACAAAGGAAAAATTGCATTTAATCTGCCTTGTATGGTATATTCAACTAAATTTCTCCTTACATTAATATTTATGTTTCCATAAACTATATTTTATGTGAAAAAATATAGGAAAAAATCTACTATGAGCCAAAGACCATGGGTAAGAAGAGTTAGTACATTGGTAGGGGAGGGGTAACCTAATGAACTGATAGCAATATTTGTGAACTTCATGAACAAAATATGGTTCATAAAGGGAAGCTACAAATAAAACATAATCTGAAATTCATAGACTTAGGTAGAAGTCATGCCCAGAGAACACTCAGGTTTCAGATAAAACTTGTATTTTTCTAATCAAAGAACAGCTTTATTATTTATTCTTTCAATTATATTTGGCTACTACAACCTTCTGAGAATTGGTGATCAGCATTGGTAGGGGGAATTTCATCACCAAAGAGTATCCAATACTAACAAAATTGCAGATCTAGATAAAATAAAAGGATCCATGATGCTGTTCTTGGTACTTAATTAGGTATGGCAATGAAGAAGAAATTATCTTTAATGAATCTATACTCTAGTACAGTGGTTCCCAAACTTTTTTGGCCTACCTCCCCCTTTCCAGAAAAAAAATATTACTTAGCCCCGTGGAAATTAATTTTTTTAATTTTAATAGCAATTAATAGGAAAGATAAATGCACCTATGGCCATCACCACTCCCATGGATTGCTGCAGCACCCACCAGGGGATGGTAGCTCCCACTTTGGGAATCACTGCTCTAGTAGAAAGAGCATTTAATTAGATAAACATAGTACCAAATAATTCTCAATATTGAATATATGTATATGTATATATGTATACATATATTTCCATGTAATACAGAATATTTAGCAGAATTATATGTGACAATATTGTAAATTCATAAGAGAGGCATTTTGATCTAGTATACAGGTTCAGTCAGATTCAGGGTATTGAGGAAGAGCTCATTTCAAGTGTTACCTCTGACACTATGACCTTTACTTCTCTCCACCCTCACTTTTTTTTAACCAATTAAATAAATCCCTTATAGAATGAAATGGTAGAAATCCAAAAAAAGTAAAAATACTGCCATTTTGTTATATTTCCAAAAACATATTTTTGTATAATATACTCTTAATATTAGACTATTTTCATAGAATTAAAAACTAGGAATATGATTGGTAGAATGGAAAGAATAATGGTTTTTATATCCAAAATTGTGGGATTTAAATATCTAAGGGACCATGAGATCCTGGAAATCTTACCAATTAGGGGTCACAGAATCAGGGGTCTTAATTTGCCAGGGTAGCAGGCAAGATTCCTGTCCAGACAATATGGCTTGACTGTGCCTGGATGATGGCAGAATACATACTCAGGAGTAAGCGTAATGTCATGGACAAGGTAAAAGAGCCAGGTGAAGTGTGAAGGCTCAGTCTGCCATTTTGGAGACTTGTGAAAGGAGCTTTCTCAAAGACCTCCTGGAACTTCTCTGTGTATGCTGGGTAGCAGGTGGCTGACCACTGGGAACCACGTGGGGCTGGGAATCTGGGAACTTGGTCTCTTGGCCTCAGGTCCCTTCCTGAACTCAATCCAGCTGCATGGCTGGCCTTAATATGTCTGGTTTCACCAACTGGTTAGCTGGGCCAGTAGGTAATTTTAGGACCTGATGAAGCAAAAGTAACACAGTTAGGGATTTTCAGTTAGTTAGAATGGTAAATTTTACTTCTTTCTCTTTACTAATAAATACTTATAAATTTAGTATTAAATTTTTATTCCTAACAAACCTATAGTTTTGAAGTCAGTCTCTAACTCAGCCAAGTAACACTGAGAAAGTCATATAACTAATACTTTCAGTTTCTTTATATTTTAAAATTTGGTTAAAACACCCGCATTACCTACTCCCAAATGCTGATGTGGGAAAAGTCCTTAGCTTGATTATTTACATTAAATTCTTAAAACTTTGTAATATAAATCATCCATAGGTCCTCAACTTTAGAAAATTATATTTCATAACTTTATAGAAAAGAAATAAGATGCCAGTTAATGTCATCCTGAGAAAGCTGATTGGGAATCAAGAGACACTATTGAAAAGTTCTGAACATTTATATATATATATATATATATACATATATATATTTCCAAATAGTGGGACTAAATAATATTAAGAATATATAAAATCATTTATAATAAAAAGAAAATAATTTGTTAGTCCAAGAGAACTGTCTCACTATTTGGGAATCAGAGAGTAGTAATATTTAAAAGTATATATATATATATATGTATATATATATATATACACATACATATTTGCCACTTTCTTAATTTCACAATATTCTTCATTTCCTTTTTGGGAACTAAAGTGCCAATTAATTGTCATTGTGAGGGAGCTGTCCCATGGGTTGGGAGTCAGAGAGAGGCTCTATTGAAGAACTTGTCATGGTGAGTAACTAGTGTCTCCTAGCAGCTGACCCTGCCTAACAGCTTTACAGGTGTACTGCAGGTTTGACAACCTTGATCATAATTTTATCAAGCGACACTCTATTGCTGGGCAGCCCAGAGCATCGCCTTCAATTTAATCACTTGTAAAACTCCGTGCTTCAGCTTTAACTGACTATAAATTGATTTTATCCTCTGGTAGTTGGGAAGCACTAATCTTGTTTAGCCTTTGCTGCTAGAAGGAGTTAGATACAGTTTGATATATATGAAGAAGTTGAATACTGGACATAGTTTAAAACTATGAATTTACAGCCTACACAAGATGAATCACTCACTTTCTTGTGAATGAAAAGGGAAGGCCAAAGATAAAATAAAATAAAGGAAAGGAGGAAAAGAAACAGATCTGTTGAAATGTGATCTTTTATAGAAGACGTTTTGCTAAAGTGTCAACGAAAATGCAGGTATGTACAAATGCCAATAAGCATTAATAATTTAAATCAACAACCCAGCTAAATTAAACACATAGTAGAATCCTTAACACTATATTTACGGAAATATAGCTTTACTTAAAGTGAAAGATAGATAGATATGGGTATATATGTATATATATTCTCTATATATATACTACCTATATTTATGTATATATATTCACATATACATAAGTAGATAAATATAATAGCTATATATATATATATACATTTTTTTAGAAATGGGGTGGATATTATACATTTCTATCTATATTGACCTTATTGGCTTATATGTTTTGACCCAGAGTTAGCTCTAAGTGTGGGAATATGTGACTGTATATTCTAGTAAGTACCTTCTATATTCCAGGAACTTTATATGTATCTACTATTCTTTGAATGTATGCAAATGTGTGTATTTAGCTAGAGCTATGAATTATATTTTCTAAAATTTTATTTCATGAGCATTATAACTCATAGAAATTTTCTATTTGTACATGTAAGTTTTCTAAACCCAATCTACAATTTCATTGCTACTCAGTCAAATACAAAGGCTCCCAATTACCTCACAAATTATAAGCTGTTATATTTTTATTTTAATGTTTTCCAACAGTCTTATCCTAACCTTTGTTTCTAACCTCAATAAGGATTGCAATTCCCCTCTAGTTCCTTGCCAAAAAGTCAACTTGGTGTTCTTTCTCTTGCTAATAAATCATACATCATCTCTTACTTTGAGATCTTTGCCCTGACTACTGTACAATCATCTCAGATTTTCATACTCTCTTTCTTCTGTTCCAACACATTCCATTATGATGTGCCACAAACAGCATCTTTTTTTTTTTAAACCCTTACCTTCCATCTTGGAATCACTACTGCATATTGGTTCCAAGGCAGAAGAGTGGTAAGGGGTAGGCAATGGGGGTCAAGTGACTTGCCCAGGGTCACACAGCTAGGAAGTGTCTGAGGTCGCATTTGAACCCAGGACATCCCATCTCTGGGCCTGGCTCTCAATCCACTGAGCTACCCAGCTGCCCCCACAAACACCATCTTTTATATGAAACTATTTGAGAACCCTCCCTCCTAAATTACCTTTTCTTCATCTACTTTATTTTCTTTAAACTTATTCTTTCTCTATTTATGCTGTATATATTTCTATTTGTACTCGCCGCTCCTTGAACCAAATAGATTGTAAGTTCCTTACTATTAGTAACTTTTATTTCTATGTGCAATCCCTGATCCCGGCATAGTTCTTGACATCCAGCAAGTGCTTAATGAACGATTGCTGATTGAGTGTACACACTTAAAAGAAATTCAGACAAGTGATCTCTTTCCCATAGAGAACAACTTTTCTACTAATGGAGATCATCTCCTTTTCTGCCTTCTGAAGCCTTAGAGAGTTGTTTAGAAGACAAAAAGATTAAATGATTTCCCCAGGGTCATAGTCTATGTATTTGAAGCAATCCTTGAATCTCAAACTTCCTAAAAAAGAAGAAAACTCTTTATCCACTAATTTGAGTTGCATAAGTACACATATGTGTATATGCAGAAGCAACACATCACTTATCTTTATAAATTTATAATATATAGTATATATATATATATTATTTATGTGTTTGTGTATATATACATACTATATCGACAGATTTGAGGAAGTATGTCATAGAAACTAAAAGAGTAGGAAAAAGCTGTGTTCAAGTCCAGAAATATGACAGCTTTTTGATCATGAGAAAATGATATAACACAAGAACTATCAATTCTATAATAGACGAGTTATACATATATAATGGCAGATACATGGGAGAATTAAATTCAGACCAAATAAACAAACAGACATGCATTAGTGCACAGAAGCACCCATACATTGTTGTTGAGTAGTTTTACTCTTTGTAACTCCATTAGGGGTTTTCTTGACCCCTAATAGATACTGGAAAGGTAACACAATTTTTTTCTCCAGTTTACTCTCATTTTACAGTTGAGGGACTGAGGCAAGGGGTTAAGGGACTTCTATACACATGCACATATTTATTCTAAATCATCAGTTTCCAATATTTAAAGTTCCATCTTAAGAAATTCAATAATATACAAAAATTGTTCATGAAATTAGAAATAAATTTAAATTCATGGTCTTGCTACAAGATGCAAAAAGTGAAATTGTTGTACCATAAGACAAAGTTATGTCAATCTTTAGTAACTTTTCTAAATAAAATCATAGGTTTTTATTGATTTTGTTCTCTAATCATTTTTTTCTTCAATAATGAGCAGTTTAGCATTTGGAGCCTGCCAGCAATTGACCAGTATTTGACAATTGGTAGACTAGGAGAGGGACCAATTGGAGTAACATGAAAGATATTTCAGGAAGCTTAAGGCTCTCACTTTTCCTAGCCATTCTTTCTATTTTCTTGGCTTCCACCTTTTTTTGTTAAAATCCTGAACTGTTGACTCTGATCCCTAATTGTACTCAATTGTGCCCCTTACTTCACCTCTTCCGCTACCCTGAAAACTATTTCTTGCCAAGATTCCTCCAGATTCTGGCAGAAAAACAACAGTGCACAGAAGCTCATTCACAATCATTTTCAAAACCTGTCATACTTTATTTTGGAAATTATACCCAATGATTAAATACAGCCACAATACAAATATAACTACGCAAGCAACATTTTCATTTTAGAGATTGACTGCTGTAGGGATTTGGGCTTGCATCTGTTCTATAGGATGTTTCATCTTCTAGAATTGGTTGAATCCATGCTATTTTAGCTATGTGACTATGGGCCATCTGGCAGGACACAGAAATAGTATCACAAAACAAAACCAGTGTTTGCATGTTAGGTTTTTGTTTGTTTATTTGTTTATTTTTAAAGCAGCATGATATTTGTATATAGATAGAAATGGGAACTGGACCAGAGATTTCATTGTTATAGAGATAACTTTTTCAGTCAATACAGACCAGCACTTTCTCTGTAAATTCTATTTTTAGAGAACTACCTAAGGAATTTACAGGCTAAATAAATTATTCTGGGTCACACAACCAGCAGGTGATAGTAACAAGAGGTTAAACCCATGTTTTCCTAGCTTTGAGGACAGCTCACAGTCTATTAACTGTCTCATGTTTTTTAGACCATGTGGGAATAAACTGTTTTGTGGACATATACTATCCGATCTACCCACATATTACATATACATGTATGTATAAACACATATAAACATAGATTAATTTATACACCACACATATATGTATTTGCCTATGATTTCTTTTAAACAAATATGACTCATTAATACCCATGGCAGGGAAGAACAATTAATAAATGATTAAATTCTGCCCTTATTTTCATATTTATTCCCAGGGTCCTTATTTGAGAATTTATCAAAAGATAGTCATTATTAATGAGCAGATAGGCCCAAGACTCCAGGAAGACCTTTTACATCTTTCTCGAACTTCCTTTTCAGAAGGTAAACTCTTCATCAAGACTCCTTCTTAACAGTATTTATATAGCCTTGCCCTTTGTTTTAGCATTTATGTCTCCTCAGTAAACAGAAATAGGCTTGCCCTCTCATTTATTGTTGTTTAAAGATAACTATATCTTGACTAGTAAGTTATGCCCTTAGATTTGGCTTTTAAAATGTAAACTAGAGAGTAGGAAAGGTCAGGAAAGGACCAAGGCTCAAATACAATGGACTCTTTGGGAATCTGGTTCCCTGGAAAGACACCCACATATTCATATGGTTAGAGGCTGTACTGAAGTGGTAGAAAATTCTTAGACCCACCTAAGAGCTGCAAAAACATGAACTTTTGAGAGTGGAGTGGTAGCAATGAGTTTCTGGATGACAGAAGTAATTTCTTAAATGGATATTTGGGATCCAGAGGAACAATGCTTAATAGTAAGTTTGTTTGTTTGTTTGTTTGAAAGTAATCCCTGGGAAAATAGCACCTGTGCATAAATAGCAACAGGAAAGAGTAAAAATCTTGAGAAAAATACTTGTACCTTGTAATTTGTATTTTGGCAAAAGCCAAAATGAGCTATCAATGAAAGTTCTCAATGTTGTATCTATTTATAACATATATAAATAACAAAACATTTATATTTAACAAGTAGAGGTCAAGAACACATTTTCATAGGCTAACAACTTTGATAAGTCAGTAGTATTGCAAAGTCATCATTATAATAACTAATATTTATATATCACTTAGAGATTTATAAAGTACTTTATATATATTATCTCATTTGATGTTCACAACAACCCTATGAGGCGAGTGATATTATCTTCATTTGACATATGCTGAAACTGAGGCAAAAGAATGTTTAGTGACATATCTAGGGTCACAAAGCTCGTGAGTATCTGAGGCACCATTTGAATTCCTGCCTTCCTGACCCTAAGAAGCCTGGAGAATAGATGTGAAATCAGAAACATCATTAATTTGATTATTTCTTTATCTGTCTGAGACATTAATTTGAATCATTGGCCCTAGCATATTTTGGTTGTGGGGGGACTTGAGGTGAGCCCCAGGTTTGGGTCAGATATCCTTTACAAGAATGCAAGACTCCCTAACAGCTTAGAAATAAAAAGAGAAATTTATTAATTTGGTATTCATGTTGAATTTGGCTGGGCAACAGCATAGATGGGACACTGCCTCCAGAAGGGGATGGATTCTGGGTTTCTTATACCCTTTTGACAACAAGAGCTATGTGAATGGGATGCACTTGGGTAGAGAGATGGAGGATGTTTGTTATCTGACTGAGGCTAAAGTGATGCTTTGTGTCCAGAAGATACAGGGGGTGACCTGGCATAGTTCAGGGGACAAACAAATGTACTACATTACAGTCTGATGATATCACAGTATAACCAGAAGCTATGTCCATCTTGAAATCTAGGGGAGAATCCAAGGGGAATAATTCTCTCAGGGGACTTTCCTTATCATGAGTCTCTGATGCCCAGAGCCACCTTTTTCTCATCATTAACAAGAATGCAAGGAAGGAAAGGAATTTTCCTGCCTTCTGTTTGACCTGAAACACTTCTAGAGTTTGGGGTGTCCAAGGGAAACCCAGGGTCCCATACTATTTCCATACAAAAATACGTTGATTCATAGTTAGGTAGATACAAATGGAATAATTATAACAATGCATATCTAGCTATATCGTGAGTATTTATAATACACTTTGCTAACACATTAGTTTCACAACAGACTAATAGAAGATCTGACAAGGTTTCATAATTTGTATTGAGAATGAATGCATCAAAGACAGAACCAGAGACCTGAGTCAACCTCCACATTCCTACTGATTAAAATGGAAACCAAAGACAAAATGAGTTAAATCTACATAGAAATGAGATTATGTTATGAAGTCTGAATAAATATTCAGACAGATATTCTTTTAACTCAAACAAATGAGAAAGAGGAGTATAAAGTCTATAAAAGTTATAACCAAATTGCCAAAAAAGGAACCATAACAGTACTGGAGAGGCAGTTGGATAAAGATGATAGTAAAGACCAACTGAGGAAACCCTGGGTTAAGCTCTTACTTTGTTACTAATTAGCTATGACAATTTGGTCAAATTGCCATACCACCTCGAGACAAGGGTGTCTCACAAAATGAGAAGCTTAATCATTTTAATTCTACTACTGTAATAAAAGAATAAAGAAAAGGTAAATGGGGGTTTTGGTCCTTTGGTGGGAAAGGAGGGTGCAATAGTGGATTGAGGTGGTAAGGAGAGATGTAAGGGGATGGCTGAGTTTAGGGAAATAGAGGACAAGGTAGTATAATGAACAGTAAGGAGAGATGATGAGGTAATTAGGGGAGGCAGCTGCGACAGGGAGACACAGACTAGAGACAGAGGTTACTGGGGAAGGAAGGTTGGACTCTTCCAGGGAAAATGGTATTTCTACAGACACAAAGGTTAGGGCCAGGCAGAAGTGGTTTGAATTTGACTAGAGGGCTTTCTAGTCAGTTTCTCAAGTCCACAAAGAAGGAGTCCCAAGGCTCCTCCCTGTTGGTGAAACTGAAGGGCTTCCAGGAGGAAGTATAGAGACAACTACTTCCTCCCAAGATGGATGCTCCTAGCTTCCCTCAGGAAAATAAAGAGATTATTCCTTCCCTCCTTCAACCCTCATTTATCATTGAGCCAATGATTTAGCAAAGGGTTTGATTAGGTAACATGGGGTTTATTAAAGTTTCAGGGTTGATTATAAGGAGAGAGGAGTTCAAGGTTTCACTAACAGCCACTAGGGAGAAGCTCAAGGAGGGAGAGGGTCACAGGAATGGCTTGGACTGAGAGAGAGCCTGCTCTCTCTCAGCCAGGGAAGTTTGGCTGCCCTTGAGGTTAGGGAGTACTAAAACAATAAAGCAGGGGAAAGTTTGTTTCAAGGGCAAGCCCTACTTGTCTATGGGGAACTAAATCCTCAAAGTCTAATTGCTACAATCCAAAAATCCACCCTTCTCCCAAAGCCCACAGGAAAATGAGGAAGGTAATTGGGGAATGATATAGGGAAGAATCAGGGAAGGTCCAGAGAAGTTAGCTAAGCTCCAAATGTCCAAAGACAAAAGCACAGATTCAAGGCAAGGTTTCAGCTCAAAGGCAGAGCCCAGTTTGCCCCTCTGCTCTTCACAAGCTTCTGGGACCAACTGTCCTTTGTCAGAGTTCTAAGGCTGGCTAACTGCCAGAAATTCTACAGTTAGGTTTTGCAAGGGTAAATGCCTTGATTGCATCTCTGCATTATACTACTTAGGCCTATTTTGCAGAAAACATTTTTTAACTTGTTCAATTGTTTAATCATGTCTGATTCTTTGTGACTCCATTTTTAGTTTTCTTGGGAAAAGATACAAAAATGGTTTGCCATTTCCTTCTCTAGATCATTTTACAAATAAGAAAATTGAGGCAAAAAGGATTAAGTGGGTTGCTCAGGGTCTCATAGCTAAATAGTAGGTGAGGCAAGAGTTGAATTCAGGTCAACCTCACTCCGGGTCTAGCTCTCCACTAACCACCTAGTTGCCCTACTTTGTCCATTAAAAAGCTTTATAAATGAGATTATTGGACCAGAAGACTTATATGACATGATTTTCTATCTGTGAATTTATGAACTCTGCCATCTACACCATAATACGATGTTAGATGATGCGGTCTCATCTCTTCTGCATTCCCAGAGCTAACATGATGCACTGACAAATCTTTTTACAAGTCAAACATGAGAATAATTCTACACGTTTTTCTGTATGCCTTTACTATGTTTTGCTTGTTCCTGTCCAAGAACTATATTCTCAGTGTTTACTTCCACTGGCAATGAGTATACTCACCAAAATGAGTTCAGGGGAGCATCATAAATAAATACACTATAGACTGTGATTAAATTCAGAAGTTGTGGCATGCTTCTCCTACTTATCACTATTGATTCCACATCTTTATGTCTCTGGGGTTATGTCTTCGAGGTTTTAATGTGGTGTGATTCTGAATATCCTTTTATAACACATGTCACTTCTAGAAATATAATGAAAAAGGACAAATGTGTCTCTCTGGCAATTTAGGAAATCTTTATTCAGTGACAATCCTGAATGAGACAGCAGAAGTTTTAATGCTCATTTGGAAAAAAGAGCCAATATTACATCTTTTCTCCTGTTTAATGTACAGATAAAAAGGTAGATTTCCCTTTCCATTTAAGAATTCACTGAGAGGTAAATAGTGGCAAAGCCTGAGGGAGAGAAATGCTCTAGAGGATATTTGGCCTGACTGGCAGGCTCCACAAATTACTGAACTGAATGAGCCTTTCACATACATCACTCTAGTCACTGTTCCTCATCCCTTAGGGTATTCAATTGTTAGCACTTAAGTAGAGATATGAATTTTAAAACATGCTAATCAAGGCTGAAAAATGCCCCCCTAGAGGAGTCAATGAAAGATGTTAAAGAGAAGAAAGGCACACCTAGTGATTTCCAATTATTTTGGGATACCTTTTTTTAATCCCCTAGGGGAAGAAAAAATTTGATGGACATCTCCCAAGTACAGTATTACCTTTTAATATAAACATGTTATCAAAACTAACCCTAAAGACAGGTTACTGAATATGGATATGAAAATGTATCCAATATTAATATATTAAGTTCTCTCTGAGAACCAATTAGATAGAAATACAGTATGCTGCTTTGTGTTCATGACTTTTACTGATCTTTATGGATCATTTCTTTACATTAGTAAGTGATTTAAATACATAATTCAATATGTTTCCTCTTAGTTATCTCTTCCTTTTCTAAATCATTTTTCAAAGCTGATAATCCATGGTTTCCACATTGTCCAAAAGTGTGAAAAAAAGATTTTAACAACATCTGTTAGAGATATGCATAAGCATACAGATAAGTAAATACTCTATTCCAACATATAGCACATTTTTTTCTGTTGGGGAAAATATATGTGATCTTGACAACAGTTATTATGTGTATAAATATTGATTTGTAATTATTGTATTTTTGGCATGCCCAAAGATATGGGCCAATGAAAAATAATAGTATTATATTTTTATTTTATTTATTTTTAAAATTTATTCATTTAAATAACTAATTTAGAATATTTTTCCATAGTTACATGATTCATACTCTTTCCCTCCCTTCCTCCCTCCACCCTCCCTGAGCCAATGAGCAATTCCACTGGGTTTTACATGTAGCATTTTTCAAAACCTATTTCTATATTATTACTATTTGCAATAGAGTGATCATTTAAAGTCAACATCCTCAATCATATCCCCATCAAACCATGTGAACAATTATATGTTTTTCTTCTGCGTTTCTACTCCCACAGTTCTTTCTCTGGATGTGGATAGTGTTCTTTCCTACAAGTCCCTCAGAATTGTTCTGAATCCTTGCACTGCTGCTAGTAGAGAAGTCCATTATGTTAAATTGTGCCATTATTGGCACAATAATGAGATATATTAGTCTCTGTGTACAATATTCTCCTGGATCTGCTCCTTTCACTTTGTATCACTTCCTAGAGGTTGTTCCAGTTCACGTGAAATTCCTCCAGTTCATCATTCCTTTCAGCACAATAATATTCCATCAGTACTAGATACCATGATTTGTTCAGCCATTCCCCAATTGAGGGACACACCCTCATTTTCCAATTTTTTGCCACCACAAAGAGCATGACTGTAAATATTTTTTACATCTTTTTCCTTATTATTTCTTTGGGGTACAAACCCAGCAGTGGTATGCCTGGATCAAAGGGCAGATAGTCTTTTAAAGCCCTTTGAGAATAGTAGCAAATTGCCTTCCAGAATGGTTGGATCAATTCACAACTCCACGAGCAATGTATTAGTGTCCAAGTACTATATATTTAGAGAGAAAGCCTTTGTATAATTAAAAAAAAGAACAATGCTGGATTTATGTCCAAGAGACATAAATCTGAATTTTGGTGATTTGGGGAACATTTATTAAGCAACTATTAAGTTTAAAGCATTGTACTAGGCACTTAAGATACAAAGATAAAATTGAAATCACACTCAACACTATATATTTTGGAAGATATGACATGTATGTTGACAAATATCATACCACCCAGGAAGTGGAAAGGACAAAGAATAACTCTGTCATAGTAACCCTAGGACAATTTGTGGCAGGGGAGAAAAAAAAACAAAATGAAACAAAACAAACTTATAACCAGAGAAGTGTGAAAGAAGACTTTTTTAGAGGAGGTAGAACTTTGACTTGGTTTTGAATGAAGATAAAGATTCTGAGAAACAAAGATGAGGTAAGTACCAATTGCTTCTATAAGTTGGGATAAAACTGTGTGTTGAAAGACCACCTTCTCATTCACTTAGTCTAGAATGTAACAGAAGTGTCAAACTCAAAGCCTTCCAAGTCACCTGAAAACGTCCAAGTATAGCCAGAACTAGATTAAAATGTAATTGATAGGGGGCAGCTGGGTAGCTCAGTGGATTGAGAGCCAGGCCTAGAGACGGGAGGTCCTAGGTTCAAATCTGGTCTCAGACACTTCCCAGCTGTGTGACCCTGGGCAAGTCACTTGACCCCCATTGCCTACCCTTACCACTCTTCTGCCTTGGAGCCAATACACGGTATTGACTCCAGGATAGAAGGTAAGGGTTTTAAAAAAAAATGTAATTGATATAATTGGGAAATGTTTAGCAACATAAATAAAAATATAAAACAACAAAGAAAATATACATTTGTGGTTTTCCAAACATTAGAAAATTTGTTGTGTAGGGGTCCCTTTCTATCTGAATTTGACATCACTATTGTAGAGTGTGTGAAAGATAGTAGTATGAAAAAAATAGGATTAAAAAGGTAAGTAGATTAGAGACAGATTGTAGAAGACCCAAATCACTAGGTGAAGAGTTTGTATTGTATTCTAGATACAACAGAGAGAGTTAAAGGATTTTTTGCAAGTCCTCATAATCAAACTTGTACTGTATGAAGATTATTTGGGTAAAAAATGGATGGAATTGGCATAAGATAAGAAACTCTCCTTCAGCCATTTCAGTTGTCAAATACCAGAGTGATTTACCAAATCCTTCTCTAGTTCATTTCATAGAAGAAGAAACTGAGGCAAACTGTGTTAAATGACTTGCCCAGAGTCACAAAGCTAATAAGTCTCTGAGATCTGATTTGAACTCAAGTATTACTGATTCCAGACCCAGTGCTCTATCCACTTACTAATCCCAAAATAATTCAAGAGACAGTAAATCACTTACACCTTCTTTCTGGCCTTCAGTTTTTTTCAGTTAAAAATCAGTAGACCTCTCTGAGAACTCTACCAGCTCAATCTTATGGCAATAGATCTGTAGAATTTTTATTTTGCTACTTACAGTGGGAAGGGCATCATCACTACAAAGTAGTAATGCAGTGCACATATGTGTCAGATTGTATTGCATCCTCTGTAAAAAAAAAAAGGTGGCCTAATCTCTACTTTCATTTGATAATGAATATTACCTAAATCATTTCCATATTTTCAAATATGATGAAGTATTAGGACAAGGAGAAAGACTTGGATTAAATCCAGAAGATTAGGGCCAGGCTAAGTCACTACAATCTACTAGTGGATAGATTTCCAAGTAAGGCAATATTAAGTCTCAGTTTTATCATTTGTAAAATGGCAAAAACAATAATACTTGTGTGCATGCCTTATGAAGATCAAAAGAGAAAATGGATATGAAAGCTAAGGTCTTGATGACATCATCCTCCTGCTCAAAAACCACCAGAACTTCCTCATTGCCTGTGCAATGAAATGTGAAAGAGTATTATTTTTACATTTAATTTTTATCTTAGTTTTTCTCAATTACATGTAAACACAACATTTATGTTTTAAATAAACAAGCTTCAGTTCCAAATTCTCTCTCCTTCTCTATCCTCCCTCCACCCTGAGAAGGCAAGCAATTTTATATAGATGATACATGTACAGTTATGCAAAATACTTCCATATTAGCTATGTTACAAAAGTAAATGCAGATCAAAAAAAGAATAATAAAGTGTTTTTTAATACTATGCTTTGATCTATATTCAGACACTATCAGCTCTTTTTTGTCATGCTTTCCAAGCATGCCCCAGGAAATTTGATAAAACTACCAAGTTCAACAAATTGGATATAAAGAGTTTGCATAAATGTAAAGGAAAGAAAAGAAGAAAGGAAGAAAGAAAACAGGAAGAACAGAAGGAAGAAAGGGCAGATGAAGGAAGAAAGTGAGAAATAATTATACTTTTTTAAATTTGGAATTATATAAAATTAATCATAACTGGTCAGAGTTATTCCAATTGCTCAATGGTTTTATTTTGTTAATAACAATGGCATATTTATATGGGGTTTTAAGTTTAACAAAACCTTTCACAAACATCATCTTATTTGATCCTCATAACTGTAAAACAGATATTGCAAACCAAACCTTTGAATCCCTCTTTTTACTGATTAGAAATTACTGAAGCTGAGAGAGCTGAAATAAGTTATTCAAGACAATAGGACCAAGAAATCACTGAATTGAAATTGATACTCAAGTTTTCTGGTTCCAAATCCAGGACATTTTCCACTACCAAGCATTGACAGTTTTATATGAAGATGTAATGGAAAGAGAGCTAGATCATAGTAAAAAGGAATGGGTTCCATGGGGCAGCTGGGTAGCTCAGTGGAGTGAGAGCCAGGCCTAGAGACAGGAGGTCCTAGGTTCAAACCCGGCCTCAGCCACTTCCCAGCTGTGTGACCCTGGGCAAGTCACTTGACCCCCATTGCCCACCCTTACCAATCTTCCACCTATGAGACAATACACCGAAGTACAAGGGTGTAAAAAAAAAAAAAAAGGAATGGGTTCCAGTCCTTCCTCTCATATTTATTGCCTCAGTGACTATAGGCAGAGCCTTAGGCTTTTCATCTGTAAATGGGTAGACTTGTGGGGAGGGAATGAAACATATGACCAATGAAAGCCCCTCTAGTTCTTAATGTATTATCCTATGCTCCTAAGGACCAAATGTATGGTGTGTGTAATACGGTAGTTCTGAAATGGAGTCAGGGATCAGGGTTGACATAGTGATTAAGATCTATACTGAAAGATGCTGGGTCAGAGGAAGGAGATAATAAAATTAAGTATCATTCCAGGATTTTGAGCCTTGGAGAATTATGGTACCTTTTATTAAAAAATGGCTAACTAATAATTAGAGAAATGCAAATGAAAACAACTCTGAGGTACCACCTCACACCTAGCAGAATGGCTAAAATGATAGCAGGGGAGAGTAATAAATGTTGGAGGGGATGTGGGAAAACTGGGACGTTGATGCACTGCTGGTGGAGTTGTGAACTGATCCAACCATTCTGGAGGGCAATTTGGAAATATGCACAAAGAGAGCTATAAGATTGCCTGCCCTTTGATCCAGCCAGTAACTATCAATAAAATGTAAATAAGTCTTGACTGACCACACATGTAAAAACCAGTGGAAATGCGAGTTAGCTATAGGGTGGGGGGTATTTGAGGGGGTGAAGAGTAAAGTAAAAACATGAATTATGTAACCATGGAAAATTTTTCTAAAAATTAAAAAAAGAAAAAGAAAAAATGGCTAAGTGAGGAATTTTCTTTCCTAGAAGGAAGGTGAAGTTACTGATTTCAATTTTAGACATCAGAGTAAAGTGGACACATTTTTCAAAACTGCTTCTTTTAGGACCAATGAAGATTAATTAAACCAACTATTATGTAAATTAAAACTATGTTGTTTTTGCACATGCTGGAAATACATATTCCTGACAGCAGGTTTTGTTCCAAGACATTTTTAAATTGGAAATTTAAAAATTCCTCCCTAGCTGTATCCCTTTCAATATTCCACTGGGCACCTCCTATCCCTTCAACTCCTAAGAGATTAATTACCTCCTGCTACTTTGACTACCTGTAATTCCTAATCTGGTACTGTGAAATGTGAATCAAACTCCCTTTGTTTATCAATCAGCAACATCTTAAATTAATCAATCAAAAACTTAAGTACCCCCTACTTAGTACCTTACAGTGGGTGACAACCCCAGAGGCCACTGCCCACCCCCCTAGGAAGTGCTAGGCAAATTGAAAGACTCCAATTGTTTCCCATAAAGTTGGGGAGCCACAGGAAGTGATGTCAAGAAAACTGCTTTAAAAAGGCCAGCTCAAGGATTCAATCTCTGACTCTGCCTCAGTGAGCAGAACAATCAACTGTGGTAAGTGGAGTGATTCCTTCCTTGGTTCTTTGGTGAGAAGACTCTTTCTGCTTATTGGCGCTTTGATGGGACCATCCCTTCAGTGTGAATTCTGGTGAGATTCTTGGAGGTCTTAGCCTCATTGACAGGAAAGTTCTCTGTGGTCTCCTGGTTCTTCAGATTTCAGCTTTCTAATTAGGATTTTGGATTCTGGTGAGATTCGCTTTTGGATTTGAATGTGCAGTCTAGAGACTTTAGGATTAAACTCGGGGTACTGGTAGGTAGGCAGTACTGTCTGTATCTACATTTTTTTCACTTTCACTCTTTCCACCTCTTTGTTAATAAAGTTGCTAAAAATCATTTTGACTTAAGCTGTAATATTTTTAAATCTGCAACCATAATATTACTTTAGAATTCTCATATTTAGTATAAAACCTAAATTTAAATTCTTTTTGTATACTACAAAAACCTGTCTTACTATTAGTTGTTTCTTGTAAATCATTGATCTTCCCAAGTAGTGAGAAAGAAAATCAGAGTCAATAATAAATAAGTTGGAAATAAGTACTAAACTGCCTGATTCATTAGTCTTCTTGAGGGGACATTCAAACTTTTAAAAAACCTTTACTGATGCAGAGAAAATAAAAATAAAATGATTAAATTATAGGAGAGATTTTTAGTTATGAGATCCTTCTAAAAGCATTTAAAATTAATTTAAATAAACTTAAATTCTTTAAAAAAGCATTTTTAAAAATGAGTCCTACCCTCTGTGAACTGGTTAATAAGCAGTTTTTGTCAAAAATTTAAATCTCATATATTATTATGCCTTCGTAAAATTTGAAACTTGCATTCCACTTTACTATAATGCACATAATGCTTTCAAATTTTTGAAAAATGATTTTTCGATTCATCTAAACATATCCCCTGGGTACTGATGAGTTAAAAAAAGGGATTGGTATACTTAATTACTAAAAGAATATATGAGTCACAGAAATGAATATTTAATCTAATAAATAACATAACCAAAAATTTAAAAACATGTATGGACAATTTAGTTCTATGACAGCAGATTCAGAAAATATCTCTTCCATTTTTGTCTTCAGTTATCTTACTGTGTCAAATTTGAGTCACAGTGTGAAGTACATAGCACAGCTTGAATAGATATGATGCTTCCCAAGAGGAAATACTAACAGTCTAGGAAAGAAGAATGCATAGAAAGAATTGGAATGGGGAAGAAGACACTGAGTGAACCAAGAACATTCACAAAAATATTAGAGAGGAGATCCTTCACTCTGTGGGGGCTTGGCATGAAATTCATCTAGGGAAGAAGTACTCTCACTTGATTTTTCCAATTTACCATTCTCCCAGCTCTCACACATTTTCAAAAAAAGTTCTGGAATCAATTCAAATTCATATTTGCTCCCATAAATTTCCTCTGGGGATCATGTTGGCACTAGGTTCTGTTTCCATTTCAGTTCTTAGTTTTCACTCCTTTATCTAGGGCACACTATTGGCTCATATAATTCCTCTCCCATATCTATTCCTGCTCTAGTCTAAACACAAGTCACACAAAATTACAAATGTATTTTGAAGATAGATTTTTTCAATAGATAATTTCATATCACTCACATTTATTAAATATTGGAGAATGAATATATTGTCTATTAATATCATTATTATAATTCATTGCTATTGCTGTTATAGAAATAACAACAACAATGATAATGCCTATATTAATATTATTAATATTTATTATTGGAGTAGGAGGAAAATTATAATAATACCCTGAAAACCCTAAGACTAAATTGTTGTCTATGCCATGGGATTTGGGGGGGAAGGTTCTAAAAAAATGTCAAAGTAAGGCAGAGCAATTTACAATGGGTTGCTTTATATCTTTGGACTATTAAAGTAGTAGCAAAGTAGTATATTATAAGATGACAGACACTTCTTGCTTTATTCAAATGGATGATTGCACAGACTTCTACATAAAACATACAGAGGTGAGGAGGGAGAGGTCCATCACACTATACAAGGACAAGTAGAAGACAGTGACAGAGAAGGGAAAGCATGAAGGAAACACCTGGTTAGAACCAGACATTGGGGTCTGATCAGAACCTAAAGGGGAAGAATATGGGTTGAGAAGAATCATGTAGAAACAAGACAGGAGAAGAAAGATGACAGACCCACTCTACTCAACCAAATGGTGACAGAGAGAAGACAGAAATGGGACAGACACCTGGACAGGTAGGTAGATCAGGGTAAGTGTCTCTTCCCTTCCAGCTTCTCTTCCTTCTGTAGACAAACCATAGATCTTTTCTTAGTATCGGTGGTTATCTCTTCATAAGTCCTTTCTTCTGCTTTTAATTAGAGAGGGTTTTTATTTTTTTTTTGGTTAATTTCATTCATTCATTCATTCATTCATTCATTCATTTGTTTGTTTGTTTGTTTATTTGTTGGGGATAGGAATCCACAAGCACCAAATTTAGAGGCATGAGCTAAGAGAGAGAGCCCAACAGTACTGTACAGTAAGGTTAACATAGGTATCATATTAAAATGCAGATTTCTTACAAAATTCATTATGTAAAGTCTACTTTGCATTTACATAAAATGAGAACTAGGTATAAATACAATTATATATTTATTTACTGCTCATAAAGTACTTTACCTATAATAATGTAGTGATGTAAATAATATGATTATTATAATCTCTGTTAGTTTATAAACCAGGGGACAGGGTTTCAGAATTTAAAGTTATATGTCTAGGAACAAATATTTATAAGAATAATAGTTGAGATTCAAATCTAGGTCTTCCTTCTCTAAATTTAGCAATCATTTTTGTATATAATATTATTAGGATTAGAAATTTGGTCACTAAAATAATCATATAGCTTATGAATTTATGTGGGCTTTTTCAATTGTTGTTGCTGCTTTCTCTTATATAGGAGAAAGGGGAGTATTTTTTTCTAAGCTGAAGTAAGAAGAGAAAGGATTCTCATGATATCTTGCAGATAGGATATAGATCAAACCTACTTACCTACTTATTAATCACTCACTAATCTAGTAAAATACTGTAATCAGAAACTATGCAAAGTTGTATGAATTTAAAAAAAAGGTAAAAATATCCCTTTTCTCTCAAGGAGCTCACATTCTAAAGGGAGAATACATAAAAACAATTATACAAAAAGGTTCTACACAGAACAAATTATAGATCAGCTGAGAGGGTAGGCACTACTAATATTAACTATTTTGTATTGTACAAGTCCCTTGGTCCTCTTCTCTATTCTAAGAACTGAAGAAGGAAAGAGAGGGTCACCATGATAACACATCTGAAAATGGCTACCTTTGAAAAGTCAAAGAAGTTCATTTGTTTGTTTGCTGAGGTGATTCGCAAATGAACATTTCATATCATCTTTTCAATGAAAATGAAAATTATGATGGAGTAGTATGGGCAGCACAAACCAAAAAAAGGTGTTCTCCTAGATGTCAATATCTTAGGAATCGGGGCATTGAATTTCCAAGCCTCTTTCCTACCATGACCAAAATTCCTACATCTCACCTTGAAGTCCTTTGAATTGGTCCCTGGGCTGCCACTTGTTCTGGTACAACTATATTTTCAAAGCCCTAATTGCTTTTTCCTCAAGTGAGTGATCCATGTTGCATGTCTCATTCTATTTCACACATTCTGTTTAATTAAATTAAAATGGGTATTTGGCAATTTTACTATGAACTACATATATTATTTGACTATATAAATCAGATCAAAAGTACCTGTTCAGTATCTTCAGAAATATGTAAGTAAGTTTTTTAGTTAACTATAAATTATCCAGATGAATAGTTGCTTTGTGTTCATCTCCATCATGAAAAATGCCTAGATTTCTTAGTTCGAATAATGGTAAAACTGGTAGAAGTAATTTCATTCATCAGATTCTACCTTTGTAACTCCATTGTCTTTTTCTAGTAGACAGCATTCTGATTGCCAATGCACACTCTTATATCTGAATCAAAAAAGAATAAAGAATATTTCTAAAGAAGTGCCTATTATGGAGACCTGGGGACCCTAAAGAGACTAATGATGTCTAGATACATACATAAGACCACATATTACAATTCTCTCAAATCCAACCCTATTACAGAACCTGAAGGAAGAAAGGAGATTTTCAAGCTAAAAATTACTTCAATTTTAGAATAATATATCAACCAAATATAGCAGTGAAAACACAATAAGAAATCAAATTCCATGTCAGTATGAGATATTAAAGCAGTCAGCATCGTTTTTACATGGAGACAGATGCCCCAAAAATGTGCTCTCTTTTTGCCTCAAAAAGTATTAACTAACTCCAGACTTATGAATAAAGAAGTATTCTTTTTTTCTTTTGTAAATGGTTTCAAACAGAAATTGTCTACCACTTACCTGTAAGACCCACCTCAAAGAGCTATTGAGAAATAATGAGATATGTTCAAATCTGTTTGTCAAGTTTTTATCATGGATACACACATTTATTTCTAAATCACACTCTTTTGATTATTATAGAGATTCGGGATATGCCTGTGTCTAAAAACATAGAATACTGAAAAAATGTCAGTCTATTACATTAGTCTATCAGCGTGTTAGAAAAAATAAGTCAGATAACTGAGTTGATTTATTTTTTAATAAAAATGGGTTTTTGACTATATAAACTAGTCATTCTCATTAAGATAAACTATTAATAATGAGGTATAGATCCCATAGACTTTATTGTGGAATTATTTGATTTAGTAAATTTTGAAAAAAGTCTTAAAGTAGATTCATATAAACAGAATGAGAGAAATAGTTGAATCAGTGGTCACATGTAGCAACAATCATTGCATGTGTTAAGAGGAAATTATCTTTTCAGATTGCTTTCTATTTAATAATGCAGGATAATTATGTCTGGTTGCAAATCAAGAAAGATGATTGAGTTATTCTTTGCAATAGTTCAATGATGCTTTGTTTATTTCCAAGAAGCATTATAGGGGTCCAAATCACTAACAATCATTCAGAAACTTTAACTATGGCTCCAGAAGTAAATTTAGATGAATTCATGCTCATTTATAACATTCTTTCTGAGTTAGAAATAAATAAGATTGAAATATATTATCCAGAGGAAGGAACAATTAAATCAATAAATTTCTTATTCTAAGAAATAGCATGTAGTTCGGTTTTTTCTGCTTTCCATTGTACTGTAATTTCAAATATCAGTCCACATTCAAAAAAAAGACATTCCTTGGCGAGGAGAAGATTTTATTTGTATTTAAAACTGTACACTAACCAAATATGATTTCAACAAACTATGGCATGTAGCTTCATGATCCATTCCATTTTTTTCTTTTTTGTCCAGGTCTGTCTCTATTGAGAGCATCTAGTTCTGGGAAACCTTTCTTGATACCAAGCTTACTTGTCTTCTTGTTCCCAGCACAATGTAAATTTCCCCCTCCAATTTCCTAAAGCATTTCATCCTGAATCTCTCTTCCTATCTTATTCTATTTTGAATTATTCTTTTTTGGATACACGATATATTAGATTTAAGCAACTTGATCTTCCTATATTTTATTTTCTGAAATGTACTCAAATCCAGTGACACTGACCTCCTGGTTGTTTCCTAAACAAGACATTAAATCCCTTAGTTCTGGCATTTTCTGTGGTTGTCTCCCATGTTTGGAATGTTTTTCCTCCTCTTCTCTAACTATTGATCTACCTATTTTCCTAAATGTTTAAACTAAAACTCCATAGAAGTCTTTCTTCTCTCTCTCTCTCTCTCTCTCTCTCTCTCTCTCTCTCTCTCTCTCTCCCCCCGTGTGTGTGTGTGTGTGTGTGTCTTTGCTCTTTGTCTCACTTACTGTCTCTGTCTCTGTTTCTCTCATATCTCTGAGTGTAACTGATTTCCAAATTTTTTCTTTCCTTCCCATACCTCCTTTCCCCACTGAGAAGTCAAGCAATATATCAATTATTTGTGTGATGTCATATAAAGCAGATTTCCATGTTAGCACCTTTGTTGCTTTACGACTAAATGTGCTTCTCTCTGCCCTGGAATTGTGACCTGTAAGTGGTTACAGTCAATACAGTTGCCACACAACATCCTGCCCAATTCTAGCAAAAAGACTCCTCTATATTATCTTTCTGAACAATCACCAGATCCTCTTATCTTCTCTGACTTGTCAACTTCCAAAGCTGCTGCTGCAGTTGTTGTTACATCTTGGTTTGGCTAGAAAAAAAATGCTTCATCAAAACCTTTAGTTGGCTCAGCTAGTCCAGAATTTGATTTTAAGGGCTATTTTAAAGTTTTTGGAAAGGAATGTCCTATTGTTATAGCCAAAAAAGCTTATAGAAATATTATAGCTTATAAGAATATTATGGCCAAAAAGCTAAACTTGGCAATTAAGTAGGGGGTTTTGGATAACGTCATGCCCAAGCGGGTCAGTTATCTCTCTGACTCAAGGTTCCAGGGACACAACTCCTGGTTGACAGCCCAGGGACACAACTCCTAAATGGAACAACCTTGAAGATTAAGAATCATGTCCTGTGGCACCTGAAAGCATCCCCTACTCCCTCTGTCTAGCTATTAGCTCACCCTAAGACAAAGGCACCTATATCCTGGAAACATATATATTCCCTCTTCTGAATGCATGCTTTGGGACTCTCTTTGCTGAGTTTCCCCAGTGCTTACTGGTAATAAAGCTTTCTCCTGCTCTGATTGCATTGTCTCGTGTGTTCCTCTGGAGGCCACCCATTTTGAACCCTAACACTATATGCTACCATCTTGACTCTACCCCAGAAGTCTCCTCCCATCCTATTATTTTGATTTTTTTCATTTTTTTAGTTACATGTAGAAACATTTTTTAACAATTGATTTTTGACATTTTAGAAATGGAATTTTCTCCTTCCATCCCTTCCCACCCTCCCTGATATGGTGAGCAGTTTGATATATGTTAGATCTATATTTTTCTATGATATATATTTACATATTGCTCATATCGTGGTAGAAGCAATATATCATGTATACAATAGAAATCTCACAAAGGAAACATAGTCAAAGATGTTCAGACTCCAACAGTTCCTTCTTTTGTTGGGGAGAGCATTTTCATCCTGAAACCCTTTTGATTATCTTAAAGACTAACTTTACTGTTAAAATTTAGTCTTTAACAGTTTATCATCATATAATATTTCTATACATTGTTCTCCTGGTTCTGCTCACTTTGTTTTGCATGTTTATATGTGCTTCCAGGTTTTTCTGAACTCATTCTGTTCATCATTTGTTGTGGTGCAATAGTATTCCATTACAACCATATGCCAGAACTTGTTCAGTTATTTTCTAAGTGATGAACAACCCCTCAGTTTCCAGTTCTTTGCCATTACAAAAAAAAAAAAAAACCTGCTAAAAGTATTTTTGGCACAAGCAGATATTTTTCCCTTACCTCTGATATTTTTAAGATGTAGATTCAGTAGAGGTATAATTTCTGGGTCAAAGATTAGGCATAACTTCATGGCCCTTTGAACCTAGTTCAATATTGCTCTCCAGAAGGGTTTTATCAGTTCCCATCCAGTCTTGATTTGAGTGTCTTCTCTCTGTTATTACAGTTTTCTTTTTTATGTGTGTGTGTGTGTGTATATATATATATATATATATATATATATGTATGTATTTGAATGTTGTCTTCCACATTAAAATTTAAGCTCCTTGAGGACTGGGATTTTCTTTTGCCTCTTTATTTTTCCAGCTTTTTACAGAGTATCTGGCACATAGTAGGTGCTTATAGTTTACTGATTGAATGTTTTCAGTAGGAATGTTCTTTCATTATTTCATGGTACCTCAATTTAATTCAATCTGAGAAACAATTATAAAATATCTACTATATTTAAGACAGTGTGGAAATTCTGCCTTTGACATATAGGGCAAACACTTTGTTTTATGAAACCTTCAGGCCACCCTGAATTACCCTAGATAAGAGTAGTTGGTTTATCATAACCTGAACAGTAAACCTTCAAGTACCCAATGATCTCAGCCTAGATAGGAGTAGTAGATATACTCTAATACTAAGTATCCTTTGTCTTAGAAGCTTCTCCTTTTGTATATATACATCTCCCAGGTAGTTCAGTCTCTGGCTGAAGTTCTTTTTCTAGCCTCCATGTAAGCCAACCTGCTGTCCTTCCTTTTCTTTATTCCCCAGAGTGTATATAAGATCCCATTTTCTTCAATTCAATGGAAATTTCCATTCATGGTTCCTTTTCCCAGAGACATTTTTCCCAGTGTAGCAGAACCCAGTTCAGTATAGTATTGCTATTGTTATCTGTATGTATTCCTCTGTGTGATGGCCATAAGAACTCTCTCTACCTTGTCCTGATTGAATACTTTTTCTTCTTAACTTCTTTAGTGGTTCTGTGTTTTTCAAGTTTGACAATGATTATGTGACATTGGAAAATCACTTAACCTTTCACCTTACCAAACATTTGGCTGGGATTATGAATTGCAAAACAGGGACTGATCTGCATTAGCAGAGAGGATTTCCTAACTGAGAGCTCCTTATGTTAGTAAATTTAAAAATTCAACATGTCTTCAAAACCTTACAAATAAGAAATTGTGAAAAAAGCCATTAAAATGTAATAATATATAATTAATACAGTATTTTGATGATTTCATATGAAGAAACAAAATAGAGCAACTTTTTTATTATGTGGATAAATACATGGACACCTATAGATACAGTAAATTCAGCACTATATCCAATTTGTGTGTACATTGTAGACTCCTAAAGCACACCAACTGTCTTTTTCTCTCTGTCTCTACTGCTTAGCACAGTTCCTGGCATATATTAGGTCTTAAAAATGCTTATTGACTGTCTAACAAGCAGTGTAAATGATACACTTTTTTTTCAAATGTATGCATCCAAAAATGAGTATTCCATGTATCAAATGTGAGAGATCAGTGGGACCATCTTTAACCTCCTCTTTGATACTCTGAATATCAAAAGAATGGGATAATGACCCACAGTCCATAAATTATATCTTGTATAGCAAAGTAATAGAAAAACACAGAAAAGAATCACATAGATTGGGGAGGAATTTGTTGCCATTTATATTGTGAAGATAGGATTAACTCTCCCATTGTCTATTTTTAGCTAATCAAATTAAGAAGTTAGAGTACCCCTACCTACCATTAAGTATGAGCATTCACAAGTTACAAACTGTAGTAAGTGACAATTCCAAAGGCCATGGCCCCCCTCCCCCAGCCCCTTGGGCAGTGCTAGGCAAATTGAAAGACTGCCATTGGTTTCTGTGAAGGAGAAGTGACAGGAAGTGACAGAAAGTGAAACATGAAAAAAAGGGGTATAAAAAGAGACCAGCATAGTCTAGCATTCATTCCTTTCATGGCTTTTGGAGAGGATGGTTCTGGAGATTAATTCCCTTCCCAGGGTTTACAGAGATTGGTTCCAGAGATCCCTGCCTTGGCTTGAAGGGCACATTTTCCCTGGATCCTACATCAGTTTTCTGGGTGAGTGACTGAGATTCCTGCCTTGGCTTTGGAGGAGGCTGTGTTGATGGAATCCTGGCTGAAGACACCACCAGGACCTCTGGCTGAGGATTACCATGAAATCCAAGTGGAGACAGACTTTTGGGGAAGCCCTTCTGAGGCTTAGTCTGGCTTCTCAGGAGATAGGCATGTAGGCTTATTAGAATCTGTCTCTTCATCTTCATTTTTCCACTTTCACTCATTCTACCTCTGTAAATAAAACCGCTAAAAGTCATTTTTGACTTAAGATATGATAATTTTAAATTGGCAACCACAATATTATTTTAGAATTCTCATATTTAGCAAAAAAAACTAAATTTAAACTCTTATATTATTATTAAAAGGAATATGAATATCAATAAGATCACAGATTAGATTAAATTTTAAAATGATTTTTTAAATCTCTAGTGAATTCTAATTAAATGTAAATGTATAAATTTGGGTGGAATTAGGTAGGAAATTTTTGATAAAGTTGGTAAAGAGAGAAGTGTTTATTAAAATGCTATAATTTGAGGGCAGAGTGTTCCGGGTTAAGATGGCGGCAGAGTAAGAAGCAGCTCTTAACCTCTCCTGACCGAAACATACAAAACTCCTCAAGGGGACATAAAAACAAGTCCAGACGAACGGAGGAACCCCACAACAGGGCACAGCGTGGAAGGTACGTGGAATCGAGACATTTCCAGGCTATAAAGGGCTCTCACTCAATCGCAGGCTGAGCAACCGCCCCACCCCCACCCCCTCCACACTCATCTATAGCTCCGAACCCAGCTAAAAAAGAAATAGGGCAAGTTTGGGGCACCCATCGAGTCATCAGCAGCTCCGGGACCTGTTCCTGAGAGCAGCAAGACTTAGGACCCCATTAAGTCAAAAAACGCACGCAAAATCTGAGTGCGGGAGCAGAGAGTGGATGCTGGGCGCAGGCGTGGGTGGCGGCAGCCACAGCCAGGAACTAAAGCCTAAGTGGGGAACCAGTGCAGACGGGTATACGACTGTGGAAGCAGCGCCCTGAGACTTGTAAAGAAACCTCCAGCAGAGGATCAAGCAAGAGGGCCCACCAGGGGGCTTGACCTTGGAAAAAAACAGAATTCAGACCTCAGGAGCCAATAGATCGCGAACAGACACTGAGCGCGAGGATAAAGCTGAGAAGCTGCTGGGCTAATGATGGCTACTCAGCATCAGCATCAGGAAGTTCAGAAGAGAAAGAATAATAACAAAAAGAAGAAGTCTTTAACACTCGACAGCTTTTACACAGAGAAAATCCAGACAACCGAGCAAACAGAGGAGGAGAACAAACAAGCATCCGGACCCTCCTCAAATAAGGAAAACTCCTCACAAGCTATGGAAGAGTTCAAAACTGAGATTCTGAGGAAAATGGAAGAGATCTGGCAAGAAAATAACAGTTTAAAAGGTAGAATCTTGCAATTGGAAAGTGAGGCTCAGAAATCAAATGAACTGATAAGCAAATTGAACACCAGAAATGACAAGATTGAAAAGGAATACCAAAAGATTATAGCCGATAACCAGTCCCCAAAGGCTAGAATCGAGCAATTAGAAGCCAATGATCTCTCAAGACAACAAGAACAAATAAAACAAAGTCAAAAGACTGAAAAAATAGAAGGAAATATGAAATATCTCA
>NC_058134.1:102597817-102650298 GCF_016433145.1 Gracilinanus agilis
ATCAAAACCAGCCCCTGCCCTCAAGGAATTCACAGTCTAATGGGAGAAAGAGAAGACTACTTATAAAAAAACTATGTGCAAACAAAATAGGATAAATTAAAGATAATCTCAGAAATAAGGCATGCATGATCACTAAGGAGGACCAGGAAAGCCTCCTTGCAGAAAGTTGGATTTTAGCTGATATTTGATGAAAATCTGGAGGCAAAGGAAGGATGGATAGAATTTCAAATTGAGAAATAACTAGTTAAAATGCAAAAGTTAGAGAGTTTTGAGTGAGGAATAGCAAGGAGCACACTGGACCTAAAGTGGGTAAAGGGAAATAAAGGGTGAAAGTGCTGGAAAAAAGGGGGAACAAGATTATGAATGGCTTTAAAAGTTTTAACAGAAGATTTTATATTTGATGCTGGAGGCAATAGTTTGAATGGGTGAGTGGATTTCAAAGTGGTTCTTAGACTAGTGGTTGTGAGAATCCTTTTGAACTAGAGGCTGGTTTCTAATACTTCTGCAAAAGATCTTTGAACTCATTGGTTTGACTGCTTCTTCCTTTTTATACATGCCAAAAGCCCATGATGCCTTAGCAAGTTACCTTTATACATTATTGTGGCTAATAACATTTTCATAGAGTGGCCAGACTTCTGTCCTATTAAAACTTAGGCAGGCTGGCTATTTGATGAAAATGTATATTAAAGTGTTTCAAGCACTGATTGAACTCTTCAGGTTTGTTCTCCACTGGGTATAGCCTTTGAGAAAAACCTACATGCTAAGATAAATAATACTTAGTCAGTCCTTAGATGCCCATAGAATGTATACTCTTTAAACACAATGCAAAACTTAGTTGTTAAATCAATTCTGCTTTTGTGAGAATTTTTCGAGGTGTCTTGTTCTTCAGAATCCCAAATTATGTTTTAAATTTGACTATTTGGACACTCCAGTGAGTTAACTGATTTATGAGACTTTCTTCATTTGTTATGGAAGAAACACTTTTATATTTAAAATTTTATCCTTAGGAAGAGACTATTAGTTTTAACATTTTTTTTTAAATTGTGCTTTTTCATTCTGGAATGCTCTTTCTTTCTGTTTTCTTTTTCTTCTTTCCAGCTTCCCCCATGAAGTTCTCTGATTACTTCAATATGCATAGATATCTTCCCCTTCCACACTCCTGTCTAATTCACTCCTTTAATAGTTTTTGTTTGATGAATACTTTAACAAATAGCATTTATTTATTTTATGTCTTTAGACTTTAAATTCCTTATTGTCAGAAATCTTGTCATATCCCTTTTGTGTACTGTTACACCAAGGACAGAGTTAAGGATACGGGCATTAAATAAATACATATTAGATGTTTGAAAAAAAAATGCTATAATTTGAAAAGTGTTCATAGTTTTTCAATTTACATCTCTATCAAACTATAACAATTCTAGAATATCAGATGAGCATTTTGAAGACTGGAATGGCAATTTACCCAGCGATTAAAACCATGGTCTCTTAGCTTTTGGTTCAGGGCCTTTTGCTATAGCACTTTGCTCTTGTGTTTATACTTAGATGAGATGATCAATTATTTATCCTTTGGTGGTTGTTCCCCACCCCTTCCCAACCCACATGTTACTAATAATATCTATGGGTCTCATAATTGAATGACTCTAACACTTGGATCAATCACATTGATCCATTAAAATAGTCAAAATGAGATAGTCATGATTTGGTAATCTCTTTTTTGAGAAGTATTGAACAATTCTTTCTCTGAAGTTGCAGTTCTGACTTATAACAGGAGAATATAATAGTTCTTTTATTTTAGGAAATGGACAAAGATAGTAGGAACTGCTTAGAAAGATCCTAGAGAAATGTTGCCTAAAATTTTTTTGATTTCAACTTCTTTTAAATGACTGCAGATTAACAAAGAAGTTGGCAATGTTAAAAGCCAATAACACTGTAATTTTCTAGCATTGGAAATTGGGCCTTTGAAATATTTAGATCCACTATTGCATTACTGAGAAGTGATAATTGCAGTCGAAAATATCACTCAACATCCTAGCCCTTGTGAAAGTTTATTTACTCTTGTTACTTACTAGTGTGTGTTGTTGTCATTGTTGTTGCTGTTCTTCTTCAGTAGTTTTAGTTGTGTCAAGATCTTTGTGACCTCATTTGGGCTTGGCAAAGATGTTGGAGTGATTTGCTATTCATGAAATAATCCATGCAAAATACTTGGGAAAATGTTCAAGTGCTATATAAATGTCTGCTTATTATTACTGTTCTTTTTCCTCAACTAATACTGAACTTTTTTTACCAATCAATAGATGAAAGCCATACATTTATCATAAAATACAGTTTTTTTAAATGAAGTTTGTGTTTAATTATGTAGATAAGTGTCTCTATTATCTATTTCACCTTGCATGAGTAGACCACAGCTAACAATGATAATTGAAAACTGTCATGAAGCTATTGGCAGATAGCAAACTGCATGGAATTAGGACCAAAGAAATCCTAGGAATCATGGTCAACTTTGGCTGTGTACCAGAGAAATGTCCAGAATCAGAGATTCAAGCCAATTCAGAGGATATGACAATTTCTTAGGAACCTATGTGGCAATTTTTCAGGATTCATAGAGCATCCACAATAGCCTTGGCAATGCAGTTAAAAATGGACACAAACTAAGTGAAATGAATGCTCTCAGGGGTGTCCTGTTTTGGGGTAACATTATAAAGATTTTATATGGCTCAATTTAACATCCCTACATTATGTTCATTGTGTAAGTGGGCCATTTCATGGGCCACTGTTCTCTACTCTATTTCAGGTAATTCTGTTTCACAATGAGCAGATAAGACCACACTGTTCCACATCAATATATTTATACCTGGTGAAGGGGACGTGAAGGGCTGTACTATACATGGCTCATGAATCAATGAAAAATGAGGCCACATTCATGCACCATTTGCAGTGCAGTTTTGTATATCCTGCATCCAAAATAATTACAACTATTATGCTCCATGTTTTAAAGAAAAATCACATCTTTTCTACTAGAGAAAATTGCTTTCTAAGTAGATAACAGATTTCTGAACCAAGCATAATATACAGTAGAAAAGTTAAAGCAAAACACTTATTTTTCACTTGGATAACCATCACCTTTTTCCCCTCAATGGAACATAATAGCTTTAATTGATTTTTTGCAGCAGATTATCTGTACACCATTAATCTAAAATGCATTATGAATCAAAACTCATTATGTCCATCAAAACATTATAATGAATGGGAAAAATAGATTCACAATTCATCTATTAAAATGATGAATAAACACATATAAATAGTATATCAATGTCCTGACCTTAAATCAATACCTAGTCTTACAGATTCTGTAATCATTTCACAATGGATCTTTCTTGGTGTTTTTTTAATGGCAACTTCTTCATAGGAAAATAATAAATGAAAGCTTTTTAAAAAGCCCTCAGCCAACATTTCCTCTTTTGATCTCACATAATTGACTTTCTCATAAATAAATCAATCAAGTGACCAGCTAGATTAGGCCACAATTTTGTGACCTAATGTAGTTGTGGTAATGTTTCCTGAAGTCTCCCAAGAATGGATCTTTCTAATAGTATATTATAATATGTTTAAATCCAAAATTTTATCAACAAAGATAAAAAATGGTGCCCCTGTACAGAGTAGAAAAGAGACTGTATACCCTTAAAAATAGAAATCTCTTACTATGTAAGAAGCAAAGCTAAAAACCACACATTGGTTTGAAACCGTGAACTCTAAAAGTAACCGTTTTGGTGTTGAACTGTAGGGTTCTGATGGTTCTATTTTAGACAATGTCTTTTTTAAAATTTATTTAGAAATAAGTTATCAGTCATTCTCTGTATATGCATTCTTAGTATAATTTGCCAAGCAAGGAAACATTCCTTTCTACAATAGAGATTTACTCTCTGTTTTTTAACATTCATTTATAGTATTATTATATTGATTTAAACATACAAAGACAACATGGTACAGTAGAAAATTCTCTGAATATGGAGTTTCAAAACCTCATTTGAATACTACTTCCTACTTAAAAGTTAATCTGTAGTGGTCTTGCATGACCTTGGATAAATCACTTCTCTCTGAACCTCAATTTCATCATCAATAAAGAGAATTGTTAAAGATGATGCCCCAAGTGCCTTCCAGTTTTAAATATATGTCATTAAATCTATAAGGGATAATACATTGTGGCTTAGTGGGAATTCCTTAACATGCCTAGGGGGTAAAAGATGATATTAACCTTCCTCTTCTGTCTCCTTGTATAGTTGTGACTTCATTAGACAAAATGAAAATTATCCTTACCTTGACTCTTAAATGTACCACTACTTAGAATTTTGTTCCTCGATAGTATATACATAATCCTAACTTTAGAATTTAGCTAGGTGACACTGTGGATAGGGTGCCAGACCTAGAGTCAGGAAGACTGACCTTCCTGAGTTCAAATCTGGCCTTGGACAATTACTCGCTTTGTGACCATGGGCAATTCATTTAATCCTATTTGCCTTAGTACTTCATTAGTTAAAATGAGCTAAAGAAGGAAATGGTAAGACACTCCAGTATCTTTGCCAAGTAAAGCCCAAGAGGAATAATAAGTAGTCGGACAAGACTGAATCACTGAATAAACAATAATGCTAACTATATAGTCTTTAAAATTTTTACTTTATACTCTTTTAAAATTTTATCCAAAATTGGATCAAAATATTATCCAATTTGATCTTTGTTCTTGACTTAGTCTTATAAAAGAAGGTCAGAAGTTGAAAAATTAAAGAGATCATAGAGATGTCCAAAATGGGCTCCACAATCAGTGAGAGGTTCTCTAAATGAAAGGATGGAAAGGGAAGGGGAGAGAAGAAAGAAAGAAAGAGAGAACTAATGGAGCCACTAGATGATGATGTAATTGTTAGAAGAGATAATGGATTTGGGGCACTTAACCTTTTTTTTGTATTAGGGATATTTTGAGTATGATGCAGTCTATGGTCTCAGAATAAGACTTTTCAATGCACAAAATAAAATTCAAAGGATCATTAAGGTAACCTAATATTGAAATATAATTTTTAAAATATACTTTTAAAATGTTGGAGATGGTATTTTCTTTTTCATAGCAGAGGCCAGAGCTATGGAGTTTTGATTTTGGAGCTTAGAGGAGGAAGATTTGTGAAAACTTTCAGGTGGAAGGAGAACTTAAGGCCTTCTTGATTGAGCTTAAATTAAATCTCTCAATGCATATTGGAAAAGATGAGCTGATTTGTGGTATAAGCATCTTATTTTCTAAATGCTAGCTATTGATTCATCGTACTACATCATCCTAGAAAGTAAACTTTTTTGGAGAAAATAAAATATGACAAAATAAAGATTAAGGACTCCATTCACTTTTAGTTACCCACTAATTTGTCCCAATAGGCTGAAGGGATAAAGAATGAAAAGAGACAGAAGGGCTAGATACAGTGGCTGCTCCTACTCTTTCAGCTATGGAGTTCTGCACGTAGTGCCAGAGGCACTTAAGAGTGCCTACTAGGAACCTGGAAGTATATGTAATGCCCTGGATTAGATCTAGTTTTAATAGAAATTATAAATAATTATGTATCAATCTGATCTCAAACTGAAGATTTCAAACTGAAGGAAAGAGGAGATGTGATTCCTGCACATGAGAAATTTTATCTTTTTTCTATGGAAAGATTCAAACTGTAAAAACATGTCTACAAAATTTTTTATTCGAGTTATTTTCATATAAAATTTTTTGATCATTTAAAGTAATTGTTGGAGTTTGGAACATTGACTAAATTTTAAAATTATACATATTTTTATCTTGTTCTTTTCTATCTTATCTCCTCTATACTCCTCCTCCTCTTATTTTCTATGTAAAATTTGGGCTGATATAGTTAAATGCAATTGTCACAAGCTTAAAAATGTCTCTATCTGTATCTATATATGTACATACACACATCACATGCACATTTTTAACTTCATATTCTGAATATTTTTATTTTACTTTTAGAAGAGAGAGCAATCATTATACTTTGAAACTCAAATTTTACTCTTTTTCAAGTTTCAGTTTTTTAGTACAGTGATTATCACATATTAATAACTAAAGAAAGTTTTGTCAAAAATTTTGGAACGGGGCAGCTGGGTAGCTCAGTGGATTGAGAGCCAGACCTAGAGATGGGAGTTCCTAAATTCAAATTTGGCCTCAGACACTTCCTAGCTTTGTGACCCTGGGCAAGTCACTTAACCCCCCCTCCCCCAATTGCCTATCCCTTACTACTCATCTACCTTTGTTTTTTTTTTTTTTTAATTGGGTCCAAAAATTTCTTGGTCCAAAATTTTAACTGGTCCATTCTGATTAAATATTTCATTATTTTCAACATTATGAAGAAGGCTAGAATGTTCTATTTATAAAGATCCAAAGAAAATATAGCATTTAATAAAAATTGAATGTCATTTTTTCCCACTAGTCTTCAGTTTTCTTATCTATAAAATGAGATGACTAAACTAGATGACCTGTGAGTTTTCTTTCAGTAATAAATATATGATCCTATTAAATTTTTAAGTTTCTTATGTAGAAAGAGCTTTCATTGCCCATTAGTGTCTTCTTGCCTCCTGATGTTTCTCCCTTATAGTTTCCTTTTTTGCTTGTATATCTCTTTCCCTTTTAAAATTTTTGATTCTGGGTACTCCAGATTACTTTTCCATATTCTTCCTTTTGACATAAATATTTCCTTGTCTTTTTTTTCTATCTCTCTATTTATTTTTCATTTCTCTCATTTTGCCATTCTTTCCACTAAATGGTTCCTTTTCACAGAAATAAAATCTATTTATAGCTGCTATGTGTTACTAATATTAAGAAGTTTTATTTTTAAAAGCAAGTGCATTCAACTTTCTATATTCCTCTTTCAAAATTGTAAACCAAACAAATAATAATAAATTCCATAAGTTGCATTTTTTCCTTGTGTATGGCCCTTGGTTGGTTCTTATTTATATGACAATGACCTTAGTATGGAAAACTATTTCTTTACCCTTCATCTTATAGGATTTCTTTAAATTTTTTATTTATTCAGCCTAGATGGATATTCTAACCTATGCCAAAATTAAAAAAACTGAATCATAGAAATGAAGGGTCATAGGAACCTCTAAAGATTCAGCCCTAATTGCAGTTCTCTTAACAACATCCTTGGACTTCAGATCACCCATTAAAAAATATACCTCATTGTACCAAAAAAAAATCTAACTGTAATGGGATGTTTGGAAGTCCAAATGAGATAATGTATGTAAATCATTCTTTCCATTCTTTAAATGAGTTATCATTGGTATCATAAAGCTTTGCTCTCTTCAATTTATAACTGTCACCAGTTGGTAATTTGCCTTTAATTTGAAGGTCATATGAGACAAGAAAAAGTTTTAGGACTTTATTCATTTAATTTTTTACTATAAAACATCTTTAATATAAAATCAAGTCAAAATATACACATTACGTATTTCCTATTTTCCAGATGCTGTGCCACATATTGGGAATAGAAAAGTAATAGAGCATCCTTTCCCTCTAGTACCTTAACTTCTAATGGAAAACAATAAACTATAAAAGGGAGTTGTAAAGCAAATGGAGGGGCAGGAAAGTATGGTGCATAGTAGAAAATTCCAAATAGGTTTATAAATAGGAGAGAAGTGAAAGAATGAGTATTGTTGGCCTAGGTTATGGATAGATATTTTTATCAAAATTAACATAAAGGAGAAGCTTAACAACAGAGAGGGAAGCAAAAGGAAGGAAAGATCTTCTAAGTTAAGAAAGCTATTTTCTCTATGGAAGAGATATTTAGAGAGTTAGGAGCAGAGCCCGAAGATGAGCGAATAAAGATAAAACAAATTTGAAAAGCAAAAATGAGATACCCTGTCACATATTTTCCTATTAATGTGAGCAAGAAACAAAAATGCATTCCATACCTATTTAAACCAAGGAAGCATTTTCTTTAAAAATGCCCTAATTATTCCCAGTACAACTTATTGAACAGGCAGTTCAAGGAGATGGATGGATAATGTGGAAAAAATGCAGAATGATCAATTGAAATGACAACCACATTTAACTTTATCAGAAATGACCTGAAAACCCATTTACCATAGTCATCTTTTGCACTGAGCTGTGTAATAGTGCTTTTAATGAAAGAGACAAGCATAACTTAACTAATTACCTAGAGACACCAAAATCAGTCATGTCAGTGACTCCCTCATGCACATTTTTTGGACCTTTTCCTTTTTCTCAATGATGGGGGGGAGAAAAAAAAAACCACCACCAATATCTGACAATGCTGAGATTAAAACAACATCAAGATAGTTTATCACAGTTGGCCATATACTACAACATTCTCATTGAATATCTCTCTAATTTAGAATAATAATTTTCAAACATCTTGGGAAAAAAAGTTTTACTAGTATTATTTAAGCTATTTGAATCATAAATTCTTTCATTGGAAATTACATGTTGACATGGAATTGTTATTAGTTATTAAACTGTAAATAGACAAACTAATCAGTGTACTCATGAATGGTCAGCCAATATTAGTCTTCATAATAACCAAAAAAAATTAGATCTGGTCCTTTTTGTCTTCATAATGATTCAATGATTGACATTTTTGCCCATTGCCTTAAAGTGATGAGGATCACACACATTAATTTGGCCCCAAATGAGATTTATGTTGAGGGATATCTACTTATTACTGATGGGAGATGTTATAAAACAAGTTCTCATAAGGATTCTAGCTATGTATAAAATCATATAATGTTATAGATTATCTTATTTTTGTTGTGATGATAAATTTCATACCTTTTACCTCTTATTTTTTTCATTTTCCTTTTCTTATTATTTTTATCTCTCTTCTTCATCCTTCCCATTCTTTTTCACCTTCATGTTTTTCCCCTTTCTCTACTTTCTTCCTACCACTTCTGGGAGAATAAGAAGTTCACAATCTGACTTACTTAGAAAGAGAAAGATATGGGGAGGTGGATGGTCATAATAGCACTCCCTTTTTCTATCTTCATTGAGTGCCTTTCTCCTAGGACTGTGGTGGGCAAACTTTATAAAGAGGGGGCCAAAGGAAAGGAAATGCTCATCTGGCTCTCTGTTTCTAAGGCAACTCTTTCAAAGTTTCATTGTATTGAATCCTACTCATTTTATTCAGCAGATTAGGAATAATGTCACAGGGCAGGATATGACTTTTCAGGGGGCTGCATCTGACCCATGGGCCGTATTGCCCATCACTTCCCTAGGAGAATAAAGGGCATTGAATATAAAAAGAAAAAATAATAAGCCTTTAAGGTCTTTAAAATATATGAGTGAATTATATGGTTTTCCTAATATCTTAAGTCATTATACAATAAGAAAGAGGTATTTGGAATGGCCTGGAGGAACAATGATGTGATCTATCAAGGTTATTATTTAAATAGTTATTGAAAAACATTTTTAAAAATGGAATAAGATATTCACTAAACATTAATGATGCTATATAAATTAAAGATGCATTATATTTAGGAAGATATAAGTTTAATTCCTATCTCTGATATATACTGACTATTGACCTAGAGAACCTCTAATTTATACAATCAATTATTAAATAGACAAGCAATTATAAAGTACCTACTAGGTTCCAGGTTACTGTGCTAGGTCCTAATGATAAAAATACAATAAATGAAACAATAATCGAACAATTTTCTAAGGTACTAAGTTGAAAATCCAACACTCATTTGAATTGACAGAAAGATTCCTCAACAGGAGATTTCTATATAAATGAATTAATTCATTCGTGAAAAAGTACTTATTAATCAGTTATTATATGCAAATCATTGGACTAAATTTTGGTGATAGAAAGAGAATAGTGAATATAGTACTTAATGTCAAGAAGCTAACATTCCAGGAAGGGAAATAACACATAGGTTTTAGCTAAAAAAATTAAAACATTCCATGATAATAAGAGTGCATCAGCATAGAAGTACTCAATAAATACAATTTAAAAAATAATATCTATTACTAAAATATAAATAAATTAATTCATATCTAACTTAAATGTATATAAATTTAATTTATCTAAATTCATGTTGAGGCAGCTAGGTAGTACAGTAGATATCATGTCAGACCTGGAGTCAGGAAGTCCCGATTTCCTGAGTTTAAATCTGGTCTCATATACTTACTATCTGTGTATCATTGGGCAAGTCAGAGAATTTTGTCTCAGTTTCTTCATCTGTTGAGTGAACTGGAGAAGGAAATGCCAAACCACTACAGAATCTTTGCCAAGAAATCCCCGAATGGGGTAATGCTGAATCAGACACAACAGAAACAAACCAATTTTTAAAAATCATATCATGCCCTCTTTTACATATAATTAATAAATCATAAAGGACTTTTAAAAGTGGATCCAATAACATCAGCTAGTTATGGCTAGATATTCAGCTCCAAACTCATTTGTTTTTTCCCCTGCATGTCATATGAGGGTTCTTGTCATCTGAGAAGATATCATTACGTTTTTACTTTTGGAGGAAAAATATTTATTGAAAGTATTTCCTTATTGAAACAGGAAACATTATTTTCACCCACAGAAGTATTGTCCTAGAAGTGAAGGACTAGCTCAAATTAATTGGTGATTATTATCTATGGATATTGTAGCAGGACAAAGCTGACCTAGTAAACAATTTGAAAATGAAGAAAATAATTTTTGGCTGAGAGGTATTGGTTTATCCCCAAGGCAGAAGTGTACAAGTGATGAAATGAAGTAAAGGTGATTATCAGCACTCTGAATATGAATCAATGAAACTACAGTATTTATTTTTATTCTAATCAATAAGAAAAGGAAAATTAATGATAGAGAAGTTAAAAAAAAGAAAGATAAAGGAGAAGGCTGTTGAATTTCTTAACAAAGTCATGCTTTAGAGTTGAGCCTGAAGGGGAATGGTTGGTGAAATCCTGAGGAGTGATAATGACTTCCAAGAAATTATATTTGATGTGATTCTCTCTATGCCTTAGTTAAAGCCGAACTCGATGGAAGCTACTTGGTCCTTGTAGGCCATGAATCCCCAGGGCAAAGATTTAACCCACTCTGATATTTTAAAGAGCTTTATCTTAACAAAAGCTAACATGGGAAAAATTATTTTAAAGGATAGAAATTAATGCTTTCAGAAAATAAAGTGGAGGAATGTGTTTCCAAAGATAAGAAGAAAGGGGTTTATATTTAGGGCGATTTTCCCCTTAAGAGATGATGAATAGCTCTTGTTAAAGAATAGGTAATAAAACATTGATCTCTGAGATGGGACTCATATAAGATATTATCTGTATGTCACAACCTAGCCCTTTATTAGTTGCATTGCTATTGATTTCTAACACATAGGATTTTAAAGAAAGAGAACTTAGATATTATCTACACCAACCCCCTCATTTTGCAAATGAGAAAGCTCATGACTTTTGCCAAATCTTGGGTTTCTGGCTCAAAGTCTAGTTTCCTTTCCACAACTGCATATTAACTTTTTTTCAGCAGAATAAATAAAATATCCTCAACAATATTTCAAGAATTTTGAGAAAAGTAAACATGTCATCGATTGTTCTTACATTCCCAAGTTACCCCAAAATAGTAACAATGAAAATAAATGACAATATAATTGCTTCCAATTAATATTTTCTTTACATGTACTACCTCATCTGAACCTTTCTTTTAAGCACTATTGTCCTGGTAATGATAATGATGATAACGATACTATTAATAATAACAACAACATAGCATTTTAAGGTTTGTAAAGCATTTTTCATTGCAAACCCATTGAGTATTGACAACCCTATGAGTTTGGTGCTATCATTATTCCCCATTTTTCATTTGAGGAAACAAAGGATGGCAGAAAATAAGTTACTGTCCCAGAATCATCACTTTTCAACTCACAACTTCCAAACTCCAAGTCCATCACACTATGCACTCTACTATATCTATGTCTATGAATTACAAAAATGCTATTATCTCCAAAATTTTAGTTGAGGATCACTCAAATGTCAATGGGACATTATGTAGTAGGTATAAGGTGGCTTCGGCACATTACCAATAATCACGTCCCCAGTAGAATCAATTTAGGGATGTCAGTCGAGAGAAATACATCCAAATGGATAAAATAATTATGAATATTCTTGTAGTAAGAACAGTGTTCTTTCTTTACTGACAACCATGTAATATCAAGAGATCTAGAACATGGTTTATAGATACCCCTCATCCATCCCATGAAATATTTATAAGGCATGAATCAAAAAGGATGTACAAGGATGGAAGGATTGTGATCTACATCACTGAAATGAATATTCCTTGTTAAAGTATCAATAGTTCTGTGGGATAGCTACAGGGAGTGAAGTCTTATCCCCATTTAAAATGTCAATTGTTATTTTACATATAAGGAAACTAAGGCACATAAAGGTTAAGTAGCTACCCTAACTGATATATGAAACAAGTTACTAATTAATATATATATTATACAAGTTAATAATTAACAGAAATGAAAGTCAGGTTGACTAATACTTAATTCACATTATTTCCATTGTAGTATGCTGTTATAAAAGACAAATTGTCAACTTTGAATGAATACTTGTTGAATCAAAATTCTTTCAAATAACAACCACACCAATGTAACTAGCAATAAAATGGAAATAAGTCTTGACTGATGACATATATTAAAACCAGTGGAAATGTGCATTGGATATGGGGGGGGGTGAAGGAGGGAGTGAAGGGGAAGGTAAAAATATGAATCATGTAACCATGGAAATATAAAATATTTAAATAAAAATTACTTCAAATAACTAGTTAATTCATTTACTTATGTATAATGAATTTTATTTCTAATGTATCCACAAAATGGCTTAGTGATTATATTATATTTAACCTGGAATTTTGGAAGTAGCAGTCCGGGTCCAACAAAGAGGCTTCATTTATAACTTTCTAGAGTTCTGATCAGTTTCTTATTTGCTGTCATACCCCTTGAAACTATTATCTTATTTACATTTAACCTGAAAATTACATTTTACATTGATCCACAGTTTAATTATGCATCTCTACTTTGAATGCTCATTTAGATGGGAATTTCAAGGCAGAAAAATATATAGCTTACCCCCCAAGACAGCTCAAAGTATAGTTGGGATTCTTCTGTTTGAAAAAGGATAATTTTAAAAGCTGGAAACAAACTCTTATTTGGATAGTGGCACTAGCTTCTGGTTCCAACTTAAAGCTTTCTTAGAACCCTATTGTTGGAGTTAGAAGAGGCTTATTTTAATCTAAACTCTCATGGTTACTTATAGAGGCAAGGAATCACAAATTAGATGAAAGAGAGAGAGAGACAGAGGCAGAGACAGAGAAATATATTTATATTTTGTGGACCCATCAGAATGTGACAAAATAAAACCTATGGACTCTTTTTCAGAATAATGCGTTTAACTGTATAACATAAGATAAACAGGATTATGAAGAAAACCAAATATAATAAATTATCATTCAAAAAACTTTATGAACCCTATGTTAATAATCTTCATATCATGGAAAATTACTTTTCTTTGTCTATTCTATATAGTAGTGATAATAATATCTGCACTATTTTCATTTGTAATATTTAAATTAAGAATCATAGGGTTGTCCTCCTGATTCCAAGTCCAGTTCATCACCCAAGTACCCTTTGGATATAAAAGGTTTTTTAAATAGACTGATAATTCTCCCTTACTTTGTGATACTAATGACAGAATCACTGTTATCAGAGGCATAGAGTCTATAAATGAATGACAAGTTTCTGAACTTCCAGTAGTAGCCTCCACTAGTGATAATTTACCAGTAATTATTTTTGGAGGGGTAAGGATCAAATAAGATAAATGATGTAAAGCTTTTATCTAATATTCAAATAATGCATCCATTTTGACTGATATTTTTACAATTTTATAACTTTCTCTGGTGACTGGAACAGTATTTTGTAGACTGAACTTTATGAAAGTCTTCTGAATTTAAAGTTTAACAATTAAAAATTAAATTTTGAAAAATCTTCATTTTGCAGATGGTATATAATACATAAAGCCCTGTGCTTTATGATTGGGTATTAAAACAAAAACAAAATGAAGCCAGTCTTCAGCTAGAAAGACACCCAACTAGTAATTTAAAAAGTGCAATGTCTGAATAATAGATGTTGGAAAGAGTACAAACAAATGAGGGAATCTTCTTGGAGAGGGAAACAGAAGTATAACTTGAGGGAATATTCTGCAAAACTACCTGAAGAGGAAACAAGCTCCCTGTCTATGCAATAGCTTTTGCAAATGAATGGATAAAGGAAATATTGATATGTTCTGAGAACTACTAGTAGTCCATTTTGATGATAAACCAGTTGATAACAGAAGGGATCATTTGCTTCTTGGTAAAAATAGTTTCCATTGAATTTTGATCCTTTTAAATTTTGACCTGCCCTCCAATAGGGAAATCCTTCATTTCATGTTATTTATAGTATACACACACATAAATATATATGTATATACTTATATCCATAATGTTGAATATATTGAAAATCATTTCCTTATAGAGATGTTAAAAATGAGTACAGTGAATAAATTCTATTATTTTGATTTATTTCTAGCATCAAAAATCCAGGTATTATCATAAATCTTGTGATTTTAAGATCTTCATTCACTGATGAATTTTTCAAGCCATTAGCTTTATTCATCATGTTAACTCCCTTGGTTACACGGCATTTTAACTCCAAATTCTAAAGAAATTATAACAAGCTTTCCTTTCGTTCCATAATATGTTCATTACTTCCTTTAGAGATCACAAAAATGGTAGAGAATATGAAATCTAATTCCAACGCTGCTAAAAATACATTCATAATTACATAGTTGTCTTTAATACATTTATCTAGAATAATGTCTTGACACTGCATTTAGCAAATGACAAATGATGATTCTGAGCAGCTTGGACTTGATTCCAGAGTCTTTTTGCACACCCAGATCACTAAAACATTAATCTGAATAAGGCCAGAAGAACAAAATCCTTAAAGTCATGGTTTTGGAGAATATATTTAAATTGTATTTAAAGAATGTGAAATGTTTTGCAAGAGCAAGATAAGGTTGGTTTTTATTCCATAAGGGGTTAGTTATTTTTTAAATAATCTCTCCCTAGCAAATATATTCATAAAACTTTATGATCTTCTCCCTATCCTATTAAACCAAAAGGATTAATGGACTATTACAAACACCAAACATATGTCATCCATATTGGGAAGAATATTAAGAAGGAAAAGATCCTTTAAATTAAAACCAGAAGATTTGGTTTAAATGCCCCTATTTTTTTAAACCCTTGTACTTCAGTGTATTGTCTTATAGATGGAAGATTGGTAAGGGTGGGCAATGGGGGTCAAGTGACTTGCCCAGGGTCACATAGCTGGGAAGTGTCTGAGTCCGGGTTTGAACCCAGGACCTCCTGTCTCTAGGCCTGACTCTCACTCCACTGAGCTACCCAGCTGCCCCCTAAATGCCCCTATTTTTGTATCTGAAACTGAAAGGACTGAACTTATTCTATTTATTCTTGAAGTAGAAAACTAGATATGAAGGATAAAATTTGCAGAGAGAAAATTTTAGACATGAAGTAAGGAAAATATTCTTAATAATTACGACTATATATAAGCCCACTAGGACTTCCTAGGGGAAGGTAGGGAAGATAGGAAAAGTGTAAATGAAACTTTTGAATCAGATCTATATGGTATTTCTAGGATCCTCTACCCCAATACTATCTTTTTAAACAGATGCCCAAGAAAAGTGATTTGCCCATTGCTCACCAAATAATAGGCATAAGATATAGGGTTTGAGCAAAGACACTCTGATTACAGAGCCATGGAATATTATTTTTACTCTACCACATTGGATTCTCTGAGGGGACCTTCAGGCAAAAATTGTGAGATCTCTGGTAAGGAAGATTGTAAAGGATTATTTTGAAGTAAGGAAAGGGCATGCATTGGACTAGTGGCTACTCAGGTTCTTTTCAACTCCAACATCCTGAGATTGTGAAACTAATGTTATTCCAAATGAAAAAAACAAATCTATTATGAACCTTTAACAGGATCCTTTAAATTTTGTAAAGTTTATATAATATTCTAAATTCCTTCTAGATCAATATAACTAGCAGTTTGTTAGAACCAAGAATTCTTAGTTTAATTATGTTTTCAAAACTGTAACAAAAAATGTACAACCTATTATTCTCCCAGTGAGATTTACTGAAATGAAAGGGTCAGCCATATATTTGATCAGACCTGGCTCTGGTTTATAGAGCATATGATTATTTGAAAATTCCTTCAAATATCTCATCAGAGCTAAAGGAGATCTGAGAGATCATTTACACCAATTATTCATTTTATAAAGCTGGTCTTCAATTGGTGTTTGCTGAGTCTTTGAATGAATATATAAATGAATAAATGTTGAGAAATTGACTAGATGAGACTCTGATGAATCTTTTTCATAAAGCTTGGTTCTATGTATATCTTTTTAATTTTGTTTTACTTTTAGGTTTGAAGCAAATATTTTGAAGAATACATGTAAAGGGTTAACATTTGTAATATATTACATTATGTCTATTACAAGAGATAGAAATAATATCTAGTCTGTGGGAAAGGAAGAATTTTAAGACCAAGCAAATATAAAATGAATTATTTTGATTACATAAAATTAAAAAGGTTTTGTACCAACACAACCAATGCAAGCAAAATTAGATGGAAAGCAACAAATTGGGAGAACATTTTTATAACAAAACTCTCTGACAAAGGTTTAGTTGCCCAAATATATAAGAAATTAAATCAAATTTACAAAAATTCAAGCCATTCCGCAATTGAAAAAATGGTCAAGGGATATGTATAGGCAGTTCTCAGATGAAGAAGTCAAAACTATCAATAATCACATGAAAAAGAGTTTTAAATCCCTCCTGATAAGAGAAATGCAAATATAAACAACTCTGAGACACTATCTTATGCCTAGCAGATTGGCCAATAGAACAGCAAAGGAAAATAATAAATGTTGTAGGGGATGTGGCAAAATTGGGACACTAATACACTACTTTTGGAGTTATGAATTGGTCCAACCATTCTGGAAGGCAATTCAGAATAATGCCCAACAGGATTTAAAAGAATGTTTGCCCTTTGATCCAGCCATACCACTACTGGGTTTATACTCCAAAGAGATAATAAGGAAAAAGACTTGTACAGACTATATACTAAAAGACTATTTATAGCTATGCTCTTTGTAGTGGCAAAAATTAGAAAATGAGGGAGTGTCCATTGATTGGGGAATGGCTGAACAAATTGTGGTATATGATGGTGATGGAATATTATTGTGCTGAAAGGAATAATGAACTGCAGGAATTCCATGTGAACTGGAAAATCCTCTAGGAATTGATACAGAGCAAAAGAAGCAGAAACAAGAGACTATTGTACAGAGAGACATTATGGCAAAATCAAATTTTCTATTTTTCTACTAGTAGCAATGCATTGATCCAGGAGAACACCAAGGAACTTACGAGAAAGAACACTATCCACATCCAGAGAAAGAACTAGGAGTAGAAATGCAAAAGAAAAATATATGATCAATCATGTGGTTGGATGGGGATATGATTGGTGTTTTGGCATTAAAGACCACTCTATTGCAAATATTAATAATTTGGAAATAGGTTTTGAGCAATGATACAGGCATAATCCAATTGAATTACTTTTTAGTTCTGTGAGGGGGGGGAGAGAAAAAGGGGTGGGAAAATCATGAATCACATAACCATGGAAAATAGCCTAAATAAATAAATAAATAATGGCCAAAAATAATTAAAAAATAAAGAGTGGAAGGCAGCTAGGTAGCTCAGTGGATCCAGAGCCAGGCCTAGAGACAAGAAGTCCTAGGATCAAATCTGACCTCAGCCACTTCCCAGCTACATGACCCTGGGCAACTCACTTAACTCTCATTTCCTAGCCCCTACCACTCTTCTGCCTTGGAACGAATACACGATATTGATTCCAAGACAGAAGGTAAGGGTTTAAAAAATAAATAAATAAAATAAAGAATGATTTAGAACATTTTTTCAAAAAAATGATATCTAGGGGAATATGAAAATGCTAATTACTTATTTGCCATTGTGTGAGCATAGTTTATGAGTCTGGATGTTCCAAGCTTAGAAATAGTTACTAAAATGAGGTAGAAAATAATTGCTTAACAGACTGATTGATTATTTTAACTTAATGAGGAGGTAAAGATGATTGGGTAGCTATTTTCAATGGTGCACACTCAACTAGGAACACATAAAGTGTAAAATATTGCTGGAATTGGTCCTATGGCCAATTCTTTAACAATTAACATTTTACTTTAATGTTATAAGCAAGCATATTCCCATTAAACTCAATGACTCTGAAATGATGTTGGAATTCAAAAAAGGCTTAACAAATTGAAGTGTATAGATACAAGTATGATCAAACTAAGGTGACAGTGTGGTAAAGAGTTAACTAAGAAATGTGTCATTTAAACTTGCTCTTGCCATTAACCACATTTATAATCAAGTAAAGAACGTAACCTCTTAGACTTATAACTACTTTGTCTTTAAAAGTTTGAACAAGGTGATCTAGAAGGTCAATTTCAGTGCCAAACTTAAAAACAGATTGTAAAAATAAAGCGATGCATTTGTTGTTTCCTTGTCGTTCAACCCTTTTTCATTTGTGTTCAACTGTTCATGACCTGATTTGGGAATTTTTTGACTAAGATACTGGAATGGTTTGTCATTTCCTTCTCCAGCTGATTTTGTTGATACGAAACTGAAGCAAACAACATTATGTGACTTGTCTAAGGTCATATAGCTAATAAATGTCTGAAACATTTAAATTCAGGAAGATAAGCCACCTACCTGCTCCATAAAGCTGTTAATACATAACAAAAATGATAAATTAAAAGGTATGAATTATAATTGGATAGAGAAAGTAGAATGAAAATAAAATATAGCTAAAATATATATTTCATAATGTTGAACCGTCATTTCATTCCTGGTATTATATTATAACAAAAAACTCTGACAAAGATCTAATTACTCAAATATACAAAAAGCTAAATCAATTATATAAAAAATCAAACCATTCCCCAATTGATAAATGGGCAAGAGACATGAATAGGCAATTTTCAGATAAAGAAATCAAAACTATCCATAATCACATGAGAAAGTGTTCTAAACCTCTAACAATTAGAGAAATGTAAATCAAAACAACTCTGAGGTATCACCTCACACCTAGCAGATTGGCTAAAATGACAGCAGGGGAGAGTAATGAATGTTGGAGGGGATGTGGCAAAATTGGGACATTAATGCATTGCTGGTAGAGTTGTAAATTTATTAAACCACTCTGGATGCCAATTTGGAACTATGCCCAAAGAGTGCTAAAAGACTGCCCACCCTTTGATCCAGCCATACCATTGTTAGATTTGTACCCCAAAGAGAACATAGATAAACAGACTTGTACGAAAATATTTATAGCCTCACTTTTTGTGGTGGCAAAAAACTGGAAAATGAGGGCATGCCCTTCAATTGGGGAATGGCTGAACAAATTGTGGTATATGTTGGTGATGGAATACTATTGTGCTCAAAGGAATAATAAACTCGAGGAATTCTATGTGAACTGGAAAGACCTCCAGGAATTGATGCAGAATGAAAAGAGCAGAGCCAGAACATTGTACACAGAGACGGATACACTGTGGTAAAATAGAATGTAATGGACCTCTGTACCAGCAGCAATGCAATGACCCAGGATATTTCTGAGGGATTTATGGAAAAGAAAGCTACCCACATTCAGAGGAAGAACTGCAGGAGTGGAAACAGAAGAAAAATAATTGATTGAAGACATGGGTTGATGCGGACATGTTTCAGGATGTAAACTCTAAACGGCCATCCTAGTGCAATTATCAATAATATGGAAATAGGTCTTGATCAATGACACATGAAGAAATCAGTGGAAATGTGTTTCAGCTACAGGGGAGAGGAGTGGAGGGGTGGAGGGAAGAATAAGAACATGAATCATGGAACCATAGAAAAAATTTTTCTAAGGAATAAAATTTAAAACTTGTTCACACTCTCTCTCTCTCTCTCTCTCTCTCTCTCTCTCTCTCTATATATATATATAATAAGAAAAAGATATATATATATATATATATTTCAACTTCATTTCAGCCTAAACTGTCAATCATGTTTTTGGTTTGTTTGTTTTTTTAATAGACGTTACTTACAAAAACAAAATGAAAGAAAAAAATTATGATACTTAAAAATGTATACTTCAGTGACTTTTAGAAATAAACCAGCTAGTCTGGCTTTCTCTGTAAACAAAGCTTATAATGGGAGGTAGTGTCCACAAAGCACATATGGGATTGTTCAAATAACATATGAGGAAGAATTTCACATATCTAAGCATTCTGAGATATTGGGAGCAAGTAAGATATAGATTATATTTTGCAATTTTTGTTATTGTTGCTTTATGTCATTAAGAAGGGTAGATGGTTGTGTTTTGGAGATGGTTTGGCTAAAATCATGCCAGGTGACAGGGAAATATACCGAATAATAGACCGAGATGCAATTTGTACTCATGATTCTATGTATTCAGATACTACATGTATCTGGGCTGCAAGGTTGTGCAGTGGTTAAAGTGCTAGACCTGAAGTCAGGAGGACTCATCCTTCTGAGTTCAAATTTGGTTTTAATCTTTTATTGTATGATCCCAAGATTCACTTAGGCCTGTTTGCCTAAGTTTCCTCATCTGTAAAAATGGGCTAGAGAAGGAAATGGAAAACCAGTTCAGTTTCTTTGCCAAAAAACCCCAAATGAGGCCACAAAAAGCAGGACAGGAATGAAAAACTATCACATTATATATATATTATTAAGAAAGCTAAAGCATCAGGCATATTATTTTGTCAGTAGCAGAAAAACTGCTTCTCTGCTATAACTTTATCGCAAACAATTAATCATAACACAATAATCAATAAAAACAATTACATCTGTTATAAGATAATTAAAGCACGAACATAGTCAAAAGAGTATATATATTTTTAACATTCAAGAAAGTCAAAAGCAATACATAAAAGGATTCATATCTAAAATAGCCACAATTGCTATTAAAACTTTATAGCTCTTTAATAATTACTATAATGAATAAGACTGAAGAAATAGCATAAAATTATCTTCCTATGTGAAAATAGGGAAAGCTGAATCTCTAGTTCTCTCTAATGTGTAAATTGTTGATCATTGAGTCTTTTGGTCCAAACTCAGGGCTGTCTTTAGTGCTCTACGTCCCTTTGGTTCCATTCAGGGTTTAATTCTGAAGGAAGAAGTTATTCTTAATTTCAGTTACAACCTTCTCACCTCATAGAGCTCCATCTGAGAAGGAAAAAAGAACTGTAAACCTGGAGTGGGCCTGGCTCTGGAAAGAAAATTGAGGAAGACAGCAGCAGCCCAGTTCAAGCTCAAAGCTTAGCTAATGCAAAATTTGTAGGGAAGACCATGGTTCTCCTTTTTAAGACATATGTTTTAAAAAGGAGAACCATGGTCTTATATATATATATATATTATATATATATATAATATATATATATTTTAAATTTGCTCCTTGATTTTAAACTCCTACCTGTTTCCTTGCAATTACTAGAAGCAGAAATCCTAAAAATGATCATAGACTCATTTCAAAGCTAACTGGTTATTGGAGAAAATGGAAACTGATCTCTATTTCTGTTAAGGGATATAATAATGATGATGATGATGATGATGATGATGATGATGATGATGATGATGATGATGATAATGACAACAACAATAACAACAATAATGACATACATTCCAAAGTAGAAAGGTGAGAGCACAACTCGAATTGGAAGAAGGAAAAAAAAAGTGGGGAAAGAAGAGGTGATACTCAGATCAGAACTCAGAAAATATTATCTACCCTCCTTGATCCTATCTCTCCACAGACTTTTATTTATCCTTTAAAATTCCTAAGAAAAGCTATGCTATGCAAACTTTTTTAAAGCATTTTACACAAGATGCATATTTAAGGTATAATGAAATGTAAGAAGAGCCATGATTCAGATCAGATCCAGATTTCAAAAATCTAAGCATTGACTGTAATCTCTAACCAGGCAGATTGTGTGTCAGTGCTACATAGAAGTAAGACAGCTTGTATATCACTGCCAAATGCAATCTTTATTCATCTAGGTACAACTGAATGACAAGGAAACGAGGGCCATAAATCATGAGAGATTGTAATCTGCGATGAGGCTGATTTTATATCATTGCAACTGATGCTTGTCTTCAGATTGAAAGCATAGGAATTGGGTTTAGAAAAAGCAAATTGGTGAAAGCTACAAAGTTTGCCTTGGCTATGTCTACATATATCCTTACTGACTACCCCCTCCCTCTGTCAGCACATAAATACCCACTGCTTTGCTGGCAGAGCATCCAAACTGTACCCCACGTGGAAATGAAAGAGCACAAGGATAAGAGAAAGAATGCTGAACTCCTGAGAAGTCCTGGGATGCTGTCCCTTTAGGAGATCCTTAAACATTCACCAATTCAATCTTTAAGATGAGCTTGAGAAAGTTGTGACTGATTAAGGGTTTTACAATCATTTTATGTTGTAGCTGAGAACAGAACTGATACCTTAGAGCATCCTAACATGATGGTTTTTCCACTTGATCACACTGATCTGGATAACTACAGTTTGGTAGGCTTCATTCGATACCTCCTTTTAGTGTCACCTTCTTTATGGGTAAAATAAAGGCTATTATATCTTCCTGGGATCAGTTTTTGATTTTAATTCCCCCAACTAGTGTGGCTAATTTATTGTCACATCCCCATTTTACAGATTAGGAATCTAAAGCCCAGAGAAGACAAGTCATTTTTCAAGGTCATGAATGATAAAATAAATGATTTATAAACTAGATTTGAGTCCAGATATACCACTCTAGCTACTATTTCTTTTCTTCTATGACCAAGAATTTGACCTACGTTTAGCAAATTACTGCCTCATTTTACTAATAACCAGCACTCTGAAGTAGTTAAGCCATTTTCTAAATGTCCCTACATTGATGTGATTTTTTTTCACCTTGTTTTTAAAAACAAGGGAAAATCTTTTTTTATTGTGATTCTATTTTGAAAGCAGACTCAACTAATAACAGAAAATTCCAAATTAACAACCCCAATGAATTAGCTACATATAATGCCATAAATATTCAACACCGTGATCTAAAATTTAAAAAGGAAGACAGGAGAGAGTGGGTATAAAGACCTTAGATGAAAGAAAAGAATTTATAGAAAATGATTCAAATATATTTCCTGTGTTGAGTAGTGAGCCATATTGATATTCTTTCTGTTATAAATAATTCATTTGGGAAAGTTTATGAACTCTAGTAGTCTTCAGTTTGGCATTTGAAACTATTAAAATAAACATTTCTGTGATTATTGCAATTTGAAATATTACTTTGTCAAACTGTTAAAGCTGAATTTATAGCACAGGTGTTAATGAGGCATGAAAGCTTTTCCAACATAATTTGCAAGTGTAAGACTCTCATTTTTTATGACAGCACAATAGGATAAAGAAGTTTAGATAATGCCTAAAAAAGAGCCTCATTGGGGTCTGGTTTATGCCCCATCTTGTATTATCAAATTAATAAGAATTCAGTGACTGTTTGAGAATGGGAAATCAGTTCCAAAATGAATGGGATACTTTGGGGAAAATTAAAACCTCATGCCCTTTGAAAGTTCTTTGCATAATGTGGCAAAGACAGGCACTGCTTTTGAGTTTAAACTTCAGGGATGCATAGCACTCCCTCCATCATCAAGAAAAAAGATAGTACTTTACTGAAGCACTAAAAGATACTTTCCCCTGCACTAACAGTAAATTTGTGGCAGAATTGTGCAGGGGTGTGTACATTCCCAATTAAGCAATGAAAGTTAAGAATGGAGTAGTATTTGGAGAGCTGTTAAATTCATGGTAATGCACTCATTTGTCCCCAAACTTTCAGATTCAGCATAAATCTAATAGAAGCATACACCTTTAGAATGTGACTTGAATAAGAGAATGAGCAGTTTTTTCCTTGGAGAAGTTTACAAATTGATTCATTTTTATGCATTGTAACTGAAAGTTCACTCTTTTTACATATGCCCAAGTTTTCAAAATAGGTTTTTTTTTACCAAAAACAATTTCAAATGCATTATTCTATTTAAATACAAATCGTTCTTATATAAAGTTTATCATAAAATACAACTTGCATGTATTAGCATATTTTGAGTCACTTAAAATCTTAGGTGCCAAGCTCATATCTTCTGAAAAGGTCAAGAGCCAAATCAAAAGCTAAAATATAATAAAAGGCTACTTCCATAATAAAAGTCTCTTGGTGTTTTGTTGTTGTTTTCTTTACAAGGAAGTATAATAGTGAAATACTGTTTTGCTGAGTGAAACACTGAGGTTATTATATAACATATTTCAACTAGCTCTTTTGACAGGCACCTAAACAATAACCTTGAAAGTCTGTAAATTATTTGAAAGAAATCAGTACACAGTCAAACAGAACTGTTATCACCATTTTCTCAAACCCAAATTCACTGAATTCATTTCTCATTTCCCTTGACCCTATCAAGAATTATATATAATATAGTTGGTTTTTCCCCTTTGACTCAGAAGCTACCAAAGGAAAGAATACATAAAAAGTCCTATTTTGATATCAATTGTGTGTCACTATAGAAACACAGCATCACACATCATTAACAAAAGATAAGACCTGAGATCAATGATTTGTAACTTTGGCATGTGGGAATGAATATAGAGTGGATCATCAAAGTATATGTCGAAATGTCATAGCATAACTTAATTTTACAACTGATTCTATTAATTTTAGCGTCCACTGAAAGAGAAAGTAAAAAAATTGAAAAGATTGTATAAATATATAAAACTATATATGGACATATATATATGTATGTATGTATGTATATATATGTGTGTGTATGTATATGTATGTATCTCAACTGGTTCTATTCTTTAAAACAACCTAGAAACTTTAAAAAGATAATTTAAACACACTCTTTGGCCACACCAATCACTAATTCCCTTATTCTATTTCCTGTAGCTGAGATTTAAACTTCAAACTCTACGAAAAAGTAAAGTTCTTCCTCCTCTACTTTACACCCAAAAGCTGTCTTCTCAGTTTTTGCAGGCAAAAGTTGCATTCTCCTTGATGGAAGAATGCAGTATATTTGGAACACTTAAGAAAAGAGATTTAAGCCCAAATACAGCCATATCAATGCAATTTATCCTCAAATATCTAATTTCTTTTAAAGACAAGCTCTACAAAATAAAACTGAAACAATACTAATTGCTATACATGACTGACCTTTAGTTATCATGTACTATGTTCGTTATTTTGCCGTTGTTGTCTTAAAACTGCAATTCTTTGTTGGTAACAAAAGCTAGAAATTTCAATTTCCTTCTTTTCCTTTTATTTTATAAGTTGATTCAATAATATTTGAGTATATCTGGATGGATCCAATGTGGGAAGATTGGTCCAGTGCACTTTGAGCACTTAGTTTGTTCTTAAATTAGAGAACATACCACTATTTGAGGGGCTGATTACTGCCATTGCCTGTGAGAGACACCAATTCAAAAAGGATTGGGCATTAGATGAGAAGGAAAGAAATCTTTTATTTTTTTAACATAATTTTCACTATATTATCTGCCGATACAATTATAATTATCATTTCCAACATTTTGCCCTCTGTGTTCTCTCCCTCCTTGCCTCTACTTCCCTTCCCCAAGAGAGCAGATAATGTGATATAGATTGTACTTGTGTTATCATACAGTATATATTTCTGAGTTCATCTTGTTGTGAAAGGCAACTTATATTACTCATACTAGAGAAAGATTTACCAATGAAATAAAGTGAAGAATGGCATATTTCGTTTTGCATCCCGATTTTGTTGTTCCTTCTCTAGCAGTGGATAGCCCTTTTTGGCATGAGCCCCTTGGACTGGTTTTGGACCCCTGTATTGCTGATAGTAGTTAAATCATTGAAGGTGATTATCATACTTTTTTACTTTTATTGTGTACAATGTTCTCCTAGTTCTGCTCACTTCACTTTATATCACTTCACATAAGTCTTTTTTATTTTTTTATGATTGTCCTGTTCATCATTTTCCAACACAATAATATACCATTATAACCACATACCACAACTTGTTCAGTCATTCCCCAAATGGTGGATATTCCTTCCATTTCCATTTCTTTGGCAACAGAAAAAGTGCTGTTATAACTATTTTGGTAAAAGTAGGCCTTTTTCTTTATCTTTGACTTCTTTGAGAGATAGACCTGGTAGTGGTATTGCTAGTTCAAAGGGAATGCACAACTTGATGATCTTCTAAGAATGTTTCCAGATGGCTCTCCAGAATGGTTGTAACATTTCACAGCTCCATTAACAATGTACAAGTGTCTTAATTTTTCCATTTTCCTCCAACATTTATTATTTTCCTTTTTTGTCATATTAGACAGGCTAATAAAGTGGCATCTCAGATTTGTTTTAATTTGCATTTCTCTAAATAATAGTGATTTGGAGTTGTTTTTTATATGACTAAAGTCAGTTTTAACTTCATCATGTGAGAATTGATTGTTCCTATCCTTTGACCATTTGTCAACTGGGGAATGTTTTGTTTGTTTGTTTGTTTGTCTTTTTATAGATGTGAATCAGTTCTCTATATATTTGAAAAATGAAGGCTTGGTCAGAATCATTTGCTATAATTTTCCCCCATAGTTTGTTATTCCTCTTCAAATCCTGGTTGCATTCATTTTGTTTGTGCAAAAACTTTTTCAATTTAATATAGTCAGTTACCTATTTTACATCTTATAATATTCTATATGTCTTCTTTGGACATAATTTTTTTCCATTATTCATACAGAACACTTCAGTTCTAAGTTCACATGCCATGATACTACATGTTTTTACTCAAAATTAACAAGTTCATCATTTAGAACAATTAAGACTAGTGTATTTGTTACTCAAGTCTAAGAAATGAAAAAGTCTTTCCAAAGAGACACATGTCTGGTACCCATCATTTGATCTCTGGATCAAGAGTAATCATTTAAAGAAATTCACATAATATAACCACAGAATCACAAAATTCACAAGGCTCTTTATAGCTCATTGAGTCCAAACCAAATCTAAAGAATAAATCATTTTTAAAATATTTAGAGTGGAAACCTGGCCTCATCTTTCAATTCAAATTTAATATCATATCTAAATTAATTGTAGTTAAACCTATGCTATATACAACATTTTAGAACATTTTAACCCCTTACCTTCCATCTTAATTTCAACTTGTTTAGGATTACAGAGGGAGGAAGTTTCTGAGACCAGATTTTTATAGGGGGCCAGTCTCTATATGGTTTTGGGGTCCTGAGTGGCATTGGTGGCATAGGATTGTTAAGGCAGGAGAAAGAAAATGAGAACAACTAAACTAGTGGTTAGCCCATGCTGTTCTGAACTCTGTGGGCTTTGGAGTTTATTATATACTGATTTCAAACAAAGAACACAAAGAAAGAGTCACAGTTGTGAAGGGGTAACAAATCATACATAACCCATTGAAGTCTAAAGAGTAAAGGTACAAAGACAATGGCCAAATTCCAACCATCAATTAGTAGGGGATAATTCTGGGAGTGGAAATATTTTACGGAGATGCTCACTAATTGAGTCCTACACCTGGTCAAATAAAGTCCAGACTAAAGGATCCAGTCTAATCTAAGTATGCAGTCTTATCTAAGTAATGTTTGTTAGGATTCAGGTTTCTTAATTATCAAGGAGAGGAATCATTAACTCAGTAGATGCTGGTCTGCTAATTCAAAGCTTTCCAATAAGAATTTTAAGAAAGGCTGGGATCTAAAATTGAGTCAAAAGAGGAGGCTCAGATTTTTACCTTAGATGGCCCATTCTGTCTGCGTCCTGACATGCAGTGCAGAAAAATCATACACACAGTTTTACTTGCCGATGATTTTGTAATGGGATCCAGATAAAATATCTGTTACAGACTCTGTTTCTCTAAATGACTCCTAATAGCCTCTTAGAGGGATCAAGTTGTTTTTGGATTAACCTACCTGCTGGTACCAGAGCTTTTCAGGGCTCAGGTGACCAGAACCAAACACAAAGACTGCCTCAGCCTGGATTGGTCACGTAGGGAATCCAGATAAAAGGTCCTAAATTTGACCCTATTTCTCCAATGGCTTTCTACACCCAATGGCTCTCGACAGATTTAAAATCAGAACTTTCCTCAACCTCTCAGTCATCTAACTGCCCACAATAATTTTTTAACAAAAATTTTAAAGTGTTATATAGTGAAGAGAAAGTTTTGAGTCAGATGAATTAGGTTCAATCCTGATTTTGTTATATAGTTTCTGTGTAAACTTAGATAAGTCATTCAACCTCTTTGAGCCTCAGTTTCCTCATTCATTAAGGAAGGGGATTTGGAACAAATAATCTCTCCTATCCCTTCTAGCTCTAATTCATGATTCTATCAATTCTACTAAAATTTGAAAAATAACTTCCTTTTTAAAAAATCTTTTGTCTCATAAAAATGAATACATCTTATGTAAATGCATCTTATAAAAACTAGGACCTTTAATGAAAAACAGTATGATTTACATTCACTGTATGTAACTAGTTGTATCATTTTTGTATGATTAACAATAAAAGCTAAACTGTATTGAAGCAAATTAAGTGTTATGGTTCATATTTCTTTTCTCTATTCTGTGATTCACAAATAGGCAAATAAATTATTTTAAATCACTAGGAAAAAAGTAGCAATCTCTCCCTTATCTTCAAAACTTTGAAGCAGAAGGCATTTTATTTTTATAGATCTTCATTACTTCAAGCTGAATTCCTTGTGGTAAGCTTGCCTTTGGTAATATTTTTGAATTTGCATTTGAAATCAATTAATTTAGTAGGAAAGATATATTTTACTCTTCCTTTTTAGACTTAATGATATTATTGTTATTCACTACCTACAAGTAAGCAGGAGACAGGTCAGTCAGTATCTTTCTACACAAAGACATTTCATTATTTTGAGGTCTTTTTAGAGAATTTTAAAAATGATTTAAATAGAAACAAATTTCACAAAATTTTCTCAACTAATATTGTTTTCTCTGTTGAATATGCTGTATTCTTGTTAGAGATATACAAAGAATACAAGATGTAATTTCAACTTCTTTATAAGATTCTTATTTATAACACCTATAAAAACCCCAAAGTGAAAGCAAAATAGAGCATTGTGCAATTATCAATATAGTTCACAGAAAAGAAGGTAAAAAGAAATAGAACCACAGAATATCTGATGAGAAAACAGTTTCTCAGCTTAAACACTTTAATTGTCTCCACTCTAATTTCACACTGTTAATAGAGGTCAAAATAGCTTTACAGGATTTATTTTCTCACATGAGACTCAGGAACTAATCTATGATGCATTCTGAGAAATACCTCTTCTCGCTCGCTCTGTGTTGTGTATGTGTGTGTGTTCGTATTCTTATGGTTCCCTAATTGGATTTCATCTGGAAAACAGACATAAAGGAATATGAATTAAACATTTCAAAAAATATTGCTGATAACCTTTACATTTAGCTATTAAATCTTTCCAAAATTTTTGTCTATAAAGATAGAATTTCTAAGAGTTCAGCTATATATAACTATCACCCCCCACTCCCATCTGAAAGGAACAAATCTGCATTATACAAATGTAACCATGTAAATATAGCAAAATATAAAAATCATGTAACAGAAGTTTATTTGCATCTATCATAGATGGCACAGAGAGAGCTTATGATTGATGGTAATGGAAGGAATGCTCAAAGTTAAGAAATAAGAGATTATATAAAATATTAAGATCAGAGTACAATGAAAAGCTAGTCCTGTACCCTGAAACTCATGTTGAAAATAAAAGATTTTTCCTCTAACTTTTTTTTCCTTAAATTTTATGACCATCTCCCTAATTCCTACTCAAGAAGTAATCTGTTCCTCAAATTTTAGAAATCACCATAGATAATAAAAATCAACTTTGCAATGTCATTTATCAGCAGGACTGAAATGACCCTTCTTGGGTACACAAAAACTCACGAGAGAGCTTTAGAACATACGTGTTAAAACTATTTACCGATTACTTCCTCAGACTATATTATTAGGCAGGGGTTCTTAACCTTTGATTAAAGGACCCCTTGGAGGTTAACATAGAGACTTCAAGGGATCTGTGAATATGGGTGGGAAAGAAATTTCATCCTTATTTTCATTAACCAATAATTAAAATGTTGCATTTCCTTAAATTATTTAAAACATTATTCTGAGAATGTGTCCATGGCACAAAAAAGGGGGGGGGGGGCAAGCATCTGTGGTGGAAGTTTTCTGCAGATCTATTGTGTTATGGCTCACCGTTCTGGTAAAAGTGGAGTCTGTCACTGATAGCATTTACCTGGGTCAGAAGTCTCCTTAGATTTGGGTCCTAGAAACAATGTGGAGCTTGAAGGAATTATCACTAGATGGTGGACCTGCAGCATCTCTAAGTAGTTTAGTGAAAAGTGAATGGAATCTAAAGATATCCAAAGTCAAAAAAAGTCACTGTTTGATGTTTGATTTTTTTCAATATACTTGTTTGCCAAAATATTGCTTTCAGATCTGTGGAAATTATTTCTCTGAAGGCCCATAACAGCATCTACTCTTTCCCTGTTTCCTTTGTACTATCACAGGTGAAGGAAGGTATGCAGGAAGGAAGGCATGAGAAAATCCACTGCTTTCCTTGCTTCAGCTAAGGGGTTATTTAAGTCTTAAAAAGTGGACAAAAATGATTGTTAGTCACTTAATCAATACTTTCATCTATAAAATGAAGGGCTGCAATATAATTGATTAATGGAAGAGGCATTTGAGATTGTCTAGTTTGAAGACCTTATTTTACACATCATTGAAATAAGATCCACAACAATTAAGTGATTTTTCTAAGTACATAAGGATATAAGGAAGTAAGTGACTCATGTAAGGAGATAGATAGTAAGAAGTAGAGGAATATAAATTCAAGTACTCTGACTCAGAATTCATCCTGCTTTTTCACAGACTATCATATTAAATATCCCTTCTGGCTCTGGTATTCTGTGTAAATCTAGGTTAACCTTCTCAAAACAAAACAAAATATCTCTGTTCCTCCGCCTGGTTCAAAACATTGGCTCATAAAGACCACCTTGTCCAATCTCATTTTATACATAAGGAAACAGATTCAGAAAGGTTATCTAATTTGCCCAAGGTCACATAAGTAGTAATTCACTATTCTAAGAAGAAACTTTAATTCCTTTTACCACAAATTGCATCCTTTTCCTCTAATAATTATCTGAAAGGTTCTATCCAGCTCATAAATCACATGTAAAATATTGCTTGTGTTAAAAATATTTTTGAAAAAGGTGATAGATTAGCAAAATTTAAATAAGCAGTAAGGGAGGTTGGTTAGTTGACTTGAGTGAAGTAAGCTTAGATTAGACTGAGGAATAAGATGGATAATAAAATGGACTTCATGGTGTCATTTGACAGCACTTTATTTCACTCAAAGACAATAACTAGCCAACTTCAATTATTGCTTTGCATTCTTGACACTTTCCTCTCCAGTCAAGAGGGGACTTTTAAGAACATGAGGATTTTTGAAGCATATTCTTTTGGTCTTCCTTGTTTCTCCTTCCTTTTTACTATTCCACCTTTTAAAAAATAATTATATTAAAATATTCATTTGACAAAAAGATATATTGCTGGATCAAAAGGTATACAGAGGCCAACAAAACCAAGCAGCAGGAGTTAGAAAGAGAAACTCCATTTAAATTCACTCTAGACAATATATAATATTCTGGAATCTATCTGCAAAAAACACAGCACTTATATGAACACAACTACAAAACACTTTTCACACAATTAAAACTAGATCTAAACAATTGTAAAAACATTAACTGCTCATGGGTAGGATGAGTTAATATCATAAAAAATGACAATCCTATCCAAATTAATCTACTTATTCAGTTGTCATACCTATCAAACTATCAAAAATATCTTTTTTATAGAATTATAAAAAATTATACCAAAACAAAAGATCAAGAATATCAAGAGAAATAATGAAAAAAAATGTGAAGGATGGGGGTCCTAGCAGTACCAGATCTTAAACTGTATTATAAACAGTGGTCATCAAAACAATATAATACTGGCTAAGAGACAGAAGTTTGGATCAATGGAATAGACTAGGGGTAAATGACCTCAGTAAGCTAGTGTTCAAGAAACCCAAAGACCCCAGCATTTGGGATAAGAACACTCTATTTGACAAAACTGCTAGGAAAATTGGAAAAAGTATGGGGAAAATTGGGATTAAATCAACATCTTATACCCTATACCAAGATAAATGCAAAATGGGTAAATGACTTAAACATTAAGAGTGATATCATAAATAAATTGGATGAATATAGATTAGTATACCTGTCAGATCTGTGGGAAAAGAAGGAATAGAGAACATTTTAAAATGTAAAAAGAATGATGTTGATTATATCAAATTAAATGGGTTTATACAAACAAAACCAATGCAACCAAAATTAGAAGGAAAGCAACAAACTGGGAGATGATTTTTATAACATAACTCTCTGACAAAGGTTTAATTTCCCAAATATATAAGGAATTAAGTCAAATCTACAAAAAACCAAGCTATTCCTCAATCGACAAATCGTCAAGGGACATGACTAGGCAGTTTTCACAGGATGAAATAAAAACTATCAATAAGCACATGAAAAAGTGTTCTAAATCCCTCATGATCAGAGAAAGACAAATTAAAGCAACTCTGAGGTATCGTATCATCTCACAACTAGTAGATTGGCCAATAGGACAGCAAAGGAAAGTGATAAATGTTGAAAGGAGTGTGGCAAAATTGGAACACTAATTACACTGCTGGTGGAGTTGTGAATTGGTCCAACCATTCTGGAGGGCAATTTTGTACTATGCACAAAGAGCTTTAAATGAATGCCTGCCATTTTATCTAGCCATACCACTGATGGGTTTGTACCCCAAAGAGATAATAAGGAAATAGACTTATACAAAAATATTCATAGCTGTGCTCTTTGTGGTGGCAAAAAAAAAAAAACTGGAAAAGAGGGAATGTCCATTGATTGGGGAATGACTGAATAAATTGCATTATATTTTGATGAAGGAATATTATTGTGCTGAAAGAAATAATGAATTGAAGGAATTCCATGTGAACTGGAAAGATCTCCAGGAATTGATGCAGAGTGAAAGGAGCAGAACCAGAAGAACATTGTACACAGAGACTGATACATTATGGCACAATCGAATGTAATAGACGTTTCTACCAGTGGCAATGCAATGACCCAGGACAATACAGATGAACTTATGAGAAAGAATACTATCCACATCCAGAGAAAGAACTGTGGAACCAGAAAAAAAAAATATATATATATATATATGATAGACCATGTAGTGTGATAGAGATGTGATTGGGGTTTTGATATTAAAAGACCACTCTACTCCAAATATGAATAACATGGAAATAGGTTGTGAACAATGACACATGTATAACAGTGGAATTGCTTGTTAGCTTTGGGAGTGGGGAAGAGAAAGTGGGGTCTGGGGGATCGTGAATCATGTAACCATGGAAAAAGATTCTAAATAAAAATTTTTAAAGTGGAAAAAAAAGGTATACAGAGATTTGTAACTCTTTGAGCATAATTCCAGGTTGTTTTCCAAAATGGTTGAATCAGTTCAGTTTTCCCAAGTGCATTAGTGTCACCTTTTTTCCACATCCTTCCAACATTTCTTGTTTTCCCCTTTTATCATTTTAGCCAATCTGATAGATATGAAGTGAGGATATCTCAAAGTTGTTTTGATTTGCATTTCTCTAATTGATAATGATTAAAATCATTTTTTCATATAACTTTGACTTCATTAAAATTGTTCTTTGTTTTGACCATTTATCCACTGGAAAATGATATATTCTTAGATATTTAACAATGTTCTCTCTATATTTTTAGACATGAAACTGAGAAACTGTCTATTTTATCTTTACTCCTTTCCTTTGTAATGCAAAGATGCAACAAAAGCTTTTGCCCTTGCAAAAGTTAATTGAAAACTTCTGGCAGTTAGAAGCCTTGGAATGCTGAAAAAAGTTCAGTTGGAACCTGAGGTTTGAAGAGAGAAGAAGTTCTAACTGAGGCTCTCCCTTTGGGTTTTGGCTTTGCTGTGGTCTGTGCTTTGTCTCTGGACAATTTGAACCTAGCTAATTTCTCTGGACCTCTCCCTGACCTCTCCATATTGCACCCCTACTATCTTTCCTATGTTTTCCCTGTGGGCTCTGGGAGGAAGGGTGGCTTTTGGGTTTTAGTGATTAGATTTTGTGGGTTTAGTTTCCCTGTAGGCAAGTAAGACATCCTTGAATCAAACTATCCCTTATTTTATTGATTTAGTATACACTCTACTTTAAAGGCAGTTAAATCTTTCCTGACTGGGAGAGCAGGCGCTCTCTTTCAGTCTAACCCACTCCTGTGACCCTCCCCCACCTTGAGTTTCTCCCTACCAGCTGTCAGAAAACCCTAAACCCCTCTCTCTTTTCTGACTGACCCTGAACATTAATAAATCCCCGTTACCTACTCAAACCCTCTGGTGAATCATTGTGTCGAAGATTAGGCAAGGGTTAAAGAGGGAAGGACTTATTTATTTTTACTTCTTAAGGGAAGTAGAGGCATCCATCTTGGGAGGAAGCTCTTATCTGAGACTTCCTCCTGAACCCATCAGTTTCACTGACAGGGAGGAGCCCTTCAACTCCTCCCTTGAGAGACTTGAGAAACTTACAAAAAAAGCCCTCAAGGGAGATTTAAACCATTTCTGACTGGCCTACCTCCTTGTGTCTATAGAGATACCCTTCCTGCCTGGAAGGGTTCAGCCTATTCCCCAAGTATCCTGTGTCTCTAGCCTGAGTGTCTAGCCTGTTTGAACTGCCTCTCCTGAATACCCCACCTATTTCCCTTACCATCCAATATACCACCTCATTCATTCCTTCCCTAAACTCAGCCATCCCTTTCATTCCTCTTCCATATCACCTCATTCACCTTCTACCCCTCCTTATAACCAAGGATTAAGAGAGAACACCAACTTTATTGACAACACCTTCTAATCTTTGCTATAGTAGCATTTTTTATAAAATCTTTTAATTTAAGGTATTCAAAATTACCCATTTGACATCTCACCATGCTTCTATATCTTGTTTAATCATAAAATTTCCTCCTATCCTTAAATCTGATAAGTAAAATGTTACCTGTTCTTCTAATTTCTTTACATATGTCTTTATGCCTAGATCATATATATATATATATATATATATATATATATGTTGATATTATCTTGGTTAATTGTGTAACATATTACTCTATCTCTAACTTCTGACAGAATGCTTTCTACTTTTTCTGATAACTTTTGCCAAATATTGAATTCTTATTTCAAAATTTTGGATCTTTATTTTGTCAACACAAGATTAATATAACATTTTACAAGTGCTTATTTTCTGTCTTTTCTGTTCTACTACTCTACTTTTTTATTTCTTAGACAATGCTAGTTTTAATAATTATTGCTTTATAATATAGTTCTAAATCTAGTACTACTAGACTTCCTTCCTACACATTTTTATTAATTCCTTTGATTTTCTTGACTTTCTGTTTTTCCAAATGAATTTTGATNAATAGACATGTATATCTGTCATATATATATATATATATATATATATATATATATATATATATATATATATATATATATATATATATATATATATGTTGATATTATCTTGGTTAATTGTGTAACATATTACTCTATCTCTAACTTCTGACAGAATGCTTTCTACTTTTTCTGATAACTTTTGCCAAATATTGAATTCTTATTTCAAAATTTTGGATCTTTATTTTGTCAACACAAGATTAATATAACATTTTACAAGTGCTTATTTTCTGTCTTTTCTGTTCTACTACTCTACTTTTTTATTTCTTAGACAATGCTAGTTTTAATAATTATTGCTTTATAATATAGTTCTAAATCTAGTACTACTAGACTTCCTTCCTACACATTTTTATTAATTCCTTTGATTTTCTTGACTTTCTGTTTTTCCAAATGAATTTTGATATTTTTCCACTTTAATAACAAAATTTTAATAATTTATTGGTATGCATTGAATAAGTAGATTAATTTAGTTAGTATTTTCTTTTTAATTATATTGGCTCTGTCAATGCATAAAAAAGAGATTTCTCGAATTATTTAAATCTGACTTTATTTGTATAAAAAAGTATTTTATAATTGTGTTGATGTAGTTCCTAAGGTTATTTCAACAGTTATACTCCTATGTATGTATTTTAAGATATGTACAGTTATATTAAATGGATTATCTCCTAATGTCTCTTTTAGCAGTACATTGCTGGAGATACATAGAAATACTGATGATTTCTATGGGTTTATTTTATGTCTTGCTACTTTGCTAAAATTGATAGTTTCAACTAACTTTTTATTTGACTCTCTAGGATTTTATATATGTGTGTGTACATATATGTATATAAAAGCATACTGTCTGTGAAAAGAGATAGTTTTATTACATCTTTTGCCTATTATGATTCCTTCAATTTTTTTTCTTTTCTTATTTCTATTGCTTGTACTTCTAATACAAGATTAAATAATATTGTTGATAATGGGTAACCTCTTTTCATTCATGATCTTATAAGGTAGGCATCTAAATTATTCCCATTAAAGAAAACAGTTGCTGAAGACTTAAGTTTATATTTCTTATTATTCTAAGGGAAAAACACTTATACCTATGCGTTCAAGTTTTTTTTAATAGGAATGAGTATTATATTTTGTCAAAAATTATTTCTTCATCTATGCATATATTTCTATATTTTGTAACTTTTTTGGTTGATATAATCATTTATGTCATTGGTTTTTAAACCATCCCTGCATACCTGTTATAAATCCTGTTAGGATATAATGTGTAATCTTAGCTATATATTTTTGTAGTCACTTCACTAATATCTTACCTTATTTAAGAATACAATGGCATATGAAGAGAAAATGAGAAAGGGAACTTTTTACCCCAAACCTGATGGTTAGATAAGGTCAGTTTTTGAGGAAATTCACCAAGAATTTGTCTCTTTTGTTATTAGTTATTTTATCTGTTCATCAAGCTACCCTTAAATGTGGATTTCCTAAAGGGCATACTCAGTATGCCTTAAGACCCTGACATTCCCTCTTTCTCACACTTTAATGTTCTCTTCCTAAATATACTTTCTTTTCCCTTGCCTCTTTCCTCCTCTTAGTCTTCTTTTCTTTTCTACTCCTCTCCCATAAATGACCAAGAGACAAAAGTGAATTATTCAGCAATAAACTTGGGTTCCTATTTTACTTCTGGTATTTACTACCTCAACTTTCCTCAACCTTAGTTTCCTCATCTGTAAAACTCAAGATATGATGATATAACCACTAAATTCCCTTCCCATTCAAATTTATGATTCTATAAAATTAAAGCATTTACTAATAAACTACTGTATTCAGTTTATTTTTAATATTATTCTATTTTGAAAGTATGTAAGTAGAGTTTTAAAAATTAAAAATAGTATTACTTGTAATTTGTTTTCTACTTTGTAGGTCCTCAAATACTTTAGCACTCCCTAAAAGTTACTACTTTTTTAAATTTTATTTAAATTTTATTTTTTAAACCCTTAACTTCTTTGTATTGGCTCCTAGGTGGAAGTGTGGTAAGGGTGGGCAATGGGGGTCAAGTGACTTGTCCAGGGTCACACAGCTGGGAAGTGTCTGAGGCCGGATTTGAACCTAGGACTTCCCATCTCTAGGCCTGACTCTCAATCCACTGAGCTACCCAGCTGCCCCCCCCCCACTACTTTTTAATACAGAGAAAAAAAACTACACATTTCTGAGAGAAGGGAAGAAAATTTTCCTTTTGTTTTGTTTCTGTAAAACTAACTAATATCACCTCAGGTCTTAGTCATTTTTATAGATTGATAAATGCTGAGAGACTAGCACCAAGGGTATATATCAGAATTAACTAAAGGTTTAGAAATGTTAAATAATTATAAACTACTTATCCACACTTATGATACTAGCAATATTAAAGAACTGGGATGAATCTAGTCAAGCATATTAAATCTAAGGTCCAGAGGAAACACTAAAGATTTGGAAATGTAATCTACAGTAAAAGAACATAAGAACTCTTTCAAATAGACTGTTCATTTCTATTACTCATCCTAATATCTACCAAAAACCCCTATTTCTTCCCCCTCCCTTGCTGATAATGGAAAATCAAAGTCAGTATGAGCTAAATGCTACCTCAACCTTAAGGTCGCTAGAAAAATCCTTTTCTTATATTGGGATTTCATTCATTTCTAAAGTCCCTTCAGGCCATAAAATCCTATTTCTACAAAGATCAATTTTCTATTTTAAAAAAAAAGTAGGGCATTATCTGGTACTTGCATTTTTTTACTATTAGACAGAGATTTATGATTTGGGTGAATTAATTAGGCATGAATGTGTCCTATAACATAATATCTCTATTGGGCTGCTAATAGGTTTTCTGTTTCTGGAAGTCAAAACTACCTCCGAGTACCAGGCTTAATTTTGGAACTTTTTGCCCAGGAATGTAGCAGCATTGCCTATCAGGAAACTAACAGAATGCCAATTGATGAATTCTACCTCCTGACCCTGAAGAAGAGCGAAACCAAGATGGCAGAGTAAGGCAGAGATTCTTCTGTCATCTCTCAACTCCACCTCAGAACAAAGTTTAAATAATGCCCCAAAATATTTCTGCAATGGCAGAACAAAGAAAAAAATGGGATGAAATAATTTTCCTGCCTAATTCAACTTAGAAGATTGAAAGGAAAAAAGTTTGTCTCATTGGAATGAGAACAAAAGAGTCAAACACTGGCCAAGCTAGCAAGACAGCAGCAAGATTTGGGGGCAGCTGAATCAGTGGGGTTGGTGACTTCTGGCCCTCTCAGCCCACTGGTATTATAGGGGTTAAACTGGTCAGAATAAAATTACTAAGGATTTTTTTTTCTATCACTGGTTTTGGGAGTCTGTTGCATTACCCATATATGGTTCAGGATTTCAGTTCCAGGTTATGGAGGAACCTTAGCACACAACAGCTCCAATCTGCCAGGAATCTGGGACTCTAGTCATAGTCAAGGGGCAAAAAAGAGTGCTTGTGGTCCTTCACAGACAAGAGTACAGACCAGGAGAGGAGTAGCCACACTTCTCCTTAGAACATTCCACCTTGGAAGAACTGAAAACTAAGAGACTCCCAGAATTAGCTCAGAAAAGAACAGCATGAAAAACCTGAAAACTTGGGTGTAGAGTCCATGCTGGGACCAGACTTTAAAATTAATATGCCCATTTTTACCACTGCTTTTCATTATTGAACTAGACATTTTGACTGTAACAAAAAAAAGAGAAGAAAAATATATGGAAAAAATTAGAATTTGCAATGAGGAGAAAAAATATCCCTATTTACAGATAATATAATGGTAAGCTTGGAGAATCCTTGTGAATTAATGTACTAGTTGAAATAATTAACAACTGTAGCAAAGTTTCAGGATATAAAATAAACCCACATAAATAATTGGTATTTATACATATTGCCAACATAACCCAGCAGCAAGAGATAGAATTAGAAATCCCATTTAAAATAACTGTAGAAAATAAAAAATACTGAGTAATCTACCTACCAAAAAAATTCCAGCAACTATATACACTTTTACAAAACACTTTTCACACAAATAATTTCAAATTTAAACAATTGGAAAAAACATATAATAAAATGACAATTATTCCTAAATAATTTTATTTATTCAATGACATATCAATCAACTTATCAAAAGCAATTTTAGAGAGCTAGAAAAATAATTACAAAATTGATCTGGAAAAATAAGAGATCAAGAATATAGGAAATCAATGGAAAATAATGTGAAGATGAGAGAGAACTTAAAATTCAAAACATTTTAAATTGTTTGTTTTTACCAGCTTTAAATTATTTTAAATTGTTAAAAATGTTAAGATAATTGAAAAATGTTTTTAAAATAAAGTAAATAAAAAACCTTAAAAAGAGTTAATCATGTGGAAAAATGGGACACAATATTTTAAATAACTTTCAAATATAACTTTACTTAGTTGTTTAAACAAATTTAAAAGAAAGAGTTTTATAAATAAAAAGGAGGCTTAGAAATGTAAAAGTAGCTTTCCTTAGATAGAGTTCTTGGGTAATTAAGACATATTGAATGACAGAGAGGGTTAGGATATGTTCCCTATTTTTTGCAGCATAAGATGTCTGATTGTCACTCCCTTATCTTCAGGTCTTCAATATCTAGAAGTTTAATCATGTAGGGGGAGATGGAGGACTTGGGAAAGTACCCTCTCTATAAAAAACAAGGTCTGTGAATTGACAACAATAAATCAATCAATAAATATTTATTAAGTCTTTAATGTGTCAGACATTGTGATAGCCATAGGAGATGGAGTTTAAAAAATAAAACAATCCCTATTTACACAATTTACTCTAATAGTCACTTAAGAAATCTAATATTCCATTTACTACCCAATTGAGTTGGTACTTGCCTGTATTAAAGTATATGGTTGGGATTACTCAGGCCATTCTACCACTACCACATAAAATAATTTATCATTTTAAAGAAACCAAATTATTAGTTCACTGATAATCTCACCAGTGGGACATAGATTTTTCAAGTTTGACAAATTTGTGAGAGAAGATGGGGAAGATATCAAAATATATTTAAAATACTAGTTCTGTCACTAATGCAACAGCTCACAGACAAAACAAAAATTACAGACAATTGACATTAAGAAATGGTTTTGAAAAAGAGTGAAAATAATGAAGAGTTCTGACAATTTTGAGTAAAATAAAAGTTCACTTATATGGCATATAATCTGTGTGATTTACCTTGAAATTCCAACATTTCAATTAAAGTAAGAGATATAACAGTCCACTTCACTAAATGTCAGATCCCATTCCTAATTCATAGTCATTTTGTTAAAGGTTTTCATGAATTCCTTTGGATTTTAAGTTGAATGTCAAATATATTTTGGTTAAGGGAGAAAGAAAAGATCAAGTGTTTCTTATGTAAAAAATTTAATTGCCAAGTTTCTGTGCTTCCATAAGCATTTACTAATGTTTATATAAATTTATCATATGACAAAATGAAAATAACATAAATTCAGAACTCAAAGGTCCCTTATATTGACATATATAGTTCAACATTCTCATTGATGTATCCAAAGAAAGCATGGGTTACTTTAGGAACTTGTTCACACCGAGTGAAGGATTTAAGTTGAAATACTGGATGCTCACTTATGAGGTGCATTGTCTTGACTATTCTTTGTGGGTTTACAAGTGACCTAGATGATTAGTGAAGTCCCTTGTCATTATGAATTTCTAACTCCTTCCAGGTCACACATAATAAGTTACTCTAAACCTCTTATATTCCTTTGCTTCCTTGGTTACACCAAAGTTCAAAGAGAGACTTTAAAAATATTTTATTCGTTAGCACTAATCTATCAAAAAGTCCTTGATATTTACTGTGCAATACAATTTAATTCAGAAAATCTCAAAACTTCTAACAAAGAACAATTCACTTGGAAATATAGGCATTGTATAATACCATATATAGTTCGCTCAAGACCTCCCCTTTCACATCATCCTGTACAAGCACGGAGATGATTTTCTAGCAGAATGCAAGATTGGTAGATACTATCTTGGGAGAACTAATTAAAGCATAAATCAGATGGTGGATGGCTATACCAGAAACCAATATGACGAATCCTTTGGAGATTATGCCTAGAAAGATGGGCACCAGGGCATAACATTTTTGTTCACAGCTGTTTATATAGCCCAGATGAGTGAAATATTTCAAAAATATTTGGGTTCTGTTGTTATTGTTGATTCAGTTGATTTTCCTGCCTCCATTTTTTCTCTGTTCAAATCATACTAAACTCTAAAGTCTTGAACTTTTCTTTATAATTTTTCATATCTTATGCATGTTTGTGGTTATCTTCTATTTCAGTTTGGTTAATCAATATTAGTCATCCAAATTTCTGTTGAAACTCTTCCCTCAAACTGGAATACCTTGTTGCTTCCAATTAGTCTAACTAAGTCATAACTGTCCTTAAAAATCTACCTCATCTTCCCTCTTTGACCTATAATGACCTTCCTTTTGTTAAACTTTTGTAATATTTGCTGATTTTGCACTTTATTTTGTATTAAACTTATTTATGCACATCATATTCTTTTTAAAAATATCCTTCAGTGCTTAGCACAGTGTTCTACTTATAACTGAGTAATACATATTTATTGATCTGTATTAGAAGATCTAATATAGAGATTTGCACATAGAAAATACTAAAATTTCCACATTTTTCTAATGCTGACATGATGGAACAATCATGTTACCAAATATTACCAAAAATATTAAAAAGGAAGTTATTAATGGATTTAGGTAGTTTTCTACTTAGGATCTCTGGCTTGTAACTCTACTGAAACAGATAGATAGATAGATAGATAGATAGATAGATAGATAGATAGATAGATAGATAGATAGATAGATAGATAGATAGATAGATAGATAGAGATAGATGGATGGATGGATAGATAGATGGATGGATGGATGAATGGATAGAACGCCTATCTAAAAAATATCAAAAGTGAAAATAGTAAGGAAAAATATTCTGGAAGCTTATAACTCTCCAAGCTTACTACATTTCCATGAAACTCATAAATTTATATAGTTGCTTTAATTTCATTGTTTTCTCAATAGTTGCATGGATTATTCAGTTGTAGAATGGTTTTGATAGACAAGTTATGGTACCATATCTGTCTCCTTTCCCAAACTACTTTTGACACTCAAACTCATTTCAATATTAGGCTAGTCAAAAGGATTAAGAAAGGAAATTCACAATCCAAATAGTCTCATTCAAAGTCTGAGATTCTGTATCTATAATGAGGCAAACAAAACAGTTTTCTGTCTCACAAAGTTTATAGTTTACTACAAGGAAAAATAACTACACAGACAAGAAAATACAAATGCTTTCATGTATGTGTGTGTATGCACACATGTACACATAGATGTATAATTATAGGTCTCTATATGGCACTTTAAATTTTACAAAGAATTTTACTTATGTTAACTTGTTAGATCTTTATAACAACCTTGGAGGCAGGCATTTACATATGAAGAAACTGAGACAGAGGGATTAAGTTATTTGTCTTGTTTCATCTTGGTGAGTATTCTGAGACAGGACCCAAACTTGAAGAATCCATACCTTCCCTAATATCATGACCAACATTCTATGTTCTTTGACACGTTATATTTCTGTGGAAAAGGTAAAAGAGGAGTTGGCATTTGATTTGAATCTTGTGATAACTGAGAGGTTCAAAGCAATACAGATGAGGTGGGAGAACATTTCAATTCAAAAGGAGAGCACCTGGACAAAGATATAGAGATTAGAGAAGTCATCTTTAGCTGGTGTGTGAGTTGTTCCTGAATATATACAACTGTACTCAGCCACAGATAATGGAGAATAAACTTTAAGTGAGAGGCTCTATAGATAGAAAAAACAAGCCTGGAAATGGGAAGTCTTGAGTTCAAATATGGTTTGAGAAAATTTCTAGCTATGACCAAGTCACTTAAACTCAACTGCCTTTTAGTGCTCTTCTGCTTAGTACCGATACTAAAACAGATTATAAGGGTTTGTAAAAAGAGTAAATGTTATAATTCTTGTCCAGTTGCTACAATATTTTTTCCTTCTCTATAATCATCAACTTGGTTTTGTTTCTTTTAAAAGACTTTCCTTTCTCCCTCTCTCCCCCAAACTTCATTAGATCAGGAAGTTCTACTTACATGATTTGGCAAGTATGGCAATGAAGTCCAACCTTCTTGGCCACCACGTCTAAAGATAAATGAAGTCTGACAAATAACGGAGTTTATGAAGCCTCTGTAATCAGAGCTCATTTCTCGACTTTCCAGCCTAACGCTTAAATTAGTCCACTGGGCCACAGGCTCCCACATCACTGGCATGCACACATGATCTTACAAAATACCATTTTAAGCTGCTGTGCTACTAATAAATAAGAAAACTAATAAGATTGCCTCTTAGAATTCCCATTGACTAGTTGGATTTTGATTTTTATGCCACTTTATTGGGTAAAACCAATCCAAATGTAACCTCACAGACTAATTCCTTTGTGAATAGCTCCTGTCGATTTAGATTGGAATGGTATCTGGTCATAAAAAAGCAGTATAATGCTACAATGAACACAATTCACTAATCCTCATGTACCGTTTGTGAAATTCAGAGCCTGTCTGGCAAAAGAGAGAGAGAGAGAGAGAGAGAGAGAGAGAGAGAGAGAGAGAGAGAGAGAGAGAGAGATGTCCTCTTGCCCTTAAATGCTTTCTCTGTGAAGAAAATCTAAAAATTAACCCCAGGATTAGGTTGCTTCTAGCATAATGGGAATATTAGCTGAAATGGGCAAAAAAATAGTTTTCTTTGAAACAAAATATATGCAAATTAAGTTCCTAAGGGGAAAAAGGGGAAGATTTTTGAAAAGGTGGTTTACTACAGTTAAATTTGTTATTGATCTTTGTCAATGGGACCATATTTAGAGGGACTGAATTTTTTATGCAGGATTGCTGCAAATAAAAAACAAAACAACATAGAATCCTAGAATCAAAAGAGATAGTTGAAATCAATTAAGTAGACAGCTGTCAATGTACAGATAAGGCATCTTAGGCACAGACAAGCAAAGGGATTACTCTAAAGTAATATGAAGCAAAAGGTAATTATCAAAGCATTAGACACAGATCACAGACACAGCCACACACTTAGGTACACATACATATTGACAACAGGGGCAAGATGCTAATCAACTTATCAGTGATCATTAGATGTGTTTTTAAATCTTAAAATATAACACTAATTGGAGTTGTAACTAGGGTAGGATAAATACAACACTGGCTCAGGATATCTAAATTTAGAAGGCATGGACACTATTTGTACTCTTCCAACAACAAAGAAATAAGTAAATCTCAGAATTTATTGAATTAGTAGGAATGTTTAGTTAAATAGGAAGGATTGGGAGCTAAAACCTCAGGTTTTTTCCCATTAAAAAACTTAATCCCTCAAATTTGGGAAAACAATAGTGACTCAATGTTCTTTGTGTTCATCCCCATTAAAGCCACCATCACTATGCTCCTTCTCATTGAGTGATCCAAATCATAGTCATCCCCATCACAGTCATTCAAATCATAATCCTTTTCATCAACAATGTTAATCATGACTGAAGAACCTTTTCTCCTCTGTCATTGTCCCATTTTTATGGGTTAAAAAATTCTAGTGATTAGTATGATGGTAATTTATAATTTAATAGCATTTAAACTTTACAACAGTCTTAGACAAAAAAGCTAATTCAAGTATTCTACATTCTGAGTTGAGGTACAGAAGGTAAGAATCTGGGAGTGGAGACTCATTAATTCATTCCTTGACCACTACTGAGCCTGAGGACTTTTTTCTCTCCTTCATGCCTCCCCTCTGTCTCTCCATTTCTCATCCCTCTACACCAGTGGTTCCCAAACGTTTTTGGCCTACCACCCCCTTTCCAGAAAAAAAATATTACTTAGCCCCCTGGAAATGTTTTTTTTTTCATTTTAATAACAATTAATTGGAAAGATAAATGCACCTGTGGCCATCACCACTTCCCTGGATCGCTGCAGCACCCACCAGGGGGTGGTAGCTCCCACTTTGGGAATCACTGCTCTACACCAACTGTGCCTGTTTCTTTTTGCATGTTGCTTTCTTCTATTAAAATGTAAATTCCTTGAGGCCAAAGACTGTCTTCTTTTTTGCTTATGTATATATTCCCAGCACAGAGCATAACATCTGAAGTGAAGTGTGAATTTAATATATGTTGATTAGTTTGATTATTAGAAGTGAAGTAACTTATTTTCTTGCCTTGAGTATCAAATGCAAAACACTCTGCACATAAAACTATTCATAATCTGGCTCGAATACAACTTTCCAGGCATTATTCCTCTTCGTTCACTCTACAATGGGATTATACTATCTTTTACCTGTTACTTCTGCATCATTTTATCTCCAATTCCCATGGTTTTATACCATCCGTGTGTCTGACACGTACAAAAAAACTCCCTTATAACTATCAACTCTTAGAATCCTCACCTAGTTCTCAGTTCAAATGCAACTTCCTTTGTGAGAACCTTCCTGAGTCTCTCAGATGACAGCCCTTCCCCATATCCCCTGAAATTTGTATTTGACCCATGAGAGACACATGTTGAGCCACATCATTGTAAAATATAAGAGGAACAGTTAAAGTGTCAAAATAGTAAAGTCACATACACACATACACATATATGCAATGCATACATGCATTTATGTTTGTATGCACACACATCTAACAATTACATTTAGGCATGTATGTACATTCATACATAATATCCATGTTAATACATAAATTATATATGAGTGCTCCATTTTTGTTTTACCATTACCAGATCCTAGGTCATAATTGCATGGTTAATGAGTATTTGTAGTAAAAGAAACCAAGGATCCTAAAGCCTAATCAAGATGGGTTGCATTGGGTCATTCTGCCTCTGAATTTTGTTATTCAATTCTTTTCCTTCCTTATGAATGTCCTGGTTGTAAGCATTCCAGACCCAATTTAGTAGAGAGGCCTGGATAGTTGAGATCATTAATCACCCTACTTTCTAATTCTGCCAAAAAGTTAACAGTTGGAGCAAAAGCAATTACAAGAGCATACTGATGACTTTCCAAGATGTGATTTTTTTTGGTTTAGTTTTTTTTTTTAATTTTAAGGGGAGAAACTAAAAGGTCCAAAAAATCTTTCTTTAAGTCAAGCCAAACTCTGCTCCTAAAGCATCATATTCTACCTGCCATTTTCTTTTTAACTCATAAGCAGTAATATATTATTGTGTTTTATGATGCAGTCCTTAAAATTCATTCAGGAAATAAAATATGTTGAATCCCATGCTGGCTTGAATAGCTTTTAAAAGAAATACATAAAGATTCTATATGCATTGTTCAACAAATTCTCTATTAACTAAAACCCAAGTTATTAAGAGACTATCTTTTTTTATAATTTCTTTAAGAAAGGGGTACATACTCACATATATGTGCATATGTATTATATAGTAGAAAAATCTTGAACCTCCAAAGACTACATTTCCCAGAATTCCTTTCTGTATCTACTACATACAGAATGCTTTTCCTATCCTTTGCGTGGTCTCATTTCTATAAGTTCTGAGGCTCTGCCTCGTTTGGTCTCTTTTGCTCTGACAAGCAGGCTGAATAGCTAGATCTCTTACTTGGTTTTTATTAATAAAACTTTATTAAATATAATATTGAGTTATTGGATATTAATTTTAAAATCCACATTTATGGCAACCACGAAGGGATAGAATTCTCAAATATTTTTTAAGAGAGATTTTCAGTTGTTAGTAAGATTTTCTCTGGCTCCCCTGCACGCCTGCTTTCCACCAGCTCTGAGGCCTGTTTCCCTGTGCTGCTGCCTGCTTCCCAAGCCTGGGGCCAGCATTCCTCACCCTTGCCCAGCCTGAAGCCTCAGCTTGTAGCAACTAGACCCACCAGGAACCCTGCCATTCCAAGCTGCTTTTTTTTTCAAGAAGGTGACATATAAAAATCTTTCCACTCAATCCCTCTCCCCCACCCTACATGGATTTTCCAGCCTGTGCTAGCTATTTTTTGAGCTGAAGTCTTAAGCTGGCCCTGGACTCCTGGCTGAGTTTTTCTTAAGAGGACAGAGAGTAATCAGAAGATTTGAAGTCGAAGTTTTTGGGAATGTATCTTAACAATATATGGGAGTTCATTGCTTGCTAACTATTTGAGTTTTATCTCCCCTCCCTAATAGTGAACAAATCTATTGGAATTGGTAAAAAGGATTTTGACTGCATTGCTTGTCATTTGCTTATATTATTGTTTTTGTTGATTTCTTTAAGGTTCAAATCTTTTAAGTTTATCTGTATTAACCTAAACGGATATCTATTCTGTTATATGATTTCTTTATCTGTACCATTAACCTATGATTTTACTGTACAACATATCATTATAAAAAGACACAAGCATCTAGTCAAAGATCATTCTCCTGACCTGTATTCTCTGGAGCTGGCAGGCTTAGATGAATTTGGAAAACTATATGAAGAAGATTCTCAGCAATTCAAAGATGCTTCACAAATACTTAATGACTTTCTAAAAAAGTTTGCAGATGAGATGTATAACCTTTATGGTGGGAATGCAGTAGTGGACGTAAGTAATAGTAAAGGTGTTTGACACTCCCCTTCTGAGAAAGACATGAACTGTTCTTCAGACAAAACCAAAGCAAGTTTAAGGAAATCTATACAACTTTGCCCACAGGTACAGTGAAAATTATGTAGTAGTCTTCAACATAGTTCTTTGATTAATGCTGGGCATAGCCTTAGCTGTGATCATCATCTGCTATGGGCTATGGAACATTGATCCTGGATATGATGGCATTGTTTATAGGATGACAAATCAGAAGATCTGAATGGATTAACCTTTTTCTGTGCCATCCTATTAAAAGAATATGGGAACTACCCATATTATATTAAGATAAATATTTGGGTATGGCTTAAAGTGAATGTTGTATTAAAGGTAGAAAACCAAATAGAAGTTCCTACCAAAACTTTATATAAAAAGCAAGAAGCCAAAAAGAGCTCCTGCATGCATGATATTTTAACACTTTAGTTTAATTTACTTCCAGAAGGATCTAAATTCTTTGTAATGTTCTAGACTCCAAAAAGAATTTCCTGAGCAATACAGAGGTTTGGGTTTTTGCCAAGGTTGAAAGAATTGTTATATCTGTATAACTTTTGACAAATATCCTTCAGTTCATAGATTTTTTAGTATTGCACAGCAAGTGTCTATGTATAAATTCATGTAAATCCTAAATAATAATGGGTTTGTTTGTTATTGTCAATACCTGGGTTATTGTGAATTTTGGGAATTTGGTACTTTATTTGAATGTGCATTATCTACTCTACTACTGTTTTGTTATATATCTGTTATTTTGTAAAAATCATTTGTACTCACACAGTGGATCATGGCCAAGTTTAAAAAGGAAATGTATCTCATTTTTTGATGAGGAATTTTTGTATTCTACCTCCCCTTGGCTGACACAATGTGTCACTGATTCCAAATTATATATTTTTGATTTTTAAAACATTTTTTCTTATTGTTTTTTCCTTGTATTTGCAATATAGTATTTGAGTATTTTGAAGTACATATAAACAATATTAATCTTTTTTTTAATTTTACAGTAATATAAGTTTAAAATATAGTTGTTCTAATATTAATCATACCCCAAAAAGCTTTAAACTGTAGAATGCCATTGATTGTTTAAATATTCTGGGACTTTTCTTAATGATTATTATGTCTGATTCCAGAAAAAGAAAATATAAAAAGAGCCACTGTGCAGTGCTAAAGAAGCACAAAGCCAACCTGTATAATGCAAATCAAGCACAAGGTCAAAGAGACCAACCAATCCCAGTAGGATTAATGTAATTTTGAGCCAAAACAAGAGGTCTTGAACTTTTGGGGGGTTTGAGGTTGCGGAGCTTAACATATGTTAAAGACGCAGGACTTCCTCTGAAGCACATTCTATTCAAGAACCTCATCCTGGCTCCCATTCTGACTCCTATAATCTAGTCCCTTTTTTCTGTCTTTTATAAGTGTGGCAAACTTTCTGTAGTCCTGGCTACTGATTGGGTAAGTGCATAATTACTTAAATCATTTTAATTATGCCCTGATTCAAGGACCTGTTATAGTTTTATTTTTCCTTTACTTAGATTTTTTTTAAACATAAGACTTTGACATTTTTAATTTATTGATTCATATACCTCAGAAGTCAGCCATGTATTCCTGAGTGATTCCTGTTTGTTATTATTTTCCTCAGGTGGGGTGTTTGTTATTATTGTGAACTTTGATTTGAATTTAGGAAATTTTAGGATAAGAAATTTGCTACCTCCCAGAATCCAGACAACGAACCTGTTTGGAGAAGGCTCCATGAAGATGCCTGCAGAAACCACACACTGCGTCAAGAAGATCCATAGTGAACTTTAAGATGTAAAATTGAACTATGGGGGCGTTGAAAACATTTGTTTTGAATTTATACTCTTCTGCCAAAGGGGACTGCCCCCAAATTGGTTTTTTGTCAATGTAACAATCATTGATTTTGTTCTCTTTTCCTTTTATCTACACATTATTGCCATTTTAAGTTGATTACGTTTTCATAATCCTTTTGGGGAGACTGGTCTTCCCAATAGGATCACAAGAGGAATGTATAGTAGGAAAAGCATGAACCCCTAAAGACTGTATTGCCCAGAGTTCCTTTCTGTATTACCTAGAATGCTTCTTCTTTCATTTACGTTTGCGTGGTCATGTTTGTATAAGTTCTGAGGCTCTGCCTCGTTCAGTCTCTTTTGCTTTGGCAAGAGGGCTGAATAGCTAGATCTTTTACTTTAGTTATTATTAATAAAACTTTATTAAATATAATATTTAATTTTATACTAATTTAAATACCCACATTATGTATGCATAAATATCTCCTAATGTATGTATATATATATGTATATATGTGTGTGCATACATTTGGAGATATGCATACTAATTCATAGAACTACTAAGCTAGGAGAAATCTTAAATATTATACAATAAATATCCCAAATATTACAGAAAAAAATGTTATAGAAAACCCATTGGAATTGGAACAAGAATCAGAACACAAATATTAAGTTGCCATTTCTGATATTTTTATCTATATAGTCATAGGCAAGTTTCTTTCTAGCTCCATTTTTCTCCTCTATGAAAGAATGATAAAAATATTTAAAATAACTAAGTCATTGAGAATAAAGCACTTTATAAATACTGAAGTCCTAAGGAAATGTGAAATATTATTATCACAGAGAAAAATGTATGAATAAGAACCCCTTGTTATCATTTCAGAAGAGGAAATTGAGGTCCAGAAAAGCAAAGAGATTTTCCTAATGATATATAGTAATTCAATAGCATCCTGGCTCTCAGGCTAGTGATTTATTACACAAAATACCTTTTACATATTTTAAAGGAAAACCAAAGAAACAAAACTGAGTCATAAGGTAATTCATGGAGCAGGAACAGTATAGAACTATTTCCTACATCTTCTGTATATTCTAAACCAGTGGTTCCCAAACATTTTTGGCCTACCGCCCCCTTTCCAGAAAAAAATATTACTTAGTCCCCTGGAAATTAATTTTTTTAATTTGAATAGTAATTAATAGGAAAGATAAATGTACCTGTGGTCATCACCACCTCCCTAGAGAGCTGTAGCACTCATCAGGGGCTCACTTTGGGAATCATTTTGTGCTAAACCCTTGTAAATATACAGTGAAAATTCATTTCTACAAAGATAGTATTAATATGCCACTAGATTGCTTTATACTCACTCTACTAAACTAATGGTTTCTAAATCCATTTTACTTGGTATAAAAGAATATTTGGTTTTATTATTTAATAGCTTAAAACTAGACTAAGATTTCTGAGATCCCCTTTCTAAAGTAGTAAGTATAAGTTATAGAAGTATACTAAACGATAAATGTTAAAAACAAAGATATTCTACACAAACCCCAGTTAACCAGAAAATGCATTAAATTGTAAAAATTTTATTGAATCCCAAGTATACATGTCATTATTGCATTGATAAGTTATCCCAAGTATACAAGCATTACTGCATTGATAAGTTGTCTCAAGTATACAAGTCATTATTGCATTGATAAGTTGTCCCATTCTCCTCTATATATTTTCTGTGTGTGTGTGTGTGTGTTTAGTGTGCCCAAAGAATGTTTAATTCTTTTTGATAAAAGAAATATTGATCTTTTCTATTGTTGATTATTTAGGCTTTTTTCCAGTTCTAAGGGAAGATTCATCTATGACATTCTCTTCCTATAGATATCTGTTCCCCAGTTAGATGTATTTCTAGTGATGTTCAGGCAAATATTAGAAAAGCCGATTTTTAAAAACTCAGAAAAAATAGTAGGCAAGACTTCATGGCCATGATTGTGAAAATGAAGGAGGAGGGATAGATGGAAGGATGGGAGGACAGAGGTAGGGAAAGAGACAGACAGTTATAGAGATACAGAGATGGAGAAGAAAGAAACAGATGAAAAGAGACAGAGGAAAAAACAAAGAAAGGAAGGAAGGAAGGAAGGAAGGAAGGAAGGAAGGAAGGAAGGAAGGAAGGAAGGAAGGAAGG
>NC_058134.1:102660163-102810851 GCF_016433145.1 Gracilinanus agilis
CTCTCTCTCTCTCTCTCTCTCTCTCTCTCTCTCTCTCTCTCTCTCTCTCTCTCTCTCTCTCTCTCTCTCTCCAGAATGTATTAGTCAACAGTTCCTGGTTTTGAATATTTTTCTCTATCAATTTGAAAATATATGACTTTTTCCTATCCATTTCTTTTTTTATTACATTTTTAAACCCTTAACTTCTATGTATTGGCTCCTAGGTGGAAGAGTGGTAAGGGTGAGCAATGGGGGTCAAGTGACTTGAGGATCACCCAGCTGGGAAGTGTCTGAGGCCGGATTTGAACCTAGGACCTCCTCTTTCTAGGCCTGACTCTCAATCCATTGAGCTATCCAGCTGCCCCTATCTATTTCTTTTTAATGTAACAAGGTAAATAAGAAGTTTTGAATTGACAAAGGATGGTAAATGTTTAAAAGTTGGTTCTCTAGAAGAGGGAAAAACAAAATAACACTTGAATTTTAAGCTCAACTGTTTAAATTCAGTCGACCCTATTAATATTTTCTCCAACAGCTTATGTATCAACAATCAACAAAAAAAATAGACCTTTTTTTGCAGAATTTGCATGTTTCCAAAGTATATGTAATCATATTAAAATTTTATAATGAGTATTTGCATACCACTTAATTAGGAAAAAAAGGTTTTTTGGCTGTTGCAGGAATTAAGGGGTAACTCATTTCCTGTTCTCTGGTACCCTATCTTTGGAATAGGAGCATCAAAAATTTGTTTAATAACTCCTCCTCTTCTTCCACCAGTTTTACCTATTTAGATTTCCTGTAGTTCCACCTTTATATGGCGCTTAGTTGAATGGAGTCTAATAATAGAAAAGAAAAAGTGATCCTGTATTATAATCTTCACAACCCTGCCCCTTACTCCACCCATGACACATAGCCAATTGCTTTTCAAAAAGCATATTTCTTTTATCATAGGGAAGCATAAAAAACCTGAATCCATGCTTTCTTTACCCAATGTTCGGAAGTTTGCAAAACATGCATTTAAGATTCTCATACAAATAAGGATTTTCCAACTTGATGATTTAGACAAAGAATCTATGCTCACTGTGTCTTCACTTTCATTTGTATGCTTTGCTACACTGCCCCTTTCTTTAACTTCCTATTCACAAATAATTAATTATACAGATCAGAAGCAATTACAATTTAATAAACTTTATTTAGTTGTCATTCAAATCAATTAATGAGAAATTATAAAGGTGACTTTTAAAAACAGAAATAAACTTAATCAGTTACTCTCTGAGATGAGAAGAGAAAGAGAAGTTGCATTATTTTCCTTTTCAGTAATTTCAAATAGCTATAACATCTCTTATCTTATTCCTAGGTGGCATGAACATAGTCTTCTTCCCACACCCCTGCAAATGCTGATAGCTGCAGCAGTTGCTGTAGCATGAGAATTCCCTCAATTTCTCCAGCTTCATGCAAAGGGGAAAGTAAAACTGAAATGAAGACTATGCGGACACAATGATAATCTATCCAATACTCCCTTTTTTTGCTCACCTTTCAAAGTCCATGGAATTTTTGTCTACCAAAGTAAGAAGGAAAAAACCTGTCTCCTTAACACTCATGGCCACACCTTCCATCTGTGGTTCTCAGAAAACTGATGAATTTTCATTCTGATCATTAGAATTTCATTTCCCACCCTCTACATTTCCTTGGCAGAGGGAGGTAACAGAACTTATATATCAAATGGAAATATTAAAGAGTATTTAAGATAAGAAGAATATTATCCTCTGTCTGATGAGGGAAGTAAAAAGAAAGACTTTGTATGTTATTTCCAATTCCAAAAGTTCACATAAGAATCTTTTTTTTTAGAAAAGTCTACTAATATATGGGCTTAAATTAGAAAGGAAAAAAAAGCAAAAGGTCAATAGAAATTTGAATGATTTTTATAAAGGTAATGTTATGTTTTTCTAGAAGGAGTTCATATAGTGTAATAAATAAAATTTTCACTGCTATAAAAAGCCATAAGTTTTCAATATTATAACTTGTAATACTTTAATGTTTAACAAAGCCAGCTTTGGAATTAAATAGATTCAAATGAGTTTCAAATGAGGGAGGGAAGGACAGAAAGAATGGACAAAAGGGAAAGAAAAAGGAAATCAGTAAATGAATGGAAGGAAGGAGGTGAAAGACTAGACAGTGAAAGAAACAGACAGACAGAGACAGACAGACAGACAGAGAATGATAGAGAGATGTAAGTATGTGCATATGTGTGTTCATTTTTGTTTTTCTATGGTCATGGCATCCAAATGAATGATCCTGGGTTCTTGAACTGTAGTTCTTGAAACGGAAGCTACCCCCCTTCCCAGTAGGACTTAATTTTCTTCATAACATACCACTTACCACAGTAGTTCTAGATGGATAATAGGAGCTTAATAAATGCCTCAAGTCTAATCAAACTGAAGCTCTAAGAAGTCCTATTAAGCTTAAATGCCTTTGATGATGGACAGGAGAACAGAAGGATTACTTAAGATCTTCTGATTAAAGCTGAACAAGGCTCATCAATAGTGTGTTGAACTCAACACCCCCCCATCACTGTAATATCATTAAACAACTGTTTAGTCAGGAACAAGAAGGGAAGGATGGAATCAGTAGAGGGAGCACCCACAGGCAAGGAAGCACAAAACATTTTACTAATGTAACAATATTTTTATAAATATTATTGACAGAATTTTGTTCATTAAGTGATCATCTTTTTCTTTGAAATAATAGTACCATGTACAGTCATAATGGAATACTATTGGGACATAAGAAATGATGAACAAGATGAGTTCAGAAAAATCTAGAAAGACATATGAATTGTTGCAAAGAGAAATGAGCAGAACCTCAGAAACAATGTATAAAGTAACAGAAATATTTATGATTTTCAACTGTGAAGGACAAAACCATTAGCAGCAAAACAAGTCTCCAAGATAACCTCAAAGGTTTCATTATCAAAATGCTATCCACTGGGGGGCAGTTGGGTAGCTCAGTAGATTGAGAGTCTAGATAATCAGGAAATTGAGAATCAGAAAAATCAGGGTTCAAATTCTGCCTCAGACATTCACTTTTTGAGTGACTCTGGGAAAAATCACTGAGACCCTGTAAATTAGAGATAATAAAATCATACATTTCATAGGGCTGTTATACAGATCAAATGGTACAATCTATATCCTACACTTTGAAAACCTTAAAGCCTATATAAATATTAATCAGTAGGCAAAAATTTATTAAGACCCTACTATGTACCAGGACCTATGCTAAACAAAAGGCATATGAAGAAAGGCAAAATAGTTCCCTGATCTTAAGCAACTAACTACCTAATGGAGGAGGCAGTGCGTAAATAACTGTATATACCTTTACTTAGAGTAAATGAAAGATAATGTATATTTAAGGTACTAAAATGACAATGCTGATGACTTATGTTTTCTCAGGCAGTTAATTTCATCATAAACACTGTGGTGCTCCATCCTCTAACAAATACAGCTAACAGGTTTGATTATTTCCCTTGAAACTCTCTTTCCAGCCAAATTCTTTCAATAGGTCCAGGGAACTTAAAATATTTAGGTTCCAGCATCCTTTACTGCCAAAATAAACTAAATCTTATATTATCATCTAAAAATAATAGACATTCTAAAACATCTCCTGAGATACTTTCAGGATTATTTTCTTCTCCTTGTCTCATTTTCTTATTCCACCCTTATTCCTTCCTCTTTCTCCTAAGTGGAAAAAAATATCCTGTGTTTTATACAGTTGACTTAACCAAATCCACAAAACTTGGTATAGTCTTTAAAAAAACAAAAACAAAAACCTTTACCTTCTCTATCAGAGTCACTGCTAAGAATAGTAGCAAAGCTAAAGTGATAAGGGATAGGTAATTGGTACTAAATGACTTGCCCAGGGTCACACAGCTAGGAAGCATTTGAGGTCAGATTTGAAGCCAAGATCTTGTCTCCAGTTCTGGCTCTCTATCCTCTGTATCACCCAGCTGCTCCTTAAAAATATCTATAGAAAAGAAAACTATCTTCCTCTTAGTTTACATTCATTCAGGTCATTCAGAAGCATGAAACAAGAGAGCAAATATCATTCAATTCACCTTTGGAGTAATGCTGGACAAGACTGGGAGGGCAAGATTTGATTATTCACCCCAGGAAATAGCTTGTTTGCACTTACCAGTTCTGATAGCTGTGTATTTATTCCTAGACTTTGAAGAAACTTTAGTGACCTTTGTGGCCAAGGACAACAGGTAAACTAATCCACAGTAAAGCTGGCTCAGAGTAGGGGGGAAGAGAAAGCTTTTTCCTTCCTCCAAGACTCCACAAGAAAAGATGAAGTTAATGAAAAGAAAACCAAATAAACTTTGCCTCTGCTTTGTTAAGTTTTAGCAGGAATTTTGGTTTGTGGAAGATCTAAGTCTCATTCTCCAGACAGAAATGCTCCTTGGGCTATGAATATGCAGAACTCTAAGGGGAAAGAAGAGTGTAAAAGAAAATGAGAGATTCTTACAGACTTCAACAAATACAAATTGGCCAGCAAGATGATTGATTGTAGCTCTTATAGAGTATCTTTCCATAGAAGCCACTGATCTTAGAAAGATCTTAGATCTTAGAGCTAGACCTGATCTTAGATATAAGTTAGTATAGTGTTCTTTGTGTTTGTTTTTAACCTTTCTTGTGTGCAAAGGACTTCCTTGGAGGCCTAGTCACTCTGACCCTTTTCAGAAAGTTTTAAATTCATAAATTCCCAATGATTGCAAATGAAAAAAAAAGTACTTTGAAATACATTTATCAATTTTAAAAAAAACAACAGACAAATTCACAAAAACCAGGTTCAGTCTCGTCTAATCTAATTCAGTTCCTTTCCTTTACCAAAAAGGAATATAAAATTCAAAGAGATTAAGGTACTTTTTTTGTGAATTTTGTCCAAGGTCACATAGTTTACAAGTGTCACTACTTAGAAAACTAATATTTCTAACAGTATTAACCATCCTTGACCTCTTTATATTTTGTTTCATAAATACCAACTTTCCCTCTTGTTTCCATAGCTTAGAAATAGGGACTAGATCTGTGGTTTCATTGATGTATTTCTCCCAAATGAAGAAAGCCCTTTGGTCAATTGGGATGGTACCTTATAACTACTACTTATAGTCCTATGATCATCTTAAAATTGCCAAGAATACTAAAAGATTGGATGACTTGCCAAGGTCCTATAGTTAGTATCTAACAAATTAGGAATTGAGCCTAGCTCTCAACTCTATGGCCACTTATCTATCCAATATTCTATGATGTTGACTCTCCCTCCCCCTTCCCCAAAAATGATTCATATGGTCACGTTCCGTAACTCTAAAAATATTTATGAAAACTTTCTCATATATGCCAACATAATAGATCATACAACAGAAAAAAAGAGATGCTTTGTCCTAAGTGATTTAGGCCATAATGGCAACTATCTTGTCCTATCTTAGCATCTCTCTCCTTACAGACATCCATTTCCTAAAACAAACAAAGTTGATTCAAATAATGGCTGCTCTGATATTTGCAAAAGTTAGTCAGTCAATAAACATTTATTAATCCTCTACATGATGAATTTGTGATGTATTCCAGATATTAACAAAGGCAAAAGGCAGTCCCTGCCCTCAAGGAACTCATAATTCAAAAGAGGAAGACAGGAAGCAAACAAATACCAGGGATCCTCAACATTGTTCATTTAATTTTCACACCATCAGGCATTTGTGTAATTTTATTAGGAACCTCATTTTCACTTTTGCATTTGCACATTCAGGACTGTGTTCAGTAGAAAAGAGAATGAAAGGCATAAGGAGCTAGTTTATATCCACCCCCAAAAGAAAAAAATGTTCATAAAAAGAGTTTGTGAATCTGCTGTAGAACATGCTAAAGTAAGCTCTTAAGCACAAAGCAAGGCAATGAAATAAATGGAAAAGTGGCTAAATTTGTGGATAAATGAGATGGTGGTCATCTCCACTCTCCCACTGGCCTGCTGGGTTCCCAAGCATACTGGCTGGTGAGACCCAGAGTGGCAGAACAAAGCAGAGCACCAGGAACAAGGAAAGCCTCAGAAGGTCAAGGCAGGCCAAGGTGGATGGTGTTACCCAGGGCAAGTTCTGAGATCTGTTTAGCACCAGGGACTACCCCTGAGGCATGTGTTTTCCTAGGTGAACAGTTCAAACATGAAGCCAAAAGAGAAATTACACATGGCAGATTATCCTTTTCCTTGGGTTCTTCTGGCTTCATTGCCCCTGCCCCTTCCCATTTCTCTAGTGTTATTTTTCTTCTTCCCTTCATTTTATGCATTATTTAATGATTACTGTTGAAGGAAAAGTACAAATTATCAGAATGACTTAGTTTTTTGTATAAATAATTATATGTAGAAAAGTATATTTTCATCAGTCTGTAGCAAAAGATTACAATACTTGCTGTTTGCAAGAACTTAACCCACTGTTTCCCATAAATTCAATAAATCAGCATTCATGGTTTTTACTTTTCTTGACATTTTCTAGGAATCTTACCCAGGGGAAAGCTAATGATTGACTGTACTTACAAACAATAATTATATATACATATAATAAAATGAAATAATCAATAGCTGGAAGGTACCATAATTAAGAGAAGCAGCTGTTATAAATAGCATTTTCAAGAAGTTTAGCTACAAAATACAGAAGAAATATAAGATATAGAAGATATTTAGAGTGATAATAGGTATGGAAGTATCTTGTGAATATGGGGAAGAAATGAACATGTTTGTAGGCAATTGAATTAAAAGCCAGAGGAGACAAGAGGATAGAATTGCCTACATAGCAATAGGAAAATTAGAAGGGAAGAAACAAGTTATGGGGAAAGATTAAAAAGCCAGTTTTAGATATGTTGAATTAAATATTTTTACAGAATATCTAATTATATATGTCTGAAAGGAAGTTGGAGACATAAGATCAGAAGTGAGGATAGAGCAAGATGAGTAGATGTATGACATCAACAGAGAGATGGTAATAAAATCTCTGTAAACTGATGAATTCAACAATATAAATAGTAAGAAGGGAGAGAGGACCAAAAAGAGAACTCTATTGGATACCTATTCCAGGTGTGGAATCTGGAGGAAGATGTAACAAAAGAAACTAAGAAGGAATGGTCTCAGAGAATCTCAGAAGAGAGTGTCAAGAAGAGGGTGTATAACAATGCTAAAAGCTACGGAGTTTGAGGAAAATGAGAATGGAGAAAAAGCCAACAGATTTGGCAAATAAAAGATCACTGTAAATTGTTTTCCATAGATCACTGACTAAAAGAGAGCAATTTTTGGTGGAAAGATAAAGTCTGAAGCCAGAATGTAAGGTGTTAAGAGAAAAGAATTAGAAGAGAGAAAATAGAAGTACTCATTATAAATGGCCTTTTCAAGTCTGGCTACAAAGCAAAGAGATAAAGAGATAGCAAAAGAGATAAAGGAAATTCAGAAGAGACTTAGTATGCTAGTTAGGGGAATGGGAGGATCAAAAGAGGGCTTTTTAAGTAAGGGGAAGATGGGAACATATTTATAAATAATAGGGATGGAGTCAGTAGACAGGGAGAATTTGAAGTATGTGGTATATAGATGACAGAGGAGGAATGTTCTAGAACAGATGAGATGGAATGAAAGAATTTAAGTTTGATTTGTAACCCATTCCCTTTTTATTCGGAGGTTGGCATTCTACTACTTTGTCTTCTCCTTGTAATAGGCATTTGTTCTTAAAATATCATTTGTGCTACTGCAAAGGATTGACTCATTAGTGGCAGACAAAATTTAGGTATCCATAGGCATAACGTCCTACATTTTATATTAGTGAAATTTGAAGCTTAATCATCCTGCCTAGAAAGTAGAAAATCATCCTGTTTTCTTTATATTCATAATTTTTTCTCCTTCACCATAAAATTTTTCACTTTATTCTATAAGTAAATTGAAATACTTTTCACTGATGTATTCAAGTTTCACAGTAGGGAAGAACTATTAACAACCTGGAGCATATGGGGGCACTGCTCCATTTGAGTATGGATCCAGATCAAATTGAAAGAATTTCTTGTTTTGAATAAGTGGAGGGGAGGGTGAGGAACATGTCCCTTTTTCCATGTGCAGTAGTAGCTCATGTTCACTATCCTCTATCATTCCCTGTAAGTGGCTACTCAAGATTTCAATCAGAATAAGGTTACTAAAGATAGTCTAATAACATATTTTTGTGGTTTGTGGTGGATATCACACACTCAGCGAGCTTAGAAAAAAGAGATATTGAAGAGTAGAGATGACAGCCTACTCACCCTTCACCTTTACACCTTTTCTAACTATTTCATGGTGTCAGAAATACAAAAAAAATCCTACTTGTAGCCCTGCAATAATTTAAGATAACTTGCAACACAAATAATCATAAGCAGCAACTGTAACAAACTAGTGATTCAGTTGATAAACATTTATTAGACAACTACACTGTGCTGATGCTAGTAATACAGGGCAATCCAGGCTCTTAAGGAGTTCACTGTAATGGGGCAAAGCAAAGCACCATGAGCTTTTTTCCAAATATATTACAGACACAAACTGTTAATGTTCATCTTAAAGAAATGAAGGTAGTTTAACCTCTCTGTGAAGCATCTTTTGTTCTTTGAAGGAATGATATATAATTCTCTCTCTGTCTGTCTCTGTCTGTCTCTCTGATATATATATATATATATATATATATATATATATATATATATACACATATACATGTGCATATGTATATATATGAGAGAGAATTAACAAATGCAATAATAAGCACATGGCTATGGTTTAGGATCATTCCCAACATAAAGAAACAACCAGAGACATTCAGACAATCTGACTCAATTTTGCTTCTGATTATGGTACTTTGCTTCAGGAAGTTGGCTCTCACCCTGCAGTATAAAATCACCCATAGAGTCTCTCTTTCCACCTAAGAATAACCCCTATTCCTTAGATAAAAAGATTAATTACTATTGTTACAAAACAAAGCCATTTACATGGTAGCCACTTAAAATGATGACTAAATTGAAGTGAATCATGTCTTGATTTCCTAGAGCACTTTATGATTTTCGGGGTGTTTTCACTTATTTAATACTCAAAACATTTTGGGTAGGTAATGAGGACAGCTATTAAACTGCCCTTCTTGTAACTGTCAGGAAACTATGGTCCAGAGAAGCTGAATTGGTTACGTACGGTCACAGAACTAGGAAATGATCGAACTCACTGAGATTTTAAAGATATAAACACAGATCACCTTTTGGCTATACCTTTGAAGATTTTCCAGCCTAGGCTAAAATGGACAATAGAAGGGAGCTAATAGGCCCTGAACATTTCCTCATAATTTAAAAAGAGACATTACATTTAAGTCTGGACAAATAAATTCACTTCAATAATCATTTTTGAAATGTCTATGTATAAAGCATCAGGGAAAAATGTTTATAGATTAAACAATTTCTTAAAATACACTTTTTATGGTTTTCTTCCTAATGAGGCTGTATTCAAATAACTCTTATGCAGAGCCTCCAAACAGGGACACAGCTTGATTGGCACACTGAATGTATGATGAAATTATTGAAGGATGAACTGTAATACAGCCTAAACAAATGCCATAAAAGGAGTATATCTAGGGTTCCAAAGACACCCACTCACAATCTGCACACTGATCTGAAGCTCAAAGATTTGTCATAAACATGCATCAAATTTGACTCATGGGCCATTTGGGTTTCTCTAGGGAATGGAATGAATAGAAGTATAAAAAACTAAGAGGAAAGTAAGAATGCCAACTTTAGAGGGCAAATAGAGGAAAATGTAAATAGGAGCAAAAAGATTAAGGCAGCATGAGAGAAATCTGAGGAATGCAATACAATAACAATAATAATGATAATAATAACTGGAATATTCATAATTTAAAGTTTATAAAGTACTAAATGTATATATATATAATATACTTACATATGTATGTATAGCGATAATTTTATCACATTTGAGTCTCAGAAAAATGTTTTGGAGAAGTTATTTTTTTCTATTTTACATATGAGGAAATAAACTAAACACATTTTAGTGACTTGCCCTGTGTCAAATCTGTGGTAAATATTTGAGGCAGAATTCAAATTCAGAGCTTCCTGGTGCCAAGTTTGGCACTCTATCCACTATACCATCTAGTTGCTCTAATATAAGAAAGGTCATAGGTGTGATCAGAAAAATAGTAAATTATTGTACAAGGCTTTTAGAGTCATTGATGAAAAAGGTTAATTTTGAATACATGTGGGGGGCAGCTAGGTAGTTCAGTGGATTGAGAGCCAGACCTGGAGATGGGAAGTACTGGATTCAAATCTGTCTGTGTGATGCTGAGCAAGTCACTCAACCCTCATTGCCCAGCCCTTATTGCTCTTCTGCCTTGGAATTAATACACAGTATGGAATCTGTGAAGGAACATAAAAGTTATTTTAAAATAAAAAAGGAAAGAAAAAATAAACTACCTGAAAGATTAATTTATGGAAGGCAGTACTTAGTTTGCTAAGAGGAAATTGGAATGATGAGTTCAAAACATGATTTTGGAGATATATTCTAAGGATGAAGAAAAGAGAATACGAAAAACCATAAACATCTGAATTACTATTTTTTACTAAAAAAATTTACTTTTTATACTAAAAAGGTAACTTAAGCTTGTCACACCTAGTACTTTAAAAACAAGAAATGCAACTGCAGCATTATACCACAACTATTCTAAATGATAAAATAGTTTCACTTGTATATCCTGAATTCTTCAATTACTTGATAATGTTGGTCTGCAAGGACTGGGCATTGTTGACTTTTTCATTTATTAGCTTTTCAGCCACAGGAAACGTTACTACTTATTTTGAATTGAAATTGCTAGTAAATGTAGCTAAATCATATTTCTTTTCTTTCCTATGTTACAAGAATCCAATTAATTTGAAACATTAGCAAAATTGTACTTCACAGAATTCTACTTTGAGGTTTGCTTCAAGGCTTCAGAGAAACCTGACTACTGGACAAAGGTTTCAGAGAGATTTTCAAAGGATGATAACTTTATAGGTGAGGACATCAGAAGTCACCTAGTCTAACTGACTTATTTCAAAAATGAAGAAACTGAGGCTAGAAGAATGAGTATCTTTAAATGTTTGGGCAAGTCATTTAATCTTTTAGGCCCTCAATTTCCCAATCTCTATAATGAGGTTACTGGAATAGATGACCTCTGCGGTTACTACTACCTTTAAATCCACAATTTAATGTTATCTTTTATTGTGGAATTATGAAAAATGACTTTTAGCATACCCAATTCTTGCTATGCATGATTGGGAATAAAGTTAGACTCTGCTACCCATTTTCTAATAAGTAGATTTTCAACTAAGTCACTTACCCAAGGTCATATACCTAATGGTATCAGAGTTAGTTTTTGAACTCAAATCTTTCTTTCCTTAATTTGGGCACATCATTCACTATACCATGCTATACTATAAGGAATGTAAACATGATGTATGCAGAGATGTTTGGGAAGACTTCAAAGAACTGAGGCAATTAATCTACTAGTACAGAGACTACTGTGAGTGAAATGGAGCAAATCAGGAAAGTGAAATGCATAATTAATACAGCATGATAGGTAAAAATAATCAATAATTTTTTTAAAAAAAAGGAAAGTGAAGGCTATGTCTTAAATCAGAAATTTGATCCTAGAGAAAATGGACCTCCTTCACCTCCTTGCAGAGTTCAAGGAATAGGTATGATAGCCTCCTAGTTTGGTCTTAACTGTAATGTTGGTGAATTTTGCTTAACTACTTTATTTTATTTATTTGTTTTACATTTTGTTATGAGGTACGGTTCATTGAATAGAGGAGGGGACAGAAAAGTATTAGGAAATAAAAGTGATATAAAAACAAAAGGCCCCAGTAACTTTAGAAATCTAGCTGATAAGAGTCATATTAGTGTCTAAAGGGCTAACTATTAATGAGTGCCATCTTAAGCTCCACTTAGAAGACACTTCAGGCAAACAGTGGTGTAAACCAACCAAATACTAGCTTAGAAATCTCTCTTAGAAGTCTCTAGGAGACCCCTAACCTATTTTCTGAGAATCAGAGGCAGTTCATTTCATTTCATCTCAATAGACATTGTTGTCCAATCTGGATCAGACATTATAGTGGGTGCTGAGGCTACAAAGACTAAATATACATACATACATATATATATATTTCTGAACACTTTCATTCTCCTAAAGNTATATATATATATATATATATTTCTGAACACTTTCATTCTCCTAAAGGAGGGAGGGGGAAATACAACCTGAGAATAAATAAAACAGAAAATGGGAGGAACAATGAAGAAGCTTAGAAAAAGTATTCTCAGGAAGTTAGAGGAAAAGAATATTTTGATACAAATACGAAAAATATCAATACCATCCATGCCCTAAGTAATTACTGTTACTAATCTTCAACTTTAAGAATTTGACCCTGAACGACCTGATAAATGGCATTAACTTGTCTAAAGCTATTACTTTCATATAATTAAAAGGCACAAATTATTTAAATCCTGAAATCCCAACATCAGAAGTAAGGTTAGCTTCAGAGACTTTTGCCAAATTCCCACATTCTAAAGTATCAGCCTATCTTCCTCATTGCCGTATTTTAACTTTCTCCATTCAGGGCTTTCTGATGTTTTTAATCTGTTTCTTGGCTTGATTCTCTTTAAACTTAAAATCCCAAGAATCATACTATAACCATTTTCTCTCTCCTTCTTGCTATACTTCCAATACTAAACCTAAGGGGTCAAAACTTAAGTACACAGACTCTAGCACCTCCTAAAATGTATCCAACTTGTTACTCAGTCATTTTGGTTGTCTGATTCTTTGTGACGACATTTGGGTTTTCTTATCAATAACACTGGAATGGTTTATCCTTTCCTTCTTGAGCTCATTTTATGAGGAAACTGAAGCAAACAGGGTTAAATTCACAGAACTGAGACTGAATTTGAATTTATGTCTTTATGACTCCAGGCTTGGCATTCTATATACTATGCCAGACTGTGCCACTGACTGGCTGAATAGTCTTCTAAGTGGAGCTCAAGATGGCACTGATTAATGGTTAGCCCTTTAGATACTATTAGACACCTTAGACACTAGCTAGCTCTTCTATTAAGGTGAATAAAGTTATAAAACTCCATTGCAGAATGGAGCAAAATACCCCTGGGATACTAATGTATCCAAGATTATAAGGAATGTAATAAGTTGGGGAAAACATTTATAGACAGTTTCTCAGATAGAAGTCTCATACAAAATATATGGACAACTTTGTCAAACATATAAGAATATGAGCCATTTGCAAATTGATAAATGGTCAAAAGATATGAGTAGACAGTTTTTGGATAATTAAATCAAAGTTAAATATAACTCTTTTAAAAAATGTTCTAAATCACTATTTCTTAGAGAAACACAACTGAAAACAACTGAGGTATCTCACACCTATCAGAATAAAAGAATATAAGTGAAAAATGAAAAACATTAGAGGGGATGAGGGAAAATAAAGACACTAATACATTATTGTTGGAACTATGAACTGATTTAACCATTTTGGAAAGAAATCTGAAATTAAATTCAACAATTATGTAACTATGTGTACCTTTTCACCCAACAATACCACTATTAGATTTATTTCCTGAGTTAATCAAGGAAAAAGGAAAAGAAACTATGTGTTCTAAAATATTTATATAAGGTTTTTTTTTGTAGTGGCAAAGAACTAAAAAACAAAGAGGAATTGGGGAATGGCTAAATAAATTGTGGCATATGATTATAATGGTATTCTATTGGGCCATAAGAAATGATGAGCAGGAAATTCACAAAGAAATGTGGATTTATATGAAGTGATGTAAAGTGAAGTGAACAAAACCAGGAACATTTTATACACAGTAACAACAATAGTGTACAATGATCAACTGAGAATGCTGAACCATTATCAACAAAGCAAGGATCCAGGAAAACTCCAAAGAACTCATGACAAAAAAGGACATTCACTGCAATAGAAGATGCAGACTGAAACCAAATGCAAAAGGAAACATCATTTTTTGCTTTATTTTCCCCATTAATTTTTCTCTCATGTAAGAAATAAATCTTATTTCACAACATTATGAAAAGGGAAATATGTGTATGTGTTATATGATACTATGTGTATAACCTATATAATGTTACCTGTGGGAGGGGTAGGAAAGAGAGAGAGAGAACATGGATGGTAAAATGTCAAAAAGTAAATATTAAAAATTTTAATGTAATTAACATGTAACCTGGAAAAATTAAATGGCTTTAAAAAGAAGAGTATAGTGATAACTCAAAGGTTAGGATTACAGGCAGTGGGACTTAGGAATCTTACAAATACAGGAATTATACAAACATAACTACAAAACACTTTCCAAACAAGTAAAACTAGATCTAAACAATTGGAAAAACATTGAGTGCTCATGGGTAGGATGAGCTAACATAATAAAAATGACCATTTTACCCAAATTAATTTACTTATTTAGTGCCATACCTATCAAACTACCAAAAACCTTTTTTACTGCATTAGAAAAAACTATAACAAAGTTTATTTGGAAGAACAAAAGATCAAGAATATCAAGGGAAATAATGAAAAAAAAAACGTGAAGGAAGGTGGCACAACAGTACCAGATATTAAGCTATACTATAAAGCAGCAGTCATCAAAACAATATGGTACTGGCTAAGAGATAGAAGGGAGGATCAGTGGAATAGGCTTGGGGTAAATGACGTCAGCAAGACAGTGTATTATAAACCCAAAGAGCCCAACTTTGGGGACAAAAATCCACCATTTGACAAAAACTTCTGGGAAAATTGGAAAACACTATGGGAGAGATTAGGTTTAGATAAACATCTCACACTCTACACCAAGATAAATTCAGAATGGGTGAAAGACTTGAATATAAAGAAGGAAACTGTAAGTAAATTAGCTGAACACAGAATAGTATACTTGTTAGATCACTGGGAAAGGAAAGATTTTAAAACCAAGCAAGAGTTAGAGAAAATTACAAAATGTAAAAGAAATAATTTTGATTATATTAAATTAAAAAGGTTTTGCACAAACAAAAACAATGCAACCAAAATTAGAAGGGAAACAACAAACTGGGAAAAAATCTTTATAACAAAAAATTCTGACAGAGGTCTAATTACTTCTGATATCTTTCATGAAGGTCGTTTCCTTTTACTTAGTGAGCTTGAAACAACAATAAGAAGGTAAGTATAAGTGATACTTACTATTGTGTGCCTTAGGTTTCATGGTTAAAATAATTTTATTTTAGAGCCTATTGGAGGAAGTGACAATTAGAGATTAAAAAAAAACAAACTAAAAAACAGTCAAAGGTCCTTTGAACTTTTTCTCAAATTCCATCTAAATGTAAGTTTTCTGGAGCTCCAATAAAGTTTTATTTTTTTCCCAAATAGTGTTATATCTTATGCTATAATAAACTCTCAATTGTGAATCTAAAGAAATGAGTACAAATCTCACTTCTGACACTTTACCAGATAAATGATCATGAGCAAGTCACATAAATTTATGCCTTAGTGTATTGTATGATATTTTACTACCTCCCTCATAAGAGGATCATAATACTTTTAATACATTCCTCCTAAAGCTATTAAATACTAACTGCTTTAGGAAACTTAAAGGGCTATATAGATGTGATTTCATGATAAGTAATGTCCTGATTCTTTAAAAGAATCCATGCCAATATCAAGGAAAATAATGAAAAAATAAACGTGAAAGAAGGTGGCCCAGCAGTACCAGATATTAAACTATACTATAAAGCAGTGGTCATCAAAACAATAAGGTACTGGCTAAAAAACAGAAGGGAGGATCAGTGGAATAGACTTGGGGTAAATGACGTCAGCAAGACAATGTATGATAAGCCCAAAGAGCCCAACTTTGGGGAAAAAATCCACTATTTGACAAAAACTGTTGGGAAAATTGGAAAACAATATGGGAGATATTAGGTTTGGATCAATATCTCACACCCTACACCAAGATAAATTCAGAATGGGTGAATGACTTGAATATAATGAAGGAAACTAAGTAAATTAAGTGAACATGCAATAGTATACTTGTCATATCTATGTGAAAGGGAAAATTTTAAAACAAAGCAAGAGTTAGAAAAAAATTACAAAATATAAATTAAGTGATTTTGATTATATTAAATTAAAAAGTTATTGTAGAAACAAAAACAATGCAACCAAAATCAGAAGGGAAACAACAAACTGGGAAAAATATTTATAACAAAAAATTCTGACAGAGGTCTAATTACTCAAATATACAAGGAGTTAAATCAATTGTATAAAAAAACAAGCCACTCCTCAATTGATAAATGGGCAAGGGACATGAATAGGCAATTTTCAGATAAAGAAATTAAAACTATCAATAAGCACATGAGAAAGTGTTCTAAATCTCTAATAATTAGAGAAATGCAAATCAAAACAACTATGAGGTACCACCTCACACCTAGCAGATTGGCTAAAATGATAGAAGGGGAGATTAATGAATGCTGGAGGGGATGTGGCAAAATTGGGACATTAATGCATTGCTGGTGGAGCTGGGAGCTGATCCAACCATTCTGGCTGGCAATTTGGAACTCTGCTCAAAGGGCTTTAAAAGAATGCCTGCCCTTTGATCCAGCCATACCATTGTTGGGTTTGTACCCCCAAAGAGATCATAGATAAACAGACTTTGGAAAATATTGGAAAATATTGGAAAATAAAGGAATGTCCCTCTATTGGGGAATGGCTGAACAAATTGTGGTATATGATGGCAACGGAATACTATTGTGCGGTAAGAAATGATGAACTGGAGGAATTCTATATGAACTGGAAGAGCCTCCATGAAGTAATGCAAAGTGAAATGAGCAGAACCAAGAGAACACTATACACAGAAAGTGAAACATGTATAGTGTAATGGACTTTGCTACTAGTAGCAATGCAATAATCCAGGAAAATCTCAAGGGACTTAAGAGAAAGAATTCTATCCACATAGGGAGAAATAACTGTGGGAGCAGAAATACAGAAGAAAAACATGTGACGTCACTTGTTTATATGGGTACATGATTTGGAGTTTTGGTTTTAAAAGATTGCTCTATAGCAAAAATGAATGGAAAAAATGGAAATAGGTATTAAGTGATAACATTTGTAGAACCCAGTGAAATTGCTTATTGGCTCTGGGAGGGAAAAGGAAAGAGAGAAGCGAAAGAAAATGAATCATGTAAACATTGAAAAAATATCCTTGAAAAACAAACAAACGAATTAATGAATGAATGAATGAATGAATTTTAAAAATAAATAATGTCCTACTTTCATCTTTTTTTAAAGAAAAGAAATACTGATGATGACTCTCTGACCTGAGGTAGAGAGAGGTGGCACCAGGAGTTGATGAGGAGGATCACAGATACTTCAGTATATATTATGTTTATTATTAGTATGAATTATATGCAATATACATTACTTATATGTGTTTATTTTTAAGCAAATAATAATCAAGCAAACTTCTTGTCTCTATTTACAGAGAGTTGGGAGGAACAAAAAGGAATTAAGTAAAACTCCTATCTTTATCAACTAAGTCTTGCACTGTACTTGGGAGATATTCTATCCCAGAAATAACCTTATTTTTCATAATCAGAATATATGAAGTGGTTGTGTCTATTAAATCAGTTGCCTTCCATTTTCCAAATGTCATTGGGTGTCAATGTCAGAAAAAGCTACCCGTTGAATTGACTGCCCAGCTTTCCAAGAGTCCTAGATTTGGAATCCTAATGATAAGCTTTTCTATTCCAGTTCCTAGGGCTCTAAACCTAAATTCAGAGAATGCAGCTTCAAGGTCCCAGGGACACAGCAGCATTCCTAGGACACTTTTCACACTGATTATGCTAATTTCTAAAGGAGATAGACAACACTGAGGTGGGTGACACAAAGAACTGTTTAAATTGCATGAATTATTTTTAAATAGCTGCTATACAAAATCTTTTTTAGAACCAATTCAAATAGAACCTTGTTAAATGTCTGGATAAAGTAATTTTATTATTTTTTCAATGTTTAATAAATTTCTAGTGAAGTGAAAATATAGGCTACAAAAAAGATTTTACAACCAAATATTTACCTTCTAAAGAACATTTAATATTCACATAAATTTGTAATAATAATTATATGTCATGCCATATATTGATGATACAAAACAGGAAATACCTGCCTCCTGGCACTTTCTCCTTTTATACATTATTGTCCTAAAAGGTAGAAATTTTTTTTCTCAAACCTCAATTTTTATTTGGTTCTCAATGCATTGTATTACAAAAACTATTAATAATTAATAACAACATTTTAAAACTATGAAACAGTACTAGATAGGGTTATTTGTTAGCATTAATAATATAGAAGTTTAGAGATATTTTCAGGAGGGAAGCAACAACTGGATAAACTGAATTTCCCATTTTGTTACGAATGACTGAGAATGATGGGAAGGAGAATTAAAGAGCCTGAAGGAAAGAGACTTTCATACAAAGAATTTTGTGGAGGGTAAATGATAAGACCAAACCCAAAATACAAGAAAACATTGCATATGCAAGTTGTTCATAAGGATAAAAATGATATCAGTCTATTAATCAAAACAGTTGAAACTAGAAGCAAAATGATGCTATTAGGGTCCCATACTCAGTTCCCTGAGAAATAAACACATTTTTCAGTACTATTATCTGCACTAAAAATGTCTATAGAAAACAATGGCAATTACAAGATTTATAAAATATCAAGTTAATTTACTAATTATAAATTATCTCATAGTTTAAATCAATGCTTTTTATGTCTTGTTCATCCATCTGGTTGATAGAAAAATGTTTTCTGAATTCTCTTTCAGAAAAAAAATAGCAAAACAACAACAAAAAAAGATTATTTCTATGCCAAAAAAGCAGGGGCTCTTAACTTGGGGCCCCATGAACTTGCTATTAAGTATAATTGATTTCTTTTATAATTTTATATGCTTGTTTTATGAATTTAAACATATTATTTTTTAAACCCTTGTACTTCGGTGTATTGTCTCATAGGTGGAAGATTTGTAAGGGTGGGCAATGGGGGTCAAGTGACTTGCCCAGGGTCACACAGCTGGGAAGTGGCTGAGGCCGGGTTTGAACCTAGGACCTCCTGTCTCTAGGCCTGACTCTCACTCCACTGAGCTACCCAGCTGCCCCCTATAAACATATTATTTTTGCAAAAGAGTCCATGGGGTTCCTGACACAAACACACATTTTAACAGTTTCTGCTTTATTGTCACACATTTTTTTATAAAAGGGTGCCTGATTTACTCTGAGATTCTCACTTTAAAGATACATATAGCAGAGAATAGTTTGACTGTCAAAAGATAGCCTGTACCTGTTCTAAATAATATTATTTATGAAAAGGGTCTGTCTGGAAGCAATAGGATGCCACTCAGGGATGGAGCAATAAGTGGACTTAATTGGAACACTCAGTTATATAGATCTTAGTTGAATTGAGAACATAGGTTATCAAAGTCCAGCTCTCTTCAAATAGTAATTTGTGTTTGGACTCTGCTTTCAACCAATCTGTTTTTCTTCTGTTATGTGCGTCTTTATATTTTGTGAATTACCTATAGAATCATAATATTTTAGCTTTAGATGGAATGTCAAAGGCTATCTAGTCTAACCCATAAAAGAAAGAGAATTTCTTTGATAATCCTGCCTGGCAGCATTCCAGCTTGTGCTTCAATAACCTGGAAGAATGAGAGAGAACCAATACCTCCAGAAGCAGTCCAGACCTATTATTGATTGTGTTAGATGATAGGATGCCAGAGATTTTGGATAGTGCTTCTTTGCAACTTCTCCCTTCTGCTTCTGGTAATAATAAGAGCTAATAGTATTAATACAGTACTTAAGACTTGCAAAGTGTTTTGCAAATATACAATTTTATTCTTTTTTAGAAGATGCAAACAATTTATTTTTTATTTTTTAACATTTAATAATTTTTATTTTTTAGAAAAGTTAACATGGTTACGTGATTCATGTTCTTACTTTCCCTTTAATCCCCCAGCCACCTCCCCTATAGCCGATGCGCATTTCCACTGGTTTTAACATGTGTCATTGATCAAGACCTACTTCCAAATTGTTGATAGTTGCATTGGTGTGGTAGTTTCGAATCTACATCCCCAGTCATGTCCGCCTCAACCCATATGTTCAAGCAGTTGCTTTTCTTTTGTGTTTCTACTCCTGCAGTTCTTCCTCTAAATGTGGGTAGTGTTCTTTTCCATAAATCCCTCAGAATTTTCTTGGGTCATTGCATTGCTACTAGTACAGAAGACCATTACATTCTATTTTATCATAGTGTATTGGTCTCTGTGTACAATGTTCTTCTGGCTCTGCTCCTTTTACTCTGCATCAATTCCTGGAGGTCTTTCCAGTTCACATGGAATTCCTCCAGTTTATTATTCCTTCGAGTGCAATAGTATTCCATCAGCAGCATATACCACAATTTGTTCAGCCATTCCCCATTTGAAAAAACTATAACAAATTTCATTTGGAATAACAAAAGATCAAGAAAATCAAGGGAAATAATGAAAAAAATGTGAAGGAAGGTGGCCTAGCAGTACCAGATATTAAACTATAGTATAAAGCAGCAGTCATCAAAATGATATGGTACTGGCTAAGAGACAGAAGGGATGATCAGTGGAATAGACTTGGGATAAGTGACGTCACCAAGACAGTGTATGATAAACCCAAAGAGCCCAACTTTGGGGACAAAAATCTACTACTTGACAAAAACTGCTGGAAAATTTGGAAAACAATATGGGAGAGATTAGGTTTAGATCAACATCTCACACTCTACACCAATATAAATTCAGAATGGGTGAATGACTTGAATATAAAGAGGGAAATAAATTAGCTGAACACAGAATAGCATACCTGTCATATCTCTGGGAAAGGAAAGATTTTTAAAACCAAGCAAGAGTTAGAGAAAATTAAAAAAATATATAACATAAATGATCTTCATTACACTAAATTAAAAAGCTTTTGTACAAACAAAAACAATGCAACCAAAAACAGAAGGGAAACAACAAATTGGGAAAAATCTTTAAAACAAAAAACTCTGACAGGGGTCTAATTACTTAAATAGTCAAGGAGTTAAATCAATTGTATAAAAAAATCAAGCCATTCCCCAATCAATAAATGGGCAAGGGACATGAATAAGCAATTTTCACATAAAGAAATCAAAACTATCAATAAGCACATGAGAAAGTGTTCTAAATTTCTAATAGCTAGAGAAATGCAAATCAAAACAACTCTGAGGTACCACCTCACACCTAGCAGATTGGCTAAAATAAGAGGAGGGGAGAATAATGAATGTTGGAGGGGATGTGGCAAAATTGGAACATTAATGCATTGCTGGTGGAGTTGTGAACTGATCCAACTATTCTGGATGGCAATTTGGAATATGCTGAAAGGGCTATAAAAGAATGCCTGCCCTTTGATCCAGCCATACCATTGTTGGGTTTGTACCCCAAAGAGATCATAGATAAACAGACTTGTACGAAAATATTTATAGCCGAGCTTTTTGTGGTTGCAAAAAACTGGAAAATGAGGGTATGCCCTACAATCGGGGAATTCTGACAAATTGTGGTATATAATTTTATTCTACTGACACCCTTGTGGGGGAGATAATTACTATTATATACCTCATTTTCTATATGAGGTCATTGAAGTAGATAGAAGATAACTGACTTTCCCAGGATTACAGAGATAGTAAGTATCTAAGGCTGAATTTTAATTCAGATCTTCCTTACTAAAAAGTCACTGAGCGATCTAGCTCCTAAACAGAAATTAGAAGAGACAAAGAAATGAGTGGAATTCTCCTCTTTAGGAAAACCCTTCAAATATTTGAAAATAGCCAAGACATTGTCTTTGTCTTTACTCTGGGCTAAATATTCCCTATTCTATAAACTCACTTTATATGGTGTAGAATCAAGGATCTACATTATGGCTATTAAACTGTCTGAAATAAAATAAAGTGATTCAGAGAATGATTTAGAATAGTTCTCAAAGTATGACCAAAGATCTTTCGGGGTCCCTGACACCCTTTGGGGAAGGAGGGTTCTGTGAGATCAAATATTTTTACAATAGTACTAAGATTTTAAAATCTCTAAATATTCATAAATATAATCCACATAGACAAAATATTTTAGGGGATCTTCATTTTTTGGAATATAAGGGATTCTGAAACCAAAAAATTTAAAATCTGCTGATTTCAAAGAATTATTAATTTCCTCATAGTTTGGAGTTAGACCAAGATAATATCCTGTTTTTTACAACATTACTAGATAAACAGAACAAAAGAATGATACTATAAGTGAATTTTAGTATATCATTTGTTTTAGGAAGGGGTGATTATCCATGTCAACAATATGGGGAAAAGTAATATAACTTGACTAGATAAGACTGTACAGGACATAAGCAACAGTTAAATCTAACTAAAAGTCTTAAGAAGAGGGTCTTAAGGATCTTCTTTGATCCACCAGATTTTTATCAGAGATTCTGAGGATACCATTCATGACATAGTTATAAAACTACAAAAGACACAGAGACAGAAGGATAGCTAACATAAATAAAAGGGTATAAATAGCTCTTTGTGGGATAGAATGATGAATGAAAAATGATAATAGAGTCCTCAGTGATTATTCTATCTCTACTAATTTTCTACAGATTAGGAAACAAGTCCAGAGACATTACATAATTTCCCTGAGGTTAATCAAGTAATAAGAATCAGAGCTGGGATTTACGTCCAGATCCTCTGATTGCAAATCTGGAATGATGGATCTTGCCCCCCAATTTATCCAAGAATGACAGGAACTTGAGATTCATCTTCCTCATCCAGGAAATGAACAGTAAAACAAAATGAATCAACAAGCAGCTCTTTTTAAGAATGTCTGCTTTTTTTGTACACTCTAAGCTTTTTGGGGGAAATGATTATTTGTGTTTTGTCTTTATATCCCCAATGCATAGCACATGGCCTGGCATTGAGTAAATGCTTGAATAATGTTAAAATAATGGACTCTACTTCATGTATGCATGCACCTTTTTTTCAGGTATAATAATGTATAAATGTATAATAATGAGCATTTTAAAAGTAAAATTAAAATAATAACTGATTCAAGATAACAAATAAAGGTAAAAAATACAATGGTTGATATTCACAGTTTAGTGAAAAATAAACTAATATAATAAAGAAGTTATAAAATGTCCAGTCATTGTCATGAAGACATATTGCCAAAGAAAAAAATGGCATTAAATGACCTTTTTATCCTATGGCATGTAGTTATAAGAGAAAAAAATATTATGTGAAAATAACAGCTTAGGCAAATTTGATCTAAAAACACTTAAGGGAGTCAAAAAAGTCAAAATATTCAGTTATCAGAAGGATTTGATCAAATTCTTTAACTTAATAGCATTTGTATTTTTAATATCAAGTATGTTTTACAAGATTTTAAAATTATAGAGGAAAAATATCTTTTGAACTTGATGATTTCTTCCACTCATAGTAGCAAAATCCTCTGAAAGTAATGTCTGATCAATACAATCAGTATGTTGAGGTAATTGGCCAAAGCCAACAGGGACAGAACTCAAAGAATTAGATTATTATTGTGGTGCCAAAAAACTGGAAAACAAGGGTATGCTATTCATTTGGGGAATGGCTGAACAAATTGTGGTATATGCTGGTGATGGAATACTATTGTGCTCAAAGGAATAATAAACTGGAGGAGTTCCATGTGAACTGGAAAGACCTCCAGGAACTGATGCAGAGCAAAAGGAGGGAGCCAGAAGAACATTGTACACAGAGACTGATATACTATGGTAAAATAGAATGTAATGGGCGTCTGTACTAGCAGCAATGCAATGACACAGGACAATTCTGAGGGATTTATGGAAAAGATGCTGCCCACATTCAGAGGAAGAACTGCAGGAGTAGAAACACAAAAGAAAAGCAACTGCTTGAACACATGGGCTGAGGTGGACATGATTGGGGATGTAGACTCGAAACTACCACGCCAATGCAACTATCAACAATTTGGAAGTAGGTCTTGATCAATGACACATGTTAAAACCAGTGGAAATGTGCATTATTTATGGGAGGGAGTGAAGCAGGGGTTAAGGGGAAAGTAAGAACATGAATCTTGTAACCATGGAAAATTTTTTCTAAGAAATAAAAAAAAAGAATTAGAACAGTTTTGAACAGAGTTTAGCCTTACTACAAAAGCCCTGAGATAAATATGTTCTCAGGTGTTATTTACTTATCAAAGTACTCTTTCGGCATCACAATTTTTGCCCTGAAGAATGGTACTGTAAGATTATAGTACATTAAAAACAAACCAAAGCAAAACAACTAAACTTAACCTTGAGGGGGGGTGGGACAGCTGGATGGCTCAGTGGATTGAGAGCCAGGCCTGGAGACAGGAGTCCCAGGTTCGAATCTGGCCTCAGACACTTCCTAGCTGTGTGACCCTGGGCAAGTCACTTAACCCCCATTGCCTAGCCCTTTAACAAATAAAATTAATAGAGAAGGATATATATAAAAGATATTAGGGTTTAAAAATTTTTAAACTTAACCTTGGTGTGATGTTAAATCTAATTCCCTTAGAGGTCAAAATCTACCCTCAAATTGAATTATTGTTTTTTCTTTTTCCCTAGGAGTTTGTATATTAGGATTGAAGTTTAAAACTCTAGGCTATTTGTGCTCCAGAAAAATAAATTGTATTATATTTTGACAGAAATGTTTTTCTGTCCCAGAATCAGAGATTTTAAACAAAAACATCATTTTTTCCTCAGGTGATTTATAAATGAAGCTATTTCCAATTATTAACAGCATTAGACATACAGAGTGTAAATAAATAGAATCCCTAAATCTCCAAGTCTGACAAGTAGTTCCAATTCACCTTTTATTAGAGCAATTCTCAAAAATATTTTTGAACTTTACTCATAATATGATACTACCAGGTGAATTGTTTGCTTTTTTGTTCATTACTCATAAAATCCAACTTCACACATAGATATTAAGCATATATAATATAGAAGCCATTCTATTGGTCTCTAAACTTTCAAATTGGAAATAACATAGATTTCTGTGCTTAAGGAACCTCTATGAGCAGGATTCAGTGGAAAAGATGAGGAAGAGACATATGAACACCAACACAAATAAGTATGAGAAAAGGAGAATGGGATAGGGAGAAAGCAGAGCATGAGGGCCTAGAGGCAGTGTGGTAAGAGACAAGATAATACCTTCAACTGGGAACTCAATAGAGAAGGTAGCACTTGACTTGGCTTTAAAGGAAGAGGGGCTGGAAAAGATTTTGGTGTGGCAGGATAATATTGTAGGCAGAGAATAGTTTGCATAAAAGCCCAGAAGCGAAAGAAGTCTGGATGATATTTGGGAAAGCATAGTAGAGTACTTTAGAATAAATAGAGCAGACAAATACAAAATATATTTTGAAAGGTGGATTAGAATCAAATTGTAAAATAATTTAAAATTTGTGAAGGGGGTTGTATTTTATTCAGCAGGCAAGAAGCCAGTGAGATGTAGGACCAGTTTTATATTTTAGGCAATTATTTTAATAACAATAACAATAATCAATAGTATGTACATAATATTTAAAGGTTTGCTAATCAATTTATGATTGACTAAAGCAGCAAAGTGGTAAAGTGGATAGAATTGTTAACCTAGAATCAAGAAGACTCATTTTCTTGAGTTCAAATCTGGCATCAGACACCTGTATGATCATGAGGAAGTCATTTAACCTTGTTTGCTTCAGTTTCCTCAGCTGTCAAATAAATTGAAAAGGGAAATAGCAAACTATGTCAGTAACTTTGCCAAAAATCCTAAAGAAGAGTTAGAAACAACTGGAAAATGACTAAAATACAAGAAATTTATAAATACTTTAATTTATTCTCACAGAAACCTTGAGACATATACTATTGTTATTCCTCTTACATAGATGGGGAAACTGAGGAAGATTTGAATTTTGAATTTTGAAGTTTTGATTGAAGTTAAGTGACTTGCCCAGCATCACACAGATAACAAGTGTATGAGGCCAGATTTAAACTCCTGCTGATTCTAAATTCAACACTTTATCCATCTACTATAGCTTCTCTTATGAACTTGAGAGACTGGAAACAGGATAGTGAATTAAAATGTTAATATAATAGTTTAATTGAGAGGTGATATGGATATGAACCAGAATGTTATCAGTGTGACTGCAAAGGTAAGATGGCATATCCACATCTGATCTAACAATTATGGATGGATTTAAGATAGACTAAAGGAATTGTCAACTGACTGGATATGGGAGTGAATGAGAAGGAAGAACTAAAGAATTTATATTTTAAAAATCCATAAACCAGATAAAAACAATTTATCAAGCAATGACTACGATCTGTCTCAGACACAATGCTAGATCCAGGAACTTAATAGATTAATAATAAAGAAGTCCTTCTAATAATAGGAAAAATCATTTTGAATAGTTCGTAATGAGCAGCAGTGTGAGGCAATTAGCAACATCTTTAATGAGAAAGAAAAAAAAAATATTAGACTATAAGGGGCTTTAGTCCAAATACTGCTATTAACTTGCTGTATCATTTTTAGCAAGTCACTTTGCCTACAGGCGTAAATAAGGCGCATGGGCTTGATTAAATTGGAAGGTCCCTTCCTGATTTAATAATTATCTATAAAGCTGATTTTTAAATAATTATCCACATATAAAATGCCCATGGATTAGTGTTGCCATTACCAGAATTTTCAGAGTATGTCAATGAAAGATTTATTAATATTTGGAGAAAATGATAAATAATATAAAAAATAAAAACACTAAAAAGAAGAAGACATAGGAGAGATAAGGCATTAAAGCTTTAATAATTTATAAATGAAAATGAAGGTTCACTTTGGCAGATGCTAAATTATATGTAAATATATTTATATTTAAATAAATTATATATATATATATATTATATGTAAATAATAAGAAATATCAATACATATTTAAACAGAGAAATGTCTTAGCAGGATATTCAAGTCAAATAGTTTGCAATGGAAATTAATGCATTAAGAAAAAAATTTATCATACTTTAAAATGGAGAAGTTATAAGTGCCATTGAATGAATTTTTACTGTGTGTATGGTACTTTGCTAGGGTCTGAAAATTCAAAATCAAAAATTGAATATAGTCCTTGTCTTGACGAAACTCACATAGTAAGAGGAATACAGAAAGGAGGGACACAATAAGTAAGCAGATTTATGTTATGACATTTTGAAGGAAAGAATACAATACTTAGAAGTAGGGCATCAAGAAAGATTTCTCTGAGAAGCTTACATATCAGCTGAGGCTGGAGGAAATTTAAAAGACTCTATTATCAAATACTAATTCCCCCTGAAAGATGCAGATATATTAGTTTATTATTTCTATTTTTATTATTCTTTAAAGAGAAAACCCTTCATTTTCAATCTATATTCATATATGAAAAATACCATCCAAATTAAAATGTTATTATTCACAATTAATTTAGCAAGTTAATGAAGTTGGCTTACTGTTTGACTCCTTCAAAAAACAGTCACTGAAACTAAATGGCATATTTGAAGAGTCCCAAAAAATTATCTTTCCCTACCATTTAGATATGGCTATATTGAATTAATTATTGACTTAAGCTATTTTAAAAGCCTACTAATTTAAAGTTTACTTCTTTTCTACCTATTGACATCAATGAGTCAAACTGTGGAAAAGATGTTAATAAAATACCAACTTTCAAAAATAAGCCACTTTTGCATTATAAATGTGCTAATCTTTCTTGAGTGATTCTTTTATCGCATTTGTTCCACAAACGAGTTTGACTTCATTGTGCACACACACATACAAAACCTGTTCAACTATTTATAATTGCCTAATCAAGTGAATCTTAATTGCATTATACTATGAGTGCTTTTGATGAAGTCTAATAACTCTGAATTAGAACTGATAATTTGAGAACCCTAATTAATATTTGAAATAAAAATCATGATTTTTTAAAAACCTGAATAGCATAAGCTATGATCCCACCTCAGCAATTTTATTTGAAAATCAAATATCTGGATTTATTATTCTTATTTTAGGTTAAAAAGTTGAATAATAAGATAAAAATTTAGGGCTCCTGAAGAGAGTTATAGTAATAACCATAACCTACAATGTAGTGACATTTGTGGGAAAATGGTGATATTGCCTTTGAAATAACATCCAGAGGCATCCATGACATGATTAAAAGCACAAAAGCAAATGTAGCATAGGATAATTTAAAGCATTTTAGTAAAGAGCATTGAAGCAAAGGGTAAAGAGTAGGTAAAATCCAGAAAGCAATGAAAATTGAGTCAAGAGCTTCAAAAACAGAAGAAACAGATCAGAGAGGTGAGTGAAAGAATCAACTGGTCAAGTAACATTGCTCATGTAACTTCATTTATGAAGCTTACCTCCTGTAAAAATACCACTAAGAACTAAGGCATAAAATTAGATATATGATCATATATAAGTATATATGACAATAGAAAATATTATGAGCCCTCTGGATTTGAACATTCTGTATTCAAAGTTTGACAATTGAAATAATTTTGCTTATAACCCATGCAAATTCATCTTGCTCTTTTGGATCAATATTAGATAGTCCTCGTGAGTGCATTACTTACTAAGACCTGGCTTCAAGTTCTGCTTCTGCCATTACTCTCCTCTTTTCCTAAGTTTTCCATCGCTTGGAAATATACTTAACCTATGTTCTTTTAAGTATACCTTCAATGATCACTGTGGCAATTACTCATTCTGAGTGTGACATTACCCCACTGGTAATATATATGTAATAATATAATATAATACATAATATAATATATAATAAATTCAAATAGAGAATGTTAACCTTAGAAGTTTACACCTTTATTTTATATCTGAATTAAATTTCCATGGACATTCACTAAGGTAACTACTTTATAAATACAGCAATCAATAAGCATTTATTGAATACGTACTATATTCCAGGCATATGTGTTTTTTATATCTCCCCTAAAACTGGTATTTATGTGGCTAGTTCATATACTTCACTGTCTCCTTGAGCCTTCATATTTTATTTAGTGGCTTCCCACTCAAAGTGTCCCAGCCATCACTGCCTTTATTATGAGGCTTAAATGATAATATGGTTGAATATTATTAATCTACTTGGTATATTTTCAGCTCTAACTGGGAAGAGAAGTCCTCCAGAGAATCAAGTGGCCAGTAATAGAATCTTGCTGCTCTCTTAATGACCCCTCACCTGAGACCTTCAGATGCACTGGAGTGTTGCAGTGACTGCTGGTGACAGCATCCCTTGATGACTATGATGAGAGGTGACTCTATCAAGGGAATTCCCAAAGTAAAAGAACATATTTCTGGATAACTCCACAGACAAATTGAATATGGCATAGCTGAATGGCCTTGCATGCTTCACTGTTACAGATACATTCTTTGATTTGCTTCAGTGTTCCTCTCCTGGGGAGATAGCCATCAAAAATATGTTGACAGACTCCTTATCAAGGTCCCTCATTCCAAAAATGAATCATATAATTTAGCTAGCTCTTTTTCTCCAAAAAAAAAGGAAATTCTCTTTTGCTACTGCCTCTCCACTGTGCTAGAACAAGACATCATTGATACCACATGTATCAAACATATGGCTCACCTACAGACCACAACACTCCCAAGTACAGATTGAATCAGATAAAATTGAAATTGGGAACTATTTTTTAAAATGAAATACAATAAAACTACAGGCAATATTAGCATGTGGTTCTCTAACTCAATATGCAGCACACAAGAATAATTATATACAATTTAGTGGTCCTTATTTTTATTTGAATTTCAAGTCTCTGATCTATTCTATACAAAACTTACTATTGCAATACAATGATCAATGTAAAGAATTCCTCCTAATATCACCGTATATGACAGTGATTAAGTCCTAGAGAACTGAGTAAGGAATAAAGAGTTTAAGCAATTTGCTTAGGTTCACATAGCTAAGAAGTTTCATAGATGAGGAATAAACCTACTTCTTCCTAATTCTAATCTATCCCTCCACTGTCCATCCATTATAATTTGCTACCTCTAAAGATAACATTTGTTATAGTTTTTTCCTAATTCAGTAAAAATGTTTCTTGGTAGTTTCAGAGGTATGGCACTTATAGAATAAACAATACTTATGAATTCTTAGATTTCCAGGCATATTATATGAAATTCTACTTCATGTGCACAAAGGTTCACCTAGGATGATAATCTTGGTTTTCCTCACACACAGCATTCCATAACCATCTCCCTACCTTTGTATTAACCGTCCCCCATGCCTAGAATGTAATCTGCCCTCATTTCTGTCTATTAGAATCACTAGTTCCTTCAAAGCTCAGCTCACATGCTTCCTTTTATATCTGCCCACCTGGGGACAGACTCTTCTCATCACAAAAATGGATGATTGCAATGGTTTTGTGGTCTGACTCTCCTACTCAACAAACTCCGAGTGACTCCCTATTACTTTTGGATCAAATACAAAATTCTACTTCACAAACTTTTCATTCTGTTTAAATGATTCAGTAGAAATGGCTTCCTTCCCAAAGTCAATTACAAGTTATTGTCCGGACCTAAAAGTGATTCCTAAATGTCTTTGAGCAAAGTCACAAGTTAGTCTACTCCCACTCCAAAATGCTTTTATCTCAGTGGAAAACATAGCAAGTAAATTTCAGGTATATTATTACTGAAGAATTTGTGCTAAAAGAAGATAATAAAGTATTATGATGAAGTGAAAGCTTGAAAGGGGAAGAAATATTTTATCACTGTGAGATACTGTCCTACCAACTTTAGATGAATATCCTGCAAAATCCAAGTCAACCCATTTATGTGGAAATTCCTAAGAAATTCTAAATATTTTCCCTTTATTATCTATACCTCTGTGCTTCTAATCTCTTAAAATATAATTTTTTGTTTTTCTTTGGTGAGGGAAAAAGTAGAATTTTTAATGGTTCAAAGGAAATTTAATATAAATTAAGTTAGACTAAATCATATGCTGCTCACATTTTCACTTAAGATCATTTCCTTTGTTCTCTGTATAGGTATTGGATACAATACCCATATATCATGCCCTTTGAAATGTAGTAGTTTAAATATAATAAATGCATTATAAAACCTTAATGATGAACTATATTCTAGAAGTGATAAAAAGACTTTCAGTAAAGAAAAAGTATGATAAAAAGTAGTTGGAAATTTTTGTGTTGAAAAATAGAGATAAGAAATGTATAAGGAGAGTATTGCCCTGCTACCTGCATAATATAAGGAGATTGAAAAGAAGACAGACCATATCTTGGGTGGTTTCTCTGTGGAAAATCTATATAATCTAAATTGAAAAAGATTTAAACCAGAAGAGAAGGTATGGATGATATTTAGTTTTTACCAAGATAGATTAGTAGTACCCAAGGTGATAAGATCATGGATTTTTTTAAGGTATTATCAATCAAATCAATATTATGCACTTACTTTGCATAAAACACTGGCTTTTTTTACAGGTATTTCCCTATATTTTAAGTACCAATTTTAAGGCAGAAAATTATGCTACCCTTAAGCTAGCACTTTATCTGACAACTCCAACTTCTGTATTAATCCTGACAGTAAATAAGGAAAAGGACATACTCCAAAAATGTCTTCCAAAGTCCCCAATGAATTTTTTGAAAACAGTAATGGCAGTATTACATAGTATTTATTTTTAATTTTTTGTTTCTAACATTTTGTAATAGATTAAACATTTGCAATTATCAAAATAATATATTTCTAAAACTAGATAAGGGAAATAAAAATTCATTTACTTCTTCCCAGCTAGAAGAGGTAAGATATAAGGTAGTTTTCTCCATCTTAACCCAAATTTTCTTTACTCCAGGCAGTTTTGTGAACTAACCTAATATGTCAATTTAGCAGTTCAAACCATAATGATTAAATGCAATATTATTGTATCAATCAGTTGACTATCAGTTGCTTCTGGTACTATCCCAAGAAGAACAAGCTGAACTATTTGAGAATGTATCTTTTTCTTCCCTTTTGGTAGACTGGGTGATAAAAATTGATGCAAATAGAGACTGTCAGTAGAGTAATGAAATCTGGTGGCCAAGTGCTAGAAGAGAATTTGGGGAATCAGAGATCACCAAGTTCAAATGCAGTATTTAAACTGCTGGTTTTGGTATTTACCAAGAGTTAATGAAATGGAAATTGATAAAACTTTTATTAAAAAAATTGATAGGAAACGGTATGCATTTTACAATCTTTTTACTAAGTGTTTGTTGCCCTTAATAACTCAGAGAATGGAAAACCAGGGGTCCCACTCAGCTTGGTTTCTGCTTCTGCTTTTAAATATATTTAGCTATGTCAAGGTTTCTAAAGCAAAATTTTCATGGATACATGTTTTGCTTCACTGAGCTTACCTCTTTTTTACATCATTAAGCAAAAATTATTTCTGTGCTGCATTTCACTCTATTAGCATAGGTTTTAAAGGAAATTAACTCCCCATTAATTAGCCCAAGAGGAAAAGGGACAAACAATTAACTTTATATGCAATGCTTGCACTGTTTTACTTTTTTAAAAAAAATATTTCTTGGTTGTTTTCCTAAGAAAAGCTCAAGTAATTTTTAAAGGCTCAGCAGGAGAATCCATAGGCTTTGGAGTTTTCCTGCAGACCACCTGTGTTAGCCATCTGGGCTCAAGCCAAACCTTTATTGTAAAAAAATGCAACTTCTTTGTCAAACAACACAAAATGGTAATCAGAGTTTCTCCATTCTTTACTAGAAGGTTGAACACATTTTATTGTTCATTTATTTACTCTCATTGTAACCCCAAAACAAGTAAAATCTCAGAGAAGATAACCTGGATCATGGATTGTGATGTTGAGATCCATTACCCTAGAGAGATTAGCCCAGAATTACAACACATTCAATTTTAAAAAATACTTCATCTAGCCTTTATTGTAATTTAAGAATACATGTAGGCTTTGAAATGAACAATGGTCTTTAGAACGTATTCCTGTATTTCCCAAAATTCACAGGAGCTAAATGGATATTTCTTAAAATACCAGATTCCATCATACTGATAATTGCTCAAATTCCTTCCTACATCTAGGCCTAATATAGAGGCCAACACCTTGTGGATTACTTAATTTCTACTTTTACAGATTAAATACTATTTCCATAGCCAACATGACTACAATATACCAAAATGTCACCTAGTAGTCAACTGTGGATAGTGTGCTAGGAAATAACATGACAGAAAAAGAACGAAAGAGAGAAAGATAGGGAAAGAGAGAAAGAGAAAGAGAGAAGGAAGTGACAGACAGAGAGACAGACACAGAGCCAGTGAGAGAGAGAGAGAGTAAGAGAGAAAGAGATAGGGAAAGATAGAGAAAGAAAGAGAGAGAGAGAGAGAGAGAGAGAGAGAGAGGGAGAGAGAGAGAGAGAATGAGAATTGCCCATTATGGCATCTACAAAATAGTATTAAGGGGCAGTGATGCAGTTTTCTTTCTCTTTCAATTTTTTCCCCTTCTTGATACTCAACTCAATTGTTTCCAATATAGACTGTTATGAAGATTTCTGTTTCTGTAGTAACAGGCAATCTTTGCCAAAGTTAACAAGTATCATGAGGAAATTTTAAAAAGCCTTGGATTTATTTATTTGTATAATAAAATGTTTTCCCTCAGGAAACTGACAGGCTTTATGGATATTTACCTTATGTATTATGCCAATATTATTGTATAAGAAAATTAAGGTAATGGAAATAAATATTTGCTTTAGTTTTTAAAAAGAATTAAACTTTCATCTGGATTAGTTTGTTTAATAGATAGGAAATTCATAGTCACTAAAAATTGTCTTTCAACTCAATTCATCAAGGGCATACTAAGTTCAAGAATGAATAATCTCACACAAAGTTTATATTCTATCAAAAATATGTCATATATATATACACACTAATTAAAAAGCAAATATAAAACATAAATACTATTAAGAAGTGATAGAAATCTATAACTAACTATTCCCAGAATCATCAAACAGGATTGGAAGAAACTTGCAGAAGAAATTTTCTACATTTTTCTCTTTTTAATGGAGATATTATCCTATAACCTATTATTATATTATTATATATTATCCAAGAAATAGAGGCATTTTGTGTATTCTACAACTCCATTATACTGCTTACATTTACCTATATTTTACTAAGCTCCTTTGCAGAATTGAAAATTATAGCTAATATTTACAAATACTTTAAAAACAGACAAAAAGCCTTACTAGATAGTAATTAAGTACAGTGCATCATTATTTTTTATTGCAGCTACAGGCAGTTTGCATGAATTATTTGAAAGATATAGGGATATACTTCACTTAAAAATGCAAAGTCATTATAATACTGAGTAGACTAACTTTTTTTTCTTTCTAAGCTAGAATTTAGTACTTTTTCTTTAACTCCAGAGAGGAAATGCATTAAGTTAAATATTTTCTGCTATTTTCAAATGATCCACAAAGTGAAGAGAATGCATTTTTGCATTCTTCAAAAATTGCAAACATTCTGTACAATTCAAAAAATAGCTTACATTTCTAACTTGAGATTTTCTAAGTGTTGCCTATTCAATAGGAGATGAATGCTTAACTAAATTTTGAAAATACCAAATAGGACATTTAATATTAAATATATGTATATATATGACTTGGACATTGCTAAGGAGGTTCAAACTGGTTACTGTATTTAATATCAACAAGGCTGTTGTTTTCACAATTTTCAAAAACTTTCACTGATTGAGTCATTACATATCCAAGGGTTCAGGAATTCTAAGATCCTCATGTGGCAACATCTTTCTTAACTCATAGTCTAACACAGGAATGAAAGAATTAACAAAAGAAAGAATGAATGATTTAATTAATGAATAGAAAGGCATTTATTAAGAACATGTTATATGACAGACTCTGTTAACCAATGGGTATGCGAATAGAAAAGCAAAGCAACAATAGGAACCTTACTCTTAAGGGGCTTACTTTGTAATAGAGGAAAACACTATTAAAATGGAAGTCATAGCCAGAAAGGAGGATTTTGACCACCAATTGATGGTAAGGTTTAAGGTTGGGGTTGGGGGGTTGGTGCAGGTCTTAAATTCTCAATGAAAATTTCCAAAAAAACAATGTGGGAGGCTGAATCAGTCTAGAAAAGTTGAAATTTCAAGTGTCAAAAGTTCAGAAACCCATGTTAGTTTGTGGGAATATCTGATATGAAATGGAATCTAGAACAGCAAAAAAAAAGAGGATCAGCTTGAAGATGTCTTGGGAAAAGTGAAATTGGCACACCATTTCATTTTGCAGTTCCATGCAAAATATTGTTTATCTTCTTGTGTTAACATTTCTAGTTCAATGAATTTGTTCTGCACACTGGTATCTCAGTATTTAAGATTATAATTATACTATCTATACTGTGTACCACCTCAGCCACTTATCTTCTTTCAAAGTAACCTACATGAACCCATATGTTATCTGTCAGTTATTTTACTTTTTTTTTTCCTTTTAATGTTAAATGGTTTTTTTTAGCCTCCTTTTCCTGCAAAAAATTTATTAAAGTTAGCTTGATCAGACAAGATTCTTACCAAAAATAGTTTCTCTAATCTTCATGAAGTGTGCTCAGTCCCTCAATAGGAATATATCTTTATTGTGTCACAGTTGATTTATTTTTATTCAATATATATCTTAGTCCTCAAATCGAATGACACAGAAGTCCTGCAGGTCACCCAAGAGATTTCAGTTCTTTCTTTGCCATGTCAATGTCCAGTGACATCACAATGTGCTCCAAACAAGATCCCTATGCCCCTAATAGGAGAGCAGTAACATTTATTATATTCTGTAAAACCACCCCATGCTGTCAGCAGCTGGCTCACTAATCTGCCACTAGAGACTTTCTATGCCACTGGCTTGAACTGCCCTTACTCTCTGCTACATTACAAGAGTCACTTGCCTCAGGCTTCCCTCAGGCATCACCAGGGAACATTTTGGCAGTGAGCCACAGATCTAGGGAACACAAATGGTGCCTAAATGAAAAACAAAACAAAGGATCTCCTTTAGAAAAGGAGAAGTCAGAGCAATAGTTTAACAGAATCCTTAGTAGTTGGCCTGTAATCAATAGCATTAAAAAAAAGAAGCAATGCAATTAAAACCCATTTTTCCTCCCCAAAAGATTTTAGATATGCATCTAGTCTTGCTTTTTCCAATATCACTTAAATTATCCAAATTTTTATTTTATGTTTTTAACTGTGATTCTGTTTATCGTGGGAATGAGGCTTATTTATCTGTGACATTTCTATAATAGTCAAGTTATTCCTATTCTATTATGTCATTCAGTATGTTTGCCATGATATCAAATAATTTTTTTTCAACCTACAAAGACATGTATTTATTAGTAAAGGTTTAAGAATTAACCCTCAAACATGAGAAGAAATGAAATTTTATTTAAAACACACACACACCTTAAGGAGGGTCTGGATATTAAAAAATGAAGGAAAACACTTTACATAAATATTTGGCCAAGACATTCTTAATTGGAAACTTAATTCATCCAAATAGCACTTCTTTGAAGAGGAAATTTGAAAGTTGCTTCATCTGACCATTTTTATTCTTTTAAAAAAAAAAAAGCAAAACCCAGAAATCAAACAGTATTACCTTACCACATGTTCATGTGACTGAGTAAAAGAAGCTCATCTCATCTGTCTTTTCTGTAAGCATGAATTTAAAAGGTTCAGGTTACATTAATTATTGCTTTATCCGGATGCATCAAAGGCTTCATACTAACTACATGATCTTCTCTTAAATCCTTCCTTGCAGCTATGATGAATTTTTAATGATAAGATGGCCTCTTGTGTTCATCATTCATGTGGTCTCTTTTGGAGAGCATTTGTGCAAGTTAATGGATCATTTGGTCTTTTGAAAAGAAAGTAGAAGTAATAATTCTAATACACCATCTTAGCCAATATGATATGCATGAGGTAATATCTCAAAGGTGTTTTAAATTGTATTTCTCTTATCAATAGTGATTTAGAAAAAATTAGACTATCAATAGCTTTGTTTACTTTTTCTGAATACTGACTGTTCATATTCTTTGACCATTTATCAACTGGGAAATGGTTATTTTTATAAATTTGGCTCAGTTTCCTATATATTTGTGAAATGAGGCTGTTAATAGATTAACTTGCTATAAAAATTTCCAAGTTTCTTGTTTTCTTTTTAATTTTAGCTAGATTACTTTTGTTTGTGAAATATATATAAAATGCCAAATAGTATACCATCCAAATTCTTCTTAAAGTAAAAAAGTTAGATGAATTACTGAAGGAAATAGTAAAACACCAAGTAGGACACCACAGATTTTCCCTCTCAGAACTATATGTATATGACTTTTTGACAGAATCTTAGAAAAATTAACTATAATAATACCCCCAGAGAAAATAGCACACCAAAAACACTGATCTTAAAAACTTCACCAAAATAAAAACCAAATATATTAAATGTACCTTTTTAGAGCAAAAACTGGTAAAATTTACATTAAATAAAGGGTTATAGGAGCATTGATGAAATATTAATTAGAAACAATGATCTATTCTTTTTAAAATTTATTTTCATTTTATTGTTTATGAAAATTTTTCCATAGTTACATGTTTCATATTCTTTCCCTACCCTTCCTTTTCCCCGTCCCATAGACAACATGCTAATTCACTGGGTTTTACACGTGTCATTGATCAAGACCTATTTCTATATTCTTTATATTTGCACTAGGGTGATCGTTTAGAATCTGCATCCCCAATCATATCTCCATCGACCCATGTGTTCAAGCAGTTATTTTCTTTTATGTTTCTGCTCCCACAGTCCTTTTTCTGAATGTGGATAGCATTCTTTCTTATAAATCCCTCAGAAATGTTTTGGATTATTGCATTGCTGCTAGTGAAGAAACCCATTACAATCGATTGTGCCACAGTGGTATTCGTCTCTGTGTAAAATGTTCTCCCCGTTCTGTTCCTTTCACTCTGCATAAGTTCCTGCAGGTCCTTCAAGTTCATGTGGAATTCCTCCAGTTCATTATACCTTTTAGCATAATAGAATTCCATCACTAACAGATACCACAATTTGTTTAGCATTTTCCAATTTGAAGGCCATCCCTTCATTTTCCAATTTTTTGCCACCACAAAGAGAGTGGATATAAATATCTTTTTATAAGTCTTTTTCCCTATTATCTCTTTGGGGTACAAACCCACCACTGGTATGGCTGGATCAAAAAGTAGATAATCTTTTAAAACCCTTTGGGCATAGTTCCAAATTGCCTTCTAGAATGGTTGGATCGATTCCTAACTCCACCAGCAGTAATGTCCTAATTTTGCCACATCCCCTCCAACATTTATTACTTTCATTTGCTGTCATGTTAGCCAATCTGCTCTGTGTGAGATAGTGAGATACCTCAGAGTTGTTTTGATTTGCGTTTCTCTAATTATAAGAGATTTAGAATACTTTTTCATGTGTTTATTAATAGTTTCTTTATCTGAGGATTTCCTATTCCTGGCCCTTGCCCATTTATCAATTGGAGAATGGCTTGATTTTCTACACAATTGATTTAGCTCTTTATATATTTGAGTAATTAGACCTTTGTCAGAAGTTTTAGTTTTAAAGATTTTTCCCAACTTGTTGCTTCCCTTTCAATTCTGGTTGCATTAATTTTGTTTGTACAAAACTTTTTAAATTTAATTTAATCAAAATTATTTATCTAAATCTTGCTTGGTCTTGAAATATTTCTTTTCCCAAACTTCTGACAGGTAACAATGATCTATTCTTAAAGAATCAGAGAGGAAAAGAACAAATCATATACACAATAGTTTCAATAAAAAGAATAACAGCAATCTGACAATATTTCAAAATTTGTGTTATGAAGTAAAATAATTACTCAGAAGAAATGTTATGTTTGAATGTGTGAAATAATTCAAGAGAGAAGGAAGTAGGCATGATACTGAAAAAAACAAACTAGAAAAAGACAATGAAAAATCTGCAAACACCCAAAACGGAAATCCTAAATATCAAATGAAAGATGAATGAAATTTAAAGTAAAAAAATCATTGAGCTAATTAATAAAATTAGGAACTGATTTTGATTTAAGGACCCAACATTTGACAAAAATTGCTTGGAGTAAAAAAAGTTGTTTGGCAGAAATTAGGCACTGAACAACTTTGTTCACATTTCTTTTTGCCTTTGACTACCACCGTCCTGAGTTCACCCTCACTTTTGTTCATGGCCCTTTTTATTACCACCTCCCTTTTTTACTTCCCTATAGGGTAATATAGATTTATATAGCTAACTGAGTATTCTTGCTTTGTGATAGTTCCAAAGAGAGTAAGATTCAAACATTGTCCACTCCCTCATCTTCCTTTCTGCTGTCTTACATGCCTCCTAATGTGAGATAATTTACCCTTCTTTTTTCTGTGTATTCCTCTTTCTTATGCCTTACATTTTTGGCTCAATATCATCTCCTTATATTCAACTTAATCCCTGATTTCTGTCTGTTATGTATGCTGGTATTCACTTCATTAAGGGAAAATTTCATATATTGAAGCGGATATGGAAAAAATCAGGCTGTTAACATCATTGGGGGAGTTATGAAGTGATCCAACTATTCTAAAAGGAATTCTGAACTATTCCTGAAGTTGTATCAAACACCCTTTTATTCAACAATACTTCTACTAGGTCTGTATTCCAAAAATATAAAAGAAAAGGGTGTGCTGAATGACATATTTGAACAAAAATATTTATAGTGGCTATTTTTTGGTGGCAAAGATTTGGAAATTTAGGGGATGCCCATCAATTAGGAAATGGCTAAACAAGTTATGTTATATGATTGTAATGAAATACTACTGTGCTATAAGAAATGAGGAAGTAGATAATTTCAGAAAGAAACTGGAAAGACCTACTTTAACTGATAGGAATGTGGAGAGCAGAACATCGTGCTTAGTAACAGCAACATTGTAAAATGATCAACTGCGAAAGACACAGCTAATCCTATTCTCAGCATTACAGTGACTCAAGATAATTCTGAAGTTCTTATAATAAAAAATATTTTTCATTTCCACAGGAAGAAATGATGAAATAAGCATACAGATGGAAACATATTATTTTCAACTTCATTTTTTTGGTAGATATATGGGTTTTTGTTGTTGTTTTTTTGTTTTTGTTTTAAAAGAGTCTTTTATAAGATTTAAATTAATATCCAATAACTCCAAGTACTAAATTTCATAAGTTTTATTAATAATCACTTTAAGTAGAAGAAATAAAAAAACAAAAGAAAAAAACTTAAGTTTGATCATTGTGAAAAATTCTCCTGCATGGCACTCACTCAACCTCCACCAGCTGGTTTTCCAGGAGGAGAGAATGAGGGCAGAGCTACACAAAACGTATCTTCCCTACTTAGTATGTTACATAGATACATAACTGGGGATGCTAGAAGAGTGAATCCCTGGCAAGAAAATTATAATTACACATTTCTTTTACAACATGAGTGTAGTGGAAATATATTTTGTATAATCATGCATATAGAACCTATGTCAAATTGCTTACCATATCATAGAGGGAGAGAAAGTGAATCTTAAAATTTTGCAAAATGTATGTGAAAAATTGTTGTTGTTCCACAAAGATGTCAAAGGAAATGGATTGTAATAGAATACTGCAACAGGATATGATGAATAGAATGAGTTCAGAAAACTTGGAAAGATTTATATATGAACTGATGCAAAGTGAAGCGAGCAGAACCAGGAGAATACTCTATACAGTAACAAATATGTGAAGGACTAAACTATTTTCAGCAATATAAGGTTCCAAGAAAACTACAAAGAACCTTTGATGAAAAATATGATCTATAGCCATAGAAGGAACTATCAGAGTATTAATGTACATCAAAATATACCGTTTTCAACATACATTCCTTAATAAGCTTTTTTCCTTGTGTGTTCTATATCTTCTTTCAAAACAGAATGAATATGGAAATACGTGTTGAATGATAACAGTACTATAGCATATATCAGACTATTTACCTTCTTAGGGAATGGGGAATGAGAGGGGAGAGGAAGAGTATCTGGATCACAAAAAGTTCAATAAAATCTGTTAAAATTGTTTCTACACAGAAAAAAAATCTTTATAACAAAAAATTCTGACAGAGGTCTAATTACTCAAATATACAAGGAACTAAATCAATTGTATAAAAAATCAAGCCATTCCCCAATTAATAAGTAGGCAAGGGACATGAATAGGCAATTTTCAGATAAAGAAATAAAAAGGATCAATAAGCACCTGAGAAAGTGTTCTAAATCTCTAATAATTAGAGAAATGCAAATCAAAACAACTCTGAGGTATCACCTCACACCTAGCAGATTGGCTAAAATGATAGCAGGGGAGAGTAATGAATGCTGGAGGGGATGTGGCAAAATTGGGACATTGATGCATTGCTGGTAGAGTTGTGAACTGATCCTACCATTCTGGATGGTAATTTGGAACTATGCCCAAAGAGCTCTAAAAGAATGCCTGCCCTTTGATCCAGCCATACCATTGCCGGGATTATACCCCAAAGAGATCATAGATAAACAGACTTGTGCAAAAATATTTATAGCTGTGCTCTTTGTGGTGGCAAAAGACTGGAAAGCCCTTCAATTGGGGAATGGCTGAACAAACTGTGGTTTATTTTGGTGATGGAATACTATTGTGCTCAAAGGAATTGTAAACTGGAGGAATTCCACGTGAACTGGAAAGACCTCCAGGAACTGATGCAGAGTTAAAGGAGCAGAGCCAGAAGAACACTGTACACAGAGACTGATATACTGCGGCAAAATAGAATGTAATGGACTTCTGTACCAGCAGCAATGCAATGACCCAGGACAATTCTGAGGGATTTATGGAAAGGAACACTACCCTCATTCAGAGGAAGAACTACAGGAGTAGAAACACAGAAGAAAAACAACTGCTTGGACACTTGAGTTGATGAGGACATGATTGGGGATGTAGACCTGAAAAGACCACAATCATGTAACTATTAATAATGTATAAATAAGTCTTGACTGACCACACATAATAAAACCAGTGGAAATACGAATTAGCTACAGCATAGGGGGGGGCGAGGGTTTGAGGGGGTGAAGGGGAAAGTAAAGATATGAGTTATGTAATCATGGAAAATTTTTCTAAAAATAAAAAATTATTTAAAAAATTGTTTCTACATGTAACTTATAAAAAATAAAAATAAAAACATAATATATCTATGCAATTTGAACAATAAAATATTAATAAAAAGAATAACTGTCAGTGACTGAGGTATTCTCAGTATTATAAACTTTCAAATCAACTCTGAAGGACTTATAAAAAAAACAAACACTATAAGGGGCAGCTGGGTAGCTCAGTGGATTAAGAGTCAGGCCTAGAGACGGGAGATCCTAGGTTCAAATACGGCCTCAGACAATTCCCAGCTGTGTGACCCTGGGCAAGTCACTTGACCCCCATTGCCCACCCTTACCACTAAGCTTCCACCAAGGAGCCAATACACAGAAGTTAAGGGTTTAAAAAAATATATTAAAAAAAAAAACACCACACCACTATCCACTTCCAAAGAAAGAAGTAATATACTGAATTATGTATTGTATGGTGTGTATACAAATGCATATATGGCATATGTGTAGATATGTATATAAATGCCCACATATAGGGCAAATATATGTATATACATGCATGTAAAGCATACAAATACATACACATATTACTATATCTACATATACATACATAAAAGTACATATGTATCAGATCTTTGTCTAATGCTGGGTTGGGAGGGAGGTAATTTTTTAACATACTAAGAAAGATTTGGTATTTATGACTATTAAACTCATTAAATTCTATTTAATTAAAACCCTTTTCTATTCTGATTTTTTCATACATGTTACTCACCCTGTCTAGCTTTTTGTCATCTGTAAAATTGCTTAGCATTTTATCTATGCCTTTATACAAGCAACTGATTTCATTTTAAAAAAGGCTATGCAGAAAAGGATTTCCTTCCAAGTTAATAGTAAATTATTATTGACTATATTTGACAACTGATATCCCATAATCTTTTCAACAGAAATAACATGAGAGACTTTGTCAAATACTTTAATGAAACTTGGGCAAAATGATCATTAACATTCTTCTTTTTTCTTTTTTTTTTAAACCCTTACCTTCTGTCTTGGAGCCAATACTTTCTATTGGATCCAAGGCAGAAGATTTGTAAGGGTAGGCAATGGGGGTCACACAGCTGGGAACTGTCTGAGGCTGGATTTGAACCTAGGATCTCCAATCTCTAGGCCTGGCTCTCAATCCACTGAGCTACCCAGCTGCCACTGATCAACATTCTTCTGATAGAGAATCTATTTCATAAAAGAAAATGAGGCTTTGCTGGCCTGACCTGTTGATTCCCTCCCTCCCTCTCTCCTCCCCTCCTTCTCCTCTTCTATCTTGCCCCTCTTTTCATCCTTCTTCCTCCTCCTCCTTCTTGCTCTCTCTGTCTATCTCTCTCCATTCAACCTTCTCTAATCAAGAAGTAATACTGAAATTCACTAAGAATTTCCAAAGGATTGACTGGAAATAAACAATCATATATGACAACTATAACAATTCACTTAATTGTAAGTGATCTGTGCCTAGTATTTGCATTCAAAAATTCTTCTGGTTCAGTTACAATATCCTTTTCTACTTACTGCCTTTTTGATGAATATTGACATTCAGTGTTCCATTCTAAGCATCATCTCTTTCTAAGCTGGGCTGGCTGTACCATCCCAGAAGGCTGGGGTGAGAAGCATTTTGTTTTAAAAGGTATTTGCTAAGAGCTAAGCCTTGGGAAATCTCAAAATTCCTTCCCTGCCAGCTCCTGCTGGGTTGCAATGAAGAGGAAGAGTAATCAAAGCTGTTGTGGGTATCAACAAAGAAAGTGAATAAGCATAATTTGGAAACTATTACTGGGGTATGTAGAATCTTAATAGAAATTCTGGGAAGCCTAGAGGCTTTTGAGCAGCTTGTGAGAACTGAAGAGGAAATAACTACTCCATCTACTGGGAAAGTCACCATTATGTAGAGATGACTTTTTAAATTATATGTTAATGAGGTGTCAAGATAAGCCAACTGGATTTAAATAGAGACCCATTTTTACTTATTCTCCTCAGAGCTAATAAAAATTAGATGGGGAAGCATCTTTTCTCTACTTCCCTTTCCAAACTAATTCAATTCAATAAAGACCAGAGATTCAAAGAGAGGAAACCAACATAGTGCTTGAACTCAGGGAGCTTAAAAGCTACTATGAGAATTTTTATACAGTGAATACCATACATATAAGATAAGAGAGAAAATGTGATAAGGGCAGCAGAGAGATCCAGGCAGAGTCCTCTTAACAGAATTTGAGTAGAAAATAATACTTCTAGCAGGAGAAATCAAGGAAGTCTTCACATTGGAAGTAGAGAAACTTTCAACAGATGGAAATTAGGAAAGGGCATATAAACTGGATGGGGACAGTCCTTGCAAATGTGTGGAGATCTCATGGAAATATCAGATGACAGCTAATTTAACTGGAACACAAAACATAAATGAAATTAATTTGCAATAAGGTTAGGAAGTTAGGTTGGTGCTAGATTACAGATAGACATAAATATCAAAGCCCTTACATAAAAATTCTACATCAGCTTTTGTCTCTGCCTTCCTTTTTAGCCATTGATGTCATCACTTTTTTGTGTTTCTAGTGAATATTTGCATTCTTTTAGTCACCAAAATATAGCTTTTTTGAACTAACTTCTCTTTACTCCTCTTATAAACCCAAAGCTTGTTAAAATCTATGCCCTCCTTATACCCATCTATGTTCTTGGTTTTTGACAGTTTTTTTTTAATTTTAAATTTTTGCATTAAAATCTTGGGATTTTTGCATAATTACAATTGCTGAAGCTTATGGGCTTACTATAAAAATCGTTTTAGATTTTGGACACATGGTTTTTTCTCAGCCTATGAAAGAAATTATTTGCCAAAGTAACAATAGTATATGGTGACCAATTAAGAATTACTTAACTATTACCAACAATGCAAGGATCCAGGACAATTCCAAAGGATTCATGACTAAAAAAGGAAATCCGCCACAATATAAGGAAATGGCAGAGTCCGAATACAGATTGATGCATATCATTGTTTACCTTATGTCCACTATGAATTTTTCTCTAGTGTGTGATGTGTCTTTTTTCACAATGCAATTAATATAGAAATATGTATACTATTATAACACAAAAAATAAATAAATAGTTAATGACTCAGAGAAAAAGAAAGAAAGAAAGAATTCCAAAATAAACTCCATTTACAATATGTGATGTGACTCTAAAGCAATGAGGCTACAAGTCAAATTATCTTAATCACCTTAGAAATATATCTTCTAGAAAAACAAATGCTTGATCACATAAGTTGATGGGCATATGATTGGGGATATTGACTCTAAATAAGCACCCTAGTGCAAATATCAATAATATGGAAATAGGTCTTGATCAATGACACATGTAAAACCAAGTGGAATTGTGTGTTGGCTACAGGAGAGGGTGGGGATATGGGAAAGAACATGAATCTTGTAATCATGTAAAAATATACTAAATTAATTAATTGAATGAAATTTTCCAAATTCAAAAATAAGAAAGAAATATATACACTTTCTACTTCCACTCCATAACCCAAGAACTGCAAACCTCAATTGGTCCCTTTATTGGAATAATATATTTGTACACAATAGTTAAGTATTATAAGAAGTAGGGTAAGAACTTATGAGAGCTACAAATCCCAAACCCTTATTCCTATGATTCAGATCATAACTATGTAGAAAGTACCTTAAGAAGCAGAGGAGATTAAAGAATGCTAACAAATACTTTAAAGTTATATTTCCTGTCAATAAACCATTATATAAACTTTCTACTTGACATTTGCTAAGATGTTTTTACAGTTAAAAATGATCACATTGCAGAATATGACATCTCTTTGTAAGGACAATTATATTAATGATAGGGCAGGTAGGACAGCTTTTAAAATCCATATCATTGTCTGGCTAGTCAATAAACTGAAAAATTCTGCCATTCATAAAGTATTTTTAACTCAAAGTAATTATAAGCCACAGGATTTCCAAGTCATAAGGAATTTCTAAACAGGAGCTTCTTGTATGTAATTTATTTCCTTCTTTGTATTTGCATACTCTACATCTATCACATAACATACAAGTCTTTAATAAAATTTTATTGATCAGTTGATTGGCTATCTAAGTCAATCTATCCATAAAAATCTCCTCCATAACATCACCCAGAGACTATGTAAATATGTTCTCAAGATCTCTAATGAACAGAAACATAATACCTTCAAGGGAATGCACCTTTTAGACAGCTCTAATTGTAGAAACGATTTTTGACTTCATTAAACCAAGTTTTATCACTATGACTTCAACTCATTCCCTTTTATTTCACTCATCTGGAGTTAAGAACAATGCAAATCTCTTCTTCATATGATAATCATTCAAATATTTAATCACTGCATCCCTTCTAAGCCAGGTATGTTGCATGGAGGTTAGACCACTAATTCTATCTAGAATACTGGAGACAGGAGACACAAAGTTCAAATCTTACCTTAGTCTCTTAATATCTGTGGGACCTTAGTCAAGTCACTTAAATTCTGTTGCTTCATTTTTCTCATATATAGAGTGATAATAATGATAGCATCTACCTCTTTGGCGTTTTTGAAAGATAATGAGATATTTGTAAAGAATTTTGCAAATGTTAAAGTGATATCTAAATTCTAGGTAATATTATCAGCTAAATCCTTTTTTTCTTGAAACTAAACAATTCAAATCCTTTCAACCAGTTTTTGTCATGATCTACATTCTTTTTACCATTCTCAGTCTCTCTGGACAACCTCTACTTGTCAATGTCCTACAAACACTGTGGTAACAAGAACTGAACATGAGAAGTGGTTGGAGCAAACCATAATGAAGTAGAGATATAATCTTCCTATTTTGGACTTTCTTTTTGCCCTGCCATCCTAAATTTGATTTCGTTTTTTGGTTGTCATATTGCACTGCCAATTCATGCAGAGTACTAACCACTAGCTATGTGCAGAAAGATGTTAGGTGTTTGAGAAAATAGAAAGACAAGCCTCATTTCTGGTCCTTAGGAAGTTTACTATTTAGTATTGTGGGGAATAGAGACAGCATGGACTCCTCTCAGGGAAGTACATCTGGCTGATGAGATAAGAAGTGACAGATAAGAAGTAACATGTAGAAACTGAAACTTAAGAGCAATATATAACCTTCTCTTCCTCTGACTGACTGAAGAAAAATATTATGGAGCTAAGTAAGATTGAAAATATACTCTACTCTGATTGGCTAAGACCAAATGAATGTTTAGTATATTAGATATTGCTGGTCTATGTTCTGATTAACAAGTTTCCATTTATAGTGACCAGCCAATGGTGAATGAGGGGAGGGATCATCTTTCCTCAGGGACCAGGATAAAAAGAGCACTGGGAACCCACATATTGCACAGCTCAGTGATGGTAACACCTGTAGCACTGCCTTATGAGTGCCCATTCTCCAGAGAATGAAATAAAAGAACCGATGCCAAAAAAAAAAGGAACTCTACCAAACTATAAGTGTGTCCAAAGATTTATTTGAATTAGTGGTTGCTCCACTCAGCATGAGGGAATAACCAGAGGCAACCACAATGCAAAATAGAAAAGAGATTGACTGGGTGATTTAATGAAAACATTACTGGATTTTAGATCATAAGTTTTAGTTTTGATTCCTAATTCTACTACTCATTATATGTTGAAATTGAGCTAGTTGCTTAATATCTTGGGACCTCAGTTCTCTCATCTGCAAACTAAAGTGACTAGACGAGCTGACTTCTAAGATCATTTTTATCTTAAATCATCTGATCCTATATGTATAAAACAAGTAAAACATAAAGTTAAAAATATGATTTGTGAATAGAAACACTGAAAGACATCACTTAGGAGCTAGCATTTGATTAAATCTTTGAATGAAGGATTTTAATAAGCAGAGGCTAGAGTTAAAGAATGGGAAGGAAAAAGATATCTCACATTTCCAAAATAAAGGCATGATGTTGAGAAGTGAAGAATTGGTTGTGGAATTACAAAAAGTTCAACTTGGTTGGAATATTGTGTATAATTCTAAAAAGTTACGGTAGCACCAAATTTAGGAGGGCCTTAAAAACTAGAATAAATAATCCTTAGTTAGGACAAATGATATTTTCCTTTATTTTTTCGCTCCTGCCGATCTTTAAAGTACATAATTTTTTTTTATTTTTTGTGCCTTTAAAAAATGGACTCAAATAGTCATTTTGAGGTGAGTTGTTTACAATTTAAATGATGTCTTTAATAACTCCAAAGCTATGGACAGAGATTGTTTGTTATCCAGTATGGGTGAAAAAGGTCAGCATTTAGCACAGTGATTTATATACAATTGATGCTTAATAATTGCTAGTTAAATTTAATATAATGTTTTGAATATTTTCTAAATAATTTTGCTCCAATGCTCTAGGAAAAGTTTAAGCTAATGAATTATCTTGAACAATTATTGTACTTGATATATGATAATGAATTGAAGGAATTAGTGTTTATATGAATCCTTTTTAAGCCATCTCTCCTTTTGTTTTTGTTGTTTTGGGGATCTGAGATGATCATAGGAAATTATTAAAAACAATTTGAAAAAAATGAAAAATAGCTGTTTATTTTCTGTTGGAACAATGTGAATGATATGATTAAAAAGTAGTTTAGACTGACTTTTATAGCCATATGGATCAGGAATAAGTTAACAGGTTTGTAGTAAGAATTCACTGCCTTATGAAGCAAAAATGACAAAGGACAGAAATGCATTTTTCATAATATTATATAAGGTCACTGATGACATATCCCAAAGTATTGAAGTCACTTCCCCATTATATGCTTCAAATAATAAAATATAACCTAATCCCTTGAAATGTATGCCTAAAAATCTAAGATTTCATTGTGAATAAGTATAAATAGAACTACTCAAGAATGGAATAAGAAAGAAAGGGATGAAAATTGGACCATAAAGTTACTGGAAAAGTGTTAATATTCTAGATTTTATCTAGATAAATGATTTAACTTACATGTAGAAATATATTTATGACCAGAAATAAGTGAGCAGTTGTATTTCCCAGAAAGTTTTCATTTTTTCTCCTATTCTATATTCTTTCTGTTCTATTATTCTATACAACCCCCACACATACAGTAGTGCTGACACAGAGCAGATATTTAATATGCTTGTTGAAAAGAATTACTTATAGAACTAAATTGATAAGCCAAATAAACAATATGTATTCATGGAGATGAGCGATATAGGAAATGTGTGTTGCCTACTTATGACTACACAGGGTATTCAGGGAAGACTAGTACCACTGATGTGAAGGTGTGTTACATCCTTTTCAAACCTGCTTTACCCTTCTGGTGTCCACTTGTCACTCAGCTCTCACCTAGAGTTCCAAGAAGTTGCAGATGCATAGTGGACACCCTTTATAAAACATCCTCAGGAGGCAGGTTTTAAACCAACTTGAGAGCAACTGATAGATCTTAAGCCCATTCACGAGTTAGGTGTGTATACACCCCAAACATGTGAAAACTTCCTTTGGTCAAAGGGGAGGAAAATAATTTGTTTCAGTACCCACAAAGGCAGCTGAAGCAAGTGTCTATCATATAACACTTAGAGTTTGGTTAGCCATTAAAGAAGACAAGGTCATCTACAGCATATACCACATACACTACAGTATACTGAGACATCACCAGTCAACCTGACTTTTATCTTGCCACTGGACTTTAATGACTCCAGAAAAGAGAGTGAGGCTGAGGACCTTGTACTACTCTGCCTTATATATAAATCCAACTTACGGATTTAAAAACGTCACAATGATATCATTTTGGTTGTCTGTGAGTATGAAGGACTATAGCCAACCAAACAATACATAGGATAGTGACACAATACTACCACAAATTAAATATTTCCACCAATAATCCTCATATAGCTCATTGAAAGTTAAATCAATTCTGTTATTTATGGAGGAATACAACAAAAAGAGGAGACATCAGTTTTGGCTATATAACTTAACTGTACCAAAATCTTGATATCTCTGCTTGAAAATTCACTGGGGATTGTCCTATGAATTCCATCTCATTCTACAAAAGTAGATCTGAGTTGCTACACTCCAGCTTCCTGTTAAATACAACTTCTTTCTGAGAAAAGGATGTATCTTGGCCCCAAATTGCTTTTCAAAATTCTTATTTTCATAACCTAACTAAAATGAAGATCATCTCTGACTCAAGGCTGGTTTTTTGCAGATAAATAAATGATGTGTCATATCGCCTAGACAGGTGTAGCCCTACATAGATGGACAAACTGCATACATAAACCAACAAAAAATTACTGATATCAGCTGCCATCCCCAAGCATCTCACAGACTCCATCTTATGATGTTAAAGGTGTTTCCTTACATTCTGGCATGTCTCTTGACAACATTTATCTTTAAGGTTTACATGTATTGGTGATGTTGCTGCCTTATTATGCGTGATGTCTAAATAGCAACAGTTTAGAAAGAATAATTTCAATTGTATTTAGAAAAGAGTCCCAATTAAGTGCATTTTAAGTCCTATTGATACCTTTTATCTATCACAATACTTTTAACCCCTGATGTCCCTACAAACATTCACACACGCACGCAAACACACGTACACACATACACACTTTTGTAAGAAAATCACCTAATCAAAAACATCTGACAAAGTGACCACATCTGACAAGATATGCCAAGTTCTGTCCTAGAATTCCTGTCTCTCTTATATATAGGGGAAGTTTGAATCAAAGCTTACATAGTATTTTATAGAGAATTAATAAATAGCTACATGATAAAAATGATTGGTTAGGAATGGAATTTTTCCATAAATCTCATGAAGAGAATTAGTTTATTAAAATAAAGGCTAGCTCTCTTCTTCACTGTTGGGTGACTCCTTAATTAAATCACATCATTCCCACTGAGGAGGAGGTATTTATTTTTATTTTTCCAGTTATTTTCCATAAAAGGCCAATAATTAATTGGTTGTTATAGGGGCACCCTTGGTCAGATTTCTGTTCTTCTTTAATTTTAAGGAATTTTAGCACAGCCAGGATAAGAGGTATTTTTGAGTGGTTAAATATTTGCAGTCAAATAATACACAATAATTCTGTATAGTCAAATAATGAATTATGAAAATTATGTAATGAATCATATAATATATGATGATTACAATACATTTAACTCCATTGACAACCTTTGAAATCAAAGATACCAGCTAAATATAAAACTGTGAACTTGAAAGAAAACTCTAGCTGTCCATAGCTATAGAATTAAGGATTCCTAATTCTTAAGAATTAGGATACAAATATGAGTATTTTTATCATTATATGTTATAGGACTAATGTCTATTTTATAATGTATTATTTAACCATATCTTATTATTATGTGTGGTAATAAATGCATGCACACACATATGTGCATGTGTATTATGTGCATATATATGTATATTTGAGTATTATATTAAATAAGGGTAGCTAGTGACTTAGTAGATATAGGGCTGGACCTGGAGTCAGGAAAACTCATCTTCCTGAGTTCAAAGCCAGCTTTCAGATAATCACTAGAAATATGACTCTAGGGAAGTCACCTAACCCTCTTTGCCTCATCTATAAAATTAGCTAGAGAAAGAAATGGAAAACCATTCCAGTGTTTTTGCTAAAAAAAAAAAAAAAATTGGGTCACAGAATCAGACACGACTGAAACAAGTGAGGGACCATAACAACAATGACTCTGGGGAAGTCACATAATTTCTATGTAACCTGAGGGAAGTAGATGATTCATGGAAGGAATTCCCTGCCACAAGTAAGCTAAATAGATCAAGAAAAAGATTTAGCTTGATTATTAATAGCTGTATAGTTTTTAATATATGTGACTTTTTATTAATCTATCACCAATAATATACTATCCACAGTTTACAGAGTTTACTCCATTGTAAGGTATTGAAATACCATTTATTTCAGAGGATTTGGGGGAGGATTCAATGATGGTTGTATATGTAGAATACTTGGTAAAGCTTTTAAGTACTAAATAAATGTCAATTATTGTTGCTGTTACCACTCTTTCTATTCATCTTAAGCTCCTTGAGGCCACGGACTGTTTTTTATTAATTTATTTTAAACCCTTAACTTCTGTGTATTGACTTATAGGTGGAAGAGTGGTAAGGGTAGGCAATGGGGGTCAAGTGACTTGCCCAGGGTCACACAGCTGGTCACGGACTGTTTTTGTTCTTATTGTATCTCCAGAGCTTACTTTACAGTATCTGCCACGTTGGAAACATATAGCAAATGGTTCCTGATTGACTGTTAACAAGTTATTGCTATTATCCTCATGATGCCACAGTTATTTACAGATGTCCAGATGGATATTGCAGATTAAATTATCACAAGATGAGATACTGAGCTCTAAGTATCCCAAATGGCACCAGTATACGACTGAGGAATTTTATTTCTCATTTAGTATATAAGCACTTCCTATGTTTTGTTGTTTTATAGCTCCCATTTATGAAATCTCTGAGTCAAACTCACTCAATTAAATTATATTATTACCAATTCCTGATTAGAAGAGAGAAGCAGAGAGTATGCCTCATCCATAATCACAGGGTATCGGTGATTGAACTGCTATTAGAAAACAACAGATCTGTGGGTCTGGCAAACTGTGACACTGAGTCCAATGGGGGGTCTACTCTCCAGATACTCAGCAGAGAAAGGGGATGTATCTTAAAGCTTAATAAGTACTATGTGAAGATGATTAATTCATTTCAAGGCTTATGTTTATTTTTGACACAGCCTCAAACATAATTCCTTTATAAGCTTCCTCTCACTCCTATTTCTTGTGAAAAGAGTGCCTTTGATCTAACACCAATTTATTAAACTAATAGGCCCTTCTTCACAGCTGATGTCAACCTTAGAAAAGGGATTGGCTCTGACCCAAGAGACTTTCCAATGTGAAGAGCCCGTTGATTGTATGATTTAGCTGAGCAATGAAACACACCAGGCATGTGTTACACTGTGATAACACATGCTTAGTGCCTATTTGTGAGGAATAAAGTGAATCCTGGAACCTTCAGGAACTTGAAACATATTTTATCTCAAAGGCACACAGGCCTTGATATAAGCTGTTATAAAACATATAAATAATTTTATTTTTTTAATGAAGCAAGATACATTTTTGGCACATGGGAACCAGCGAGTAAGGGCAAGAATATTTGTACTTTGTGCTTTTGAAGATACCAAATCTAATTATCTTCAGCAAACAAATAATATTTCAAGATGCCACATTTACAACCATAGAATGAAATCTATGCAATAGATAATAAGATTTAATATTAAAAATATACAGTTTTCCTAGGACATGAAATAAAACAAACCCTTTTAGTACTTTACAGTAATAACCTTGTAAGCTGAGACAGCTATTGTATTTAGAAAAAAAAGTCATGTTAAAAGAGCTAAAACTCAGACTGTATTATTTGGAAAGAAATATTTTATGCGACTGTACCCCTTTGGAAATTGCCAATGTGTGAAGGCAAATCTTTTTAATCAAATCTGTTAAGTAAAGGGTGTAAAATGTCTTCTAATTTAATACTTTTCTTGAGCTACTATAGCACATACGTGAGTAAAAAGCAATGGAAAATACAGCATAAAATCAATCAAGTAATAATTTTTTTCTTCATTGCTAACTTTCCAGTTTTACAGTAAACTCCCATCATTTTAATATTATTATTAAGAGTGAATCAAGAGTTCAGGAAATTCTTTTCTATCACCTAATTAATGAATACATATTGAGTTCTCATGAGAAGTAATTTTGATCATTTGCAGTATTACTTGAAGCTTTCCCATCTAAAACAAAAAGTGCATAGTTCCCAAAATACTAGTTTCATTTTAACCTTGGAGTCAGCAGCCATTAAAAAGTATTCCGTTAATGAAAATTTCAATTAAAACAAGTATTATTTACATTAAAATGTCTTTAGTTCATCGCTGGAAATTGAGTCATGAAGTTCTGGGTTGAAATATTATCTCTGAGGGGTTCAAGTTTGACCTGGGGCAAATCTATAGTACGTATGTGCTAAGCTTAGATAGGCAGCAAGATTGGTTGATGAAAGGGATTTTTTCACAGGAAACCTCTCATTCTGACAGGATCATAGAAGCTTCCCATATTCAGGTATTTTCTTTCATCTCTAAGCTAAGGGAGCAACATGGTATCGTGGAAAGCAATTTCAACAGGTAGTCAGTTTTCTAGTTTTCAGTCTAAGACACTATTTATTTCCCCTTGGTTAAGTCACAAGGCCTCTCTTATTGTCAGTTTCCTGATGTGTAAAATGTTACTTGGATTGGCTTAGATGATCTCTAACATCCTTTCTAGCTTTAAAGTTTTATGTATTCAATGAAAAGGCATTCAAAGTAGCCTGAGATTATCATTATGGAAAGTGGAATAAGTGAAGTCCCTTCATGGTAGAAATGTTACAGATATATTTGTAAAAGAGTAAACAAGATATTTTGCAAAAAATATATAAATTATTGATTTGTTAATGGCAGAATTGATTTGACCATAGAAAACACTCCACTTTATGTTAAAATACAGGCTTTGAAGTAATCTGCTTTGCTCTGTTGAGGTTCAGCTCTAATGGTTTGTTGAAAATCCTTATTCTGCTGAATTTCAAGTAGGGTGATTTTCTTCATGAATAAAAAACAACACCTTCTCCACCCCCCAGCACACCCCCTATTCATTCATTTGCCATAAGAAACTAGAATGCATTGCATTAATGCTTATACACTCTGCCAGTTGCTCTCAGTGGATAAATAATTCAGGTGTAGCCACATAACTCTCCCAGTCCATGAGGGTATTATGTTATAAATAATCACTGTCACAAAAATGTAGCATCCTAACAAAGGAAGGAAACTTACATCTTCTAGGAAAATATTTCATTCAGTACATGAGGATACTGTTCTCTAGTATCTCAGACACAACATTGTGAAGACTCTATTTGAATATTTCTAGTGTCAGATTGCTGACCACTTTGTGGAAAAGTTTTAGTTCTTTTTTTTCTACTCTTATATTTAGCTTATCTATGCTTCTGTATAACTTCCAAACATTACCCAAAGTTTTACTCCTGATACATTGAATATGATGATTAAATACTCTCATTAACATGATGCATGGTACAATATGAAGAATTATAGTAAAATGTGGGGAGAAACTCACTGTTGAAAGGGCTGTTCAACAATAATCATTCTTATTGCCTACTAACATGGGTTCAATTATTCTTGAATACAATTTGGAATTGTGCAAGGAAAGTTACAAATTTTCCATATCTAGCAAGCCATTTAATAGAGTAATAGTTCAAAAAATACAGTGTATGAAAGGAATTAAATATTTTAGACCAAAAGAAACAGTAAATTTAAAGAATTTAAGGGAGCTTTGTAAAGTTTTTATGAAGTGATAAAGTGTACAGAAGACTCTTCTGAAAGAAAACTATACCATAACTAAAATAATGTGTATGAACACCCAAAGAACTCATACAAAATATAAAGGAAGACATCAGATGAAATTATTAAACTTAGATGATACTTAAATTTTCTTCACAAACAATAAACAAGAAAAGTGAAACGTGGCATATACCATCTAATACAACCACCCTTTTTGTGGGCTATGTACTTTATATATGGGAAAAACATTCAAAGGATAACAGGATCATAGGCAGACTTGCAAAAGACCTTACAGGACAACTAGTTCAACATTTCTAAGTTTATAGATGAGGAAACTGGTTCCCCTAAGAGGTAAGTTACTCCCAAAGTTATGTAGCTATTAAATGGCAAGCAGACCTTTTATTTTGAAGACATTTTGTGACAAAAAAATGAGGGAAGAAGGTACAGATTTGGGAATGTAAAGAGTTGAGCTCTCTTCCACGTTTTTCTCCTGTCATGTAAGCCTAAGTATTTTCCTCTTCCATAAACTTCAATCATTTTATTTCTAAAGAGATTCTGAAGAAATAATAAATATACATGTTCTTATTTAATGAGATTGAAATAAAAATTGAAAGGATGATTTTTTTTTGCCTTACTTGTATCCATTTCAGTAGAAAGTTCCTAGAGACAGCAAGAATTCCATATAGGTCCTATAAAGGATGCTGAAAAACTAAAGAGTACAAAGAAGATTAAGACCATGTGGCAAAGATCTCTTATTGATACTATTATGTTAATGATGCTTACTTTGAAAATGCATGCATTAGCTGAAATTAAAGATGTTTCTTTTTAAAAATCAAGTGCCTAAACTTTTAAAGGTGTTTAATATACTTTGAGTGGCAAACATTACTATTTGTTCATTGTATTTCCAGCCCTCATTCAAGGAGATTTTATATCTTGTGATCTCCTAAGCATGAATATTCTATGGTACATTTGGGATGCCACAGCTCACTGATCAGATGGAATCTAATTTCCAATTTTAAATTGGACCTTGTCCTATGGAGAATCATTAGGAGTAATCTACTCTCTACAAGGGAGCCAGTGGACCATTTGCAGAAAATTCAGTACTGCAGGACAGCAGGAAACCACTGTATAATTTGCCTCCTCCAGGGCATTAATTGGTACCTTGGTGCACTAGAAGAGTTCATTTACCTCATATGGTGAATGCTTTATTCCCAAGGCATTCCACTTAGGTTAGTTAAAAACAGAACAGGATCAAGTCACGAATTTAAGGTTGCTTAGTAACTTAAGTGTAAAAAATATTATCTTTGACTTTCAAGAAATATTATTTTATCTGAAACATTTTATTTCACATACTTTTACATTTTTGCAGTTAATTATAATAGTTTGGCTATTTTATTGTTTGGTTTGGGTTTATCCCCTTGATTTGGATAGTCTGATTTCCAATTAACTCATGGAACTACAAATGATTAGCTATTCCAGTTCTCTACAGTGACTATTATACTGTCTCCCAGGTGAATGAACAAGTAATTAATTAAAAGTATTTATTAAGTACTTGCTATGTTCAGGGAGCCATAATAAGTGCTGAGAATAGAGATCTATGCATCCAAAACATCATATCTTTCAAGGATTTTATGTTCTAATAGAGACAATAAAAATAAATAAAAACTAGAGTGTGAAAAAATGGTAGTTGTAGAGATTTCAAAGCAGCAATCTTAGGAAATAGTCATGAAGTAGTCTGTTGATCTGGTTCTGGATAAGTTGAAGTCTCACCAATCAGAATCCAATGATGAAGGAAGAATATACGTTCTGATATGGAATAAGAGGGTCAGAGAACAGGTAATATAGTTTGACAATGTTCTGGAAGATGATATAGACTTATGTGCAACTTGCTTAAAACTAAAAAGAAGGGTGAGAAATAGTACATTTGACATGTATAGAGAATCAGGGAACAATTGACCTGGAAAGCATATTTCAAATAATCCAATATAATAAAGTAATAAAAAAATAAATACTTTGAGAGCCAGGCCTGGATATGGGATGTCCTGGGTTCAAATCTAGCATCAGACAAATCTTTGCTGTGTGATCCGGGGCAAGTCACTTAACACCCATTGCCTACCCCAGTGATGGGAAACCTTTTGAGCTTGGTGTGTCAAAATTCGCCACAAAACAGCATAACTCAGGTGGTGTGTCACTTTGAGAAAAAAAACCATAATTTCACGATATCTATAGTTTAAATAACAAAAAAGTATAATTGTAATACATAACTGTATTTAATAAACCAAAATAGGTAAATTAATATAGGTAGAATTGTCATTTATAGTGCACAGAATGTCTATACTACACTACAGCAAATGTTTCATCCTCGGCATGTAGCCCCATATTTCTCTGTATGTGACCATATGCAGTCTCATGTCATCAAAATGGCTCCGCATGTTAGTGCTGACACATGTGTCATAGGTTTGCCATCACCAGTCTAGGCCTTACAGCTCTTCTACCACAGATCCAGTACACAATATTTATTCTAAGGAAAAAAAGTAAGAATTGTATGTTTTTTTAATAAAGGAAATGAGGATCAGAGAAACTAAATTATTTTAATGATCTTTTATTTTTAACGAATCACACGCAAAAACAACTTTTAACAATCATTGTCTTGAAAATTTGAAGTTCCAAATTGTCTCTTTCCTTTTCAGCTTCTTCTCTCACATTTTCCTACCCTTTTCTCTTTCCTTGGATGATAAACAGTCTTAGAGATTTTATATGTGCAATCATGTAAAATATTTTTACATATTAGTCATTTTGTGGAGACTAACTTATTTTCCAGAGGTCAAACAGTCACCAAGCAGCAGTATTTAACCCATAAGACCTATCCCCTTTCTGCTACAATTTTTAATCCATAATGTCTCTTATAATGTCCCAATTTCTTCTATTCTACATGTTGATACAAATAAATTATTTATTAGTTCCCAACAATGACTTAAGAGTATACATTATCTCTGCAATAGCTTATTAAGTAATATGCTGATTCTAACATCAAAAATAATTCTAGAGGGGCAGCTGGGTAGCTCAGTGGAGTGAGAGTCAGGCCTAGAGACAGGAGTTCCTAGGTTCAAACCCGGCCTCAGCCACTTCCCAGCTGTGTGACCCTGGGCAAGTCACTTGACCCCCATTGTCCACCCTTACCAATCTTCCACCTATAAGTCAATACACCGAAGTACAAGGGTAAAAAAAAAAATAATAATAATAATTCTAGAAATCAAGCACTATCTTAAGATGTCAATAGTAACGTCATTAGTCAAAAATGATTTTTCTACAAAATATACTATTTCTATTATAAGCTATTACTCCTTGAAGGGTAGAAAATAACACCCCCCCAAAAAAGAGACAGATTTAGTCTCCCAGACGGCAATATTAAAAAACAAAACTATAAGTTCCAGGAAGTTTTGAGTCATTCATTAGGAGGTTTAGAATTTTACCTGACCTCTCAATAATCTATAATTGTGAGGAATCTAACAATTCAATTTATATGTATTAAAGACCAAGGCACTATAATGATAAATATAGGAAATAGAAAGACAAAAAAGAAACAGTTCCTGCATATGAGGAAAATAAAGCAGGAAACTCTAAATTTTTGTAAAGAAACTTTTTTTTGAGGTATTTTCCCCTTTTCTTCATTATGTTTGCATTAATAAAGACATTTTTGTTGGATATTCTAGAAGGTATTTGACAATATTCCATGATTTTTAATTGAAGGGAAGGAGTTGTTTAGCTCTGTCTCCATAAGCAAGAAGGAAAAAGCAAGGTTTTATATGACTGAATAAAGGACTGTACCTATAGATCCATGGGTTACTGCAATACTACAGGGAGCTTTCTCTCAATCCCCTAACAGATATTTGAATGACAACTGTATTTAAATAGGGTAATCTGTCAAAGGAGAAGTGCTAGCCTAGGGTAATTTAAGGGACAATATGTTACTAGCACCTCTGTGAAATCTATGGTGACAAGGAAAATCTCCTTAGTTCTCTCATCCTTGGTCTGGAGAGTTGTTCTGGGAAGAGAATATCCTATAAGCTACCTATAATCAATGAGACCAACTCATTGGTCAGGAGAATTTCTACTAAAATTCCTTGGGCTCACAACTAAGTTCTAAAACCCTCTTCCAAGACTTAGAAGCACTTCCATTTTCTGGATTATTTTTTCCTCATATTCCTTGTATTATTCATTTGAAATAATTAAAATGAACAATTCAAATACACCAGAATGGATGACAAACAAGATGATCACAAAAATAACCTGGAAAGACATTAAGTAATGTAAAGTGAAATGAGCAGAACCAGGAGAATATTGTACATAGTAAAAGCAATAATGTGTGATGATAAACTCTGAATAACACAACTATTAGTAACAAGGCAAGGATCCAGGACAACTACAAGGGATTCTTGACAAAAAGAATATATCTATCACTATGGAAGGTATGAAGTTCAAATTTAGATTGAAACATACCATTCTTCACCTTATTATCACCATGAATTTTTCCCTACTTAAACAAGATGTTTTGATTCACAACACCATGAATATGTAAATATGCATTATATGATAATATATACCTTGTATTATTTTACTGACCTTTTTAGGGAAGAAAAGATAGTGGGAGTGAGGGAAAGAACATGGACTGTAAAATACCAGAAGTAGATATTAAAAAATTGTATTGACGTGTAATCTGGAAAATTAAAATAAATTAACAATGGTAGAGCAAAATAAAGAAATCCCATGTATAAAAATAATATGTATATTAACATTAATAATTTTACCTGCCTTTTTTGAACATTTTTTCAAGTAAGTAGAAAGCTCTGAAGGAATCAGGGCTCTATCTGTTGGTCACATATTTTAAGCAAAATTAAATGAAGAGCTCCTTATTACATTCAAATTCAAATATTCCAAAATTTAAAAAAATCCCTATCAAGAAGCTACTTTATTCTAGGCATTTGGAAAGAGATACCTCCAAAGAAAGTTCATTATTAAATCAAGGCACTCCATTCTCTAGAAAACATAGGAGTTATAATAGATCCACAGAGGCTGAATCAATTGAAAAACATTTACTAAATACCTACTATATGTCAGACACTGGACTAAACACTTGGGATACAAAAAGGTGCAAAAGATAGACTCTACCCTCAAGAAGCTTACAGTTTAAGGGATCATAGGATCACAGATTTTGAGCAAGATAAAACTGTAAAGACCATCTGCCCATCACTCATTTTTAAATCAAGAAACTGTTGATATGTCAATTTGGAAAAACAGAAACATAACAAAGTACTATTCCCCAAAGACTCATCAACAATAGAGAAAAAAGGTAGAAAAGAGTTGAAAATTATATATATATATATATATATATATATATATATATATATATATATATNTATATATATATATATATATATATATATATATATATATATATATATATATATATATATGAGAGGGACATAGAGAGAGATAAAAATCACTACAGCTGAGCCAATGATCTCTTAATTGACAAAATCTAATGAACTCATGGAGTCCTCATTCTTTTAGATCACTATGCGGCATATGACAGTGTTGGAATTCTCTTTCCCCTCTGGCTTTTCCTGACACTGCTTTGATTTACTCATTGACCTCCAAGATATAATCAATTAGATGCTGGAAAATATCATCTCATTCCACCCTCACTGTGCATGAATAAATTAAAATTTTCAAGGCAGATTACATTATAATTTCTTTTTCCTCAAATTCAACTATCTTTGGATATCCCCTATTTGATAGCACCAACATTATTTTGACCAATTAGGGCACTTGTCTGAAACATAATCCTAACTCACTTCTCTTTTCACCTACAGTTAACTGATACTCCCCTGCTCAAATCTCTAGTACCACTCTGAAAGCTCTCATTCTCAAACCTTCCACTTCAGACATTTCCTCTCAAGTTCTTTATTACCTAATCATGACTAGTAAATTAGTATCAGTAGCAAACTTCTCACAAATCCCAGCATTCCAACATGCTGCCTCCCAGATCACCTTTTTTTTAATATTATCTTTTCCTTCATACCCATTCCTCTTCAAATTTCCCTTTCCTATTGATGGCACCATCACTCTTTTGACCACCAAGGCTCACAGCCCTACGTATATCTATATCTGTACAATAAATTATCTGACAAAATGTGACATTTCCATGAAAATAGCTGGAAAATTTGACTTTTCCCCCCATGGCTTTTACACATCTACTGCCCTGATCCAGGCATTTATCACTTCTTAACTACACTATGAAAATATCATCTTAATTGATCTCTCTGCTTAAATCTCTTTCCACTCTGATCCATTCTTCAGAAAACTGCCAAAAAATTTTTCTCCAAGCATGGATCTGATCATGTCACTTCAATATCCTCCTTATTAAACTCTACTGGCTCCCCAGGGTCTATAACCCAGAATTAAATGCATATTAATTGCTGAGAAAGTACTTATTTCCATCTTCCCTCTCTGTCTTTTCTTTCTTTGATCATCCATTCATTTATTCCTTCCTTCTTTCTTTTTTCATTCCTAAAGAATCAAATATTTCATTTTATTTCAAACTTTTAAATATTTTTCTAATTTTCTTTATATACTATTAGAGATTTTTAAATAAGTGCAATAGTATATACATGTATGATTTCTAAACAAGAAAAAAGAAATATATTGAGGGTACATGTTCAAAAATATTTTACTGTTAGGAACAGGTAACTTAAAAGGTTTTGAAACCACTACTCTAGCACAATGAACTTCAAACAGAAAACTTTAGCTTGCTAGTCTGAAAATACTGTACATATAGATACACATGTACATGTATGTAAGTGTTCATGTATGTATACATACAAACATATTAACTTGATCTATCCATAACGTTTACAATTCTGCTGAAATGACTACAGCATCTTCTCCTTAGGCCATAAAATGTTATATTATATTATATGTATATAGTAGTATGTGTATTATGAAATATAATGATAAACCTATATTTACACATAAATTCATACATGTATCATTTCTGAAAATATATGTAAATAACCCCATCTCTAAGAAAGTATCTTAAATACTATTAAGTTTCTAATCTAAACCAGATTATCTCATCTTTTTTTTAATGTCATTTTAGCTGCAATAAAGTAAGTTGTTAAAATTACTTCTATCAGACCAATTGAGTCATATTGTCATTAGCAGTACAAAACTATGCTTGACAGGATGAAAAAATAAAATAAAATAAAATAAATGAGGAAATGTTTCCTACCCAGGAATTTTCTCTCTGTAATCAATGACCTGTAGAAAGAAAGATATTCAATGTGTATTTCAAATAAGGAATACTTAGAAAATGTAATCTAATATGAATACCATGTTCCACTATAATTCTGTCTACTCCATAGCACACATGTATGTATGTGTGCAAAATGGATCTCAGAGTTCATATCAAACAAGCCCCTTAATTTATAAGTGAAGAAATTTAGGTTCAGAAGTTGCCCAAGTTCTCATAGGCAGGCAAGAAACATAAGGAACAATATTCAAAATTGGTCCTGATTGCATAAACAATGCTTTTGTCCTCTGTTTCCATAAACCTGGACATTTAAAAAAATGTAATCGCCAAACCCATTCAAAAATCATTTTTGCATTTCATTTTTATTCCACATCTACTATCCAAACTATGTATAATCAAAGGATCAAATATTCTAACACTTTTAATGAAAAGAGGGAACACAAGTTATTCTTAAATGGATTTTTTGAAGCAACTCATTCCTCCAAGTTACTAGATTATTTCAAAGACCTAACAGGTCAACTAAATGGGCCTTGAACATTCTAGCATCAGTTAATAATTTGGCAATTTTTTAGGCAGCTTTTATATTTAATTATTGCTAAATATGTATTCTACAATGGTGGAGGAAGGAAAGGGGAGATGTAAATATGACCTCTTCTTGCAAGGGTCTTTCTCTATGACTGTTATATTAGTGTAGCTAGAGACTTTTGACCTGATAATTAAAAAGATAGATTATCTTACTATATAAATTACTGTCTAAAAGTGATGTGTATTAGGAAGGCCCATTAACCCTATAAGGATATGACTGACATAGGAAATATTTCCTTGATGGTATGAAAGGCTGCTATAAAGGTACTATGGAAGAAATAAATGATCTCTCTCTCTCTCTCTCTCACTCTCTCTCTCTCTCTCTCTCTCTCTCTCTCTCTCTCTCTCTCTGTCAATCTATCCCTGTCTCTCTCTAACTCTGACATCTGTCTCTGTCTCTTTCTTCTTTTTGCCTCTTATTTAGTCCCTGATTCACAGATAGAGGTAACTGGCTTCAGATTTTTTCTTCTTTTTTGTAAAAGTTTTATTTAAGATTATTATTTTTAACTCAATACAGCACAAGTAGAAGGAGATAAGAGTACATCCAGCCTCAGCAAAGTAAGAGTATAAACTAATACAATACAGAATAGGAGGGAGGAAGGTGGCCCTATATAGACCAGCTGGAATAGAGGCTGGGTACATTGTAGCAGTGTGAGGAACTCAGCTCCACGAGGTCCAGAATCTATGGAATTGGACAGAAACCAGCTCAATCTCGTGGAAACAGAATCTGAACAGAGAAGTTACAAACCTTTACCAAGTAGGCTAAGTAGGCCTCCTCTGCAGAGTGCTCAATTTTGGACCTCACCCCAGGCAGATTACAAGCACAATAGAGTACTATGTCCACTCTAGGAACAGAGTTAAGTTGCAATATATAGACAAAATCAAAGGGGAAATAACCCCCAAATGAGCAAAAGACAGAGAAAAGCTTGATATCATAATGTTATCTATAGCCGGGAATGTTACAAATAAGAATGTTGCAAAAAGGAACAGCCAGGAATGTTAATATAGGAATGTTAAGGAAGGGTGTGAATTAGGTACAGTATATTTTACTGTTTGTTTCTAATAGATCTTAGATCTGGCAAGCATCTAACAGCTTGTGGCTACTGAAGCTCCTTGTAACTGTTTTGAGCCAATGCAAGGATAACTGCTGGAGACAGACGTAAAAAACCTCTATTTAATAAATATTGGGAAAAGGTTGAGAAAAGGTAAGGAAAGGTAATGAAGATTGAGGATTAAGATTGATTCCCTAGTCTTAAAGGGGATCTAAACTTTTACCCACTCCCTTCTAGTTCATGAAAATTTGCTTCTTGCTTGAGGAACTCAAGCCTCCTTAAAACCTTCCTTACCACTATCACTAAAAACCCATGGTCTAAACCAGTGGTTCCCAAACTTTTTTGGTCTACCACCCCCTTTCCAGAAAAAAAAATGTTACTTAGCTCCCCCTGTCACATACTATCACTGCCCCATTACAATTATTCACTGCCCTCAAATGTACCTGTGACCATCACCGCCCCGCTCAGATCGCTGCAGCACCCACCAGGGGGCAGTGGCACCCACTTTGGGAATCACTGGTCTATACTAAATAAGCTATGCTAATTATGAATCCTCTCAGTTATATAAGTAAGTTTTCTTTTTCCTTAGATCTATTTCAGCTTTAATTCAGTTTGGTTATTCATTCTCTTTTTCCACTGCCAGCCCTTCTGGGCCTAGCTAGGCTTTTCAGTCTAAGCAGGCAGCAAAATGGCTTGGCCCTCTCAGTAGGCACATAAAAGAAAAACAGTTTCTCTCTTTCTCTTTTCTGTTGATTTCCCCCACAAACTTATTCCAGAAACTCTAATCTTTTCTCCTCCTTCACCTGCCACTGGGTTTTTTCAGTGGTCCAGGGAGAAGAAACACTAAGGGGGGAAAAAAAAAAAACTCCAGGAGTCAGTTGACAATTGGAAAACCAATTGACTCTGGCTGCCCACAATTCCAACAGGCAACCTTCCCAAAATTCTGTCTGGCTTTAAAGAAACCTTACCTCATTTGCCCTATGACTTAATTAGTCATAATAGATATTAGAACAATGTTTTAGCAAGAGAGATAACTAAAATGGGAACTTAAAAGAGGACAGCAACACAAAAATGAAAATATATGAAGCCTCAAAGAAAAATGTGGAAGAATTTCAAGCCTAAAATAAACTATAAAAGCTATAAAAAATAAACAAATAACAATAAACTTAAAATAAAAAATTAGAAAAGAAAATGATAGTAAAAATAGACAGTTTAGAAGAAAAAGGAAACGCATTACCTTAAATAGGAAATTAACTTCCTATGAAAGGAAATAAGAAGCCTCCAAGAAGAAAATAGTTCCTTAAAAATTAGAATTGGAGAAATGGAAGCCAATTACTTCATAAGACATCAAGAAATAATAAAACATATTCAAAATAATGAAAAAATATTGAAAATATTGAAATATCTCATTGGAAATGTGACTGGAAAACAGATCAAAGAGAGAAATCTAAAAATCATTCAATTCAAATCTAAGAGTCATTCAATTGCCTGAAAGATATGATAAAAACAAACAAACAAACAAACAAGAGTCTGGACACCATATTACAAAAAATCTTTGGGGAAAACTGCTCTCATATTCTTGAATAAGAAGGAAAAATAGAAATTGGAAAAAATCCACCAATTCCTCCTGACAGAAATCCCAAATTAAAAATTCCAAGATCATTATAGACAAATTTTAGAACACCCATTTCAAAGGGGAAATTCTACAAGCAATCAGAAAAAAATCAAATATTATAAACCCCAGTCAAGATTACACAGGACCTAGTAGCTTCTTAAAGGAAGGGAGGCACAGAATGATATTCCGCAATGGAAAACATCTAAGCTGACAATGAACTAAACTAATTTTGAGAGAAAAATGCTAAGTAAGTTTTAGAGTATTATATGAATGTAATTTAATATTTTTACTTTATGTAAAATAGACATATTTAAACAAGAAAGTACAATAAACAGATAGGAATCAACCAAAATAAGTAATTGTGCCATGAATAACTTCCTTGATTTTTTTAAATTTGCCTTTTCTCCATATCTCAGTGATTTGCATTAAAACCTGCTATTTTTGCTTAAGGATAACTATCAAATATGGTACAATATGCTTAAATTCCCTGATATATGAATTATCACTGACCAAAATCCAACTACAAAGGTGAGAAGTGATGATAGTTCAGATTCTATTCTCCCTGAAGTGAACAACAAATTTGTGATTTCATAAACAGTTTGTACTTCAATTCTTATATTTACTACTTATGTGACCTTGGGCAAGTTATTTAGATCTCTATATCTCATTTTCCTCTTCTATAAAATGGGAATAACACCATTCCATCAAATGTAGTGAAGAAACAATTCTATAACCATGAAATATGAGTTGGAATAATAAATTCCATAATAATGTTTGAATTTTAGTGCTTTGGTTTTGCCAACCACTTTAAATTAAGCTCCAATCACAAAAAACCAATAGATTATCAAGAACATCTAAACATAAATGGGTTGCTATTGTGTTTATGATGCTCAGAAATGCCTGAGGAACAACCAGTAACCTCCCAAAATGATCTCTGAAGACAATGTAATAAATGAGGCAGACTATTAGATTCAGGTAAGACTTCATAAATAGAGATCTCAATATCCCCACACACTGAACCATACTATGGAGGAGAAGAGTGTGAATGTGTATGTCCTATTTTAATAAATGCTTCTTGTTATATACAATATTTCCAGAGATGATGATTATCTACCATGTGAATGAAGGAGATTGGCTTTAAAACATTGAGTAGGTGTTTAAGTAGCAGTCTACATACAATGAATATTAACTTAGCTCCTTTGATTGTAGGTAGAATATGCAAGGAAAAAATGAACTGTTTTTGAAAAATCAATTTTTTCAAATATTTGTACTTTCACTTGATTTTTGATAATGATTTAGATTTCATTTTTAACTATAAGTGCTAAGTTTAATTATAGATTTTAACTTATAGACTATTTCCAGTCTACTTTGAAGTGAATAGGTACATGTACAAGTTGTACAGGTATACCTAGACCATTACCATATGGTAATGGCTCCCAAAGTGGCATTGTGACTTTATTTAATTTATTTGTTCTCTGTTTGAAAGTATAGATTGTTGAAATATGTGTTATCCATGTGCCTGCATTTAATTAAATACTATTTCATTTAGCTTAAAAAACAAAGTCTTTTCTAATTAGATATGTAACTAAAGTTAGACTTAAAATTCATCTTTTTTAACATCCTATACAAATATCCTAATTTAATATGCATTTAATGGCTATACTAAAGTGGTACAGTGGATATGGTACTGGATTTAGAGTCAGAGAACTTGAGTTCAACTCAGAGTTTTGCAACATACTCATTGTGTGACTTCAGGCAAGTGTGTCTTAACCCATTTGTGCCTTAGTTCCTTACCTAACAAATGAAGAGAGTTAGCTTAAATGTTTTCTAAGGTGGCTTCTGCCACTAAATCTATTAAACATATGCTTGTTAAATAGGACTCTATTCTTAATTTGACTTACACATGCAGAAGAACTGTTTCGTGTCCTTTCTCTAAACATGAGAAAGTCCTAGAAGTTACAATGGTGCTTTATAGCAAAAGAGGAAAAACAACTCAAGAACTCAGGGAAGACCCTGGTTTCCTTGTTCATCACCATCTGTCCCCAGTGCACCCATATAAGAGAAGGAGTTTACCTAAAGAAAAGTAATTCAAGAAAGTGTAAAATTTAGTTTAAAGAAACTGTAGTCTTTTATAAATGGACAGAAATATTTTGTGCTAATTATATGCAAATAGGCACTGAAAGGGAAGGAGGTGCTTATTGCATTCCTTTCTAATTTGTATCATTAAGCATCTTCTGCCTTAGTTTTACTGATTATGGGAAGGATTTATCATCGCAGTGCAGGGACAAATAGCTCATCATCAGAGGCATTTTTGAAAGGTGTCCAATTCCCTAGGGAAGCATGATTAACTGATTTTAAATGATGTAGTGCTGACACCGCAGGGTACTTCATGGTCTTGGATGAAATGATGCCTACAAGGTTACTTTTCCAATATTAAGGCCCCATGCTGTTAAATGACATTGACTTCAGTTATCTGGTACTATTAACATTACCTCCTGTTGGTCGGCTAATTAGACATAAATCTATTAAACAAAAATGAATTTGATCTACTCACTAATGCTTAAATCTTGTTTGCACATATTTATATCACCATCTTGTTTAGATTTCCTAAGAATAAATGTGTTTCCTTTTCATTTATAGACCTAGGAAAGTTGAAAAATGGATTAAAGTATTTACATAGCTAATCGTTTCAATATTCCAGGAACTTGAACAATTATTAAAATTAGGCAAGTTGCTTAATATCTGGGCCCCACTTTCCTCATCTTTAAAATAAGGGATTCAGATTAGTGGATTAATGGAAAATGGATATATGGAATGACCAGGGCCAAAGGCACAGCTCTGTCATCTATATGAACTAGGGCAAGTGATTCAACATTTCTTGGACTCAGTTTTCTCATCTTAAAAATGGAGGATGGATAATATTGGCATTTAATAGCATTTCCAACTCTAGATTTATTATTGATTCTAAGGTTAGATTATCTCAGTTCACTTCTAGTTTAATATTCCAAGATGCCATAGCAATTAAGGGCAAATGTTCACTAGAAACAAAATCTATTCAGTTTTCACTATATATTTTAAATTATTATATATCTCCATACATGGAAGTAAATGTTTTTCCCCAATTATTCTCATTGCAAATTGAAATAATGTGGACTGAAATTCCATTTTTAAGTATATGGAGATTTTATCTCACTTTAATTTTTCATTGTCTCAATGGAACATAAACTCCTTGAGGTCAGAAAATTTTTCATTTTTGTCCTTGAAACCTCAGGACCTGGCATATCATAGTACCTAATAAATGCATGTTCATAGATTCATTAGTCAACAATTCCAAATGGAATTTGATGCCCTCCATATTCTAGCCATTCAAGCCTAATCTCTCATTCCTCTATAGAAACTTTTCATTAAAAATTATCTTTGGAATATACCTTTAGTTTTCTAACCTTTGATCATGTTTTCTCATTTTAAAAAAAATATCCTTTATAATTCAATGTCTTCAAAGTTCTCAACAGCCCACTCAAATATCATTTCCTCCACGAAGGCTTATCTGACAAATTTGAGACTAAGAGAGTTTAAGTGACTTGTTCAATGTTGCACAACCTAGTAAATGCCAAAGCTACTCATTGAAACCAGATAGTATGACATTTTTCCCCACAGTGGTTTTTTCCACAAATGACTTAGTGCCTTGTACAAGGTAACACTCACAAGACTTTTGTTACTGTATAATATGACCAGTATGTAAAATGGGTACAGACTGTCTGTTTTAAAGATGTTTCCAGTGGGATAGAGTTTGGTTTAAGTGACCCCTGGGAAAATGTATCCAATTCATTAGAACAAGATTACTCTGGCTATTTTCTTACTTAAAATATTGAAACTTCTCTGATGTGATATGTGGGCACCTTGCATAGGCCATGGTGAGAAATGTTTGTTAGAACCTATTATTTATTTGCCAAAGTATAGAAAAAAGTGAGATGTTCTCGTTTGGGGACACCATTTCATACTTTCAATCATAATTAGTCCTTGAAAATTTGAGGAACTAAGAAAAAAGATATTCTCTGGAGTTATGTGCCCATATCCATCACATATGGCAAATTCTGAATCAATACATGGCAGCTAGAGTCTCTATCATATTATACTATTACCAGGCATGTGATGGTGTTGTACCCTAACTTGGAAAATGAGAATCAACATGATATAGTTGTTAAAAGTTTGGTTTTTGATTCATGGATTTCTGGGTCTAAGACCTGCTTCTCACATATTCTTGTGTGACCCCGAACAAGCTATTTTAGAGCAAGCAAAGTTCTAAAACATTAATTTTCAGAGAAAGTCAGAATCTGTATCAAAAGAAGTTCCTCATCAGTGACTTCCTACAATGACAAAATCCCATATCCCATTCAAAAACAAAAAGAACAGAAACTAGCTACCCATATTGTGTTTTCCACAATTAAAAGAAAAAGAGAAACAGAGAAACATCATCCTATATAGATGGAAGGCCTCTATACAGTAGGAAATAATTTATTAGCACAAGTTAATTAACATTTATTAAAGACGAGTTCATTTACAACTCAAATGCCTAATGATATAATGAAACTTTTCTCATTGTATGCCATCTTGTAAAAATATGCAAGAAAGTATGGATGATTATGCTGTCCTGATTCTGTCAGAATAAAGCTATTGGAGGTCTTATTATTATTATTTTTAATGCCACTACCATTTGGGCTTTATTGTTCAGCTGAGAGCCCTCATGTGGCAACCTGTAGCATGCCTTCCACTGGGAAGGTGAGCTGAATTTTCTCATGAGGTCTGTGGAAGCAAGAGAAAAGTGATCAAATCAAGGAGTGTGTTATGACACATTTCCACTTGCAAATGCAATACCTTCAAGGTTGACCAGCCAGCCTTGATGTAGCAGCTGTGCTAACTACAAGTGTTCACTGATTCGTGTCACTGTAAAGAATTGACCATAATTTAGAATAAAGAATTAATATCAAAAATTGAGTATAAGCAGTTTTCTCTGAGATATTTTAAATGAAACTAAAGAAAATAAAATCAAGGAAAGTGATTTTAAATAGAAGAAATGTATTAAGAAGGTCATGATGAGTCACAAAATGATCATCTATCAAAGGATAAATCATTCAACAATTATTTATGAAGTGTCTGTCGTGCTCCAAGCACTGTAGTTGGATGTCAGGGAATCAAAGCCTCGAAGAGCTTATAGTCTACATGATAGAGACCCCAATATATATTAATATGGATCATAATATCATATCTAGATATTTATATACATATAAAATATATCTGTATAGGGATGGGGAGGTGATGGGAGGATCCAAAAGAAACTAAATTCTGAAAGTGATCTAAAAAAGTTTGATGTAGAACAATTTCAAAGAAACAAAGAGATAAATCCCATGATATATGAAATGATTGGACAAGCTTAATCTCATTGGAGGTCTAAAGTATGGGGTAGCATTTTCCTATATCTCCACTATACAACTCTTTAACACTATTAAGTTGTAAAGTGTTGACTCTCATTGGTAAAGCGAATTTTCTTACCTGTTAATTTCCTATTCCAATGAAATTACATCTGCTCCCTATCTCTTGTCCTATTTGCCCAATAGTGGATACAAAATAAAAGATGAAAAATAATGAAAGAGAATTAAGAATATGAAATGTGTCATTAAAGACATATGTGAAATCATGAACAGCATTTAGAAAACCAATAAGATTTTCTCCTATCACCAGATAGAGGTTCTAAGGTGTGATATCTGTTATTTAATTAACCATAATTGAATACTGTGTTGAATATGAAGTAATCTTGCTGTCTAGAACATCTTGCCAGCCGACAGAGGGAAAAATTAACAACTCCCATAAGCAGGTGGCTAATAAAATATGGGTTGATGATATCTGTAATGCCAGTTTGGGGAGTGTCATATTCTCTGGCCTTCTCTATTCTTCTTTCTCTAATCACCATGGACCCCATTGCTGCAATTTTCATTACCAATAGTTTTCTAAATTTTAGATGATGATTAGAAATTTAGTATAGCATTTTGAGTAATGAAAATGACTAAATCTTGTAAACTGATGTGAGAAAATAATTTTTTTAATATGTGGAAATTTACAAGTCATTCCATGCAACTCTGACAAGACTTATATGATATGATGCAAAGCAAGTTATGTAGAACCATGAAAACAAACAACTGAAATAGAATAAATTGAAAAGGCATTGACAACAAAACTAACAATTTTGAATTATAAAATAATTATAATGACAAACTTTTATCCTAAGGAAAAGGTAGAAAAAGTATATCCCATTTCTTTAATGCAGAAAAGGGGATGCAAAACTGCATATAATGTCAGAATGTTTAAACGTGTCCTGGTTTTGCTGAACTTTTTTTTTCCTTTATGGTTAACTGAGAAGAAAAGGGGGAGGAATATATTGGGACATGAAGGTGATTTAATAGGTAAGTGATGTAGGTGATATAATTGGAATAGGTAAGGGATATAGATGCAGGTGATGAAATAATAAGATATCAATAAATAGTTTGTAAAATAAAACTATTAAATTATTTTTCTTAGCTTTGGAGAGACAGCATAGGTAAACCTTCATTAACTACATAACCTCATTATCTTGTTTGTGTCAAGGGTATATTTTTATCCCATTTATGTATTGTTATCATATTCTCTCTGGGAAAGATATAGTCTAACTATTCAGAATATATTTTTATATGATTGTTTACATTTGAGTTTTAAGAATATAGAGGAATTAACATTTACCTGTGCATCAGAAGACATGAGCTGTTAGACCAGATTTTATGTAATCCTTCCTTGTCAATATACTCATCCTTTCTTCTCTTCCTTCTATTCAAATATTACATATTATTCAAGGCCCAAATTATAACTGACCTCCTCTGCAGCATCTCCTCCAAATGAGTATATCAACATCTATTAAATTTTTATACTCTTTAGAATATCTAATTTACTGAGAATGAACAATAAGAGCAGAGTACATATTATTTACCTTTCAAAACTGGATTGTTCTAGTGACATTACATATGAGGTCCTAGTTAATTATATATTGGCTCCTATATGTAAGCTTCTTAAGAGTAGGGCCATTTTTTCTTTGTATTTTCAACATTTAGTACAGTTTTGGCTTTTAAGATATATTTGTTGATTATGTAAGAGTTAACTCAATAAATTTTTTCCTAATATTATATAAACCTATGTGAGACAGTGAAATCTTATACTATAATTCCTCAGGAATTTATGAAAATCACTGGATTTGGAGTAAGTGGACATTATTTTGAATGCTGAACCTGACACCTTTTAGTGGTAGTATCACATAGGACAAGTCATTTAATGGTAAGTGGATTTCAGTTTCTTCATCTATAAAGGAAGTGGTTAGCACATCACCCGTTCTCACTCTAATTCCTATGAGATGGATATTATTTAACTAATATAAATTACCTACATACTTCAAAAAAGACACTGTAATTCATGGCTTGAATTTAGATTTCTTTCTCTAACAGCCTTCCTCCGAATATGACAGAGATCCTGCTATTTGTTTAGACAGGTACTTCCTTTCACGGAATGTCTTTATTATATCTTGACTCTAACAACAGTGTTCTATTGGTCTAAAGCATACCACTTACTTTCTAATGGACCATCAAAAGCTGTGCAAAATGTCCAAAAGGAGATAGAAAATATGTGTAATTTCCTCTGCCAAAACATAGTTTAAAAATTTGAAATAGCCTCTCAGACTGTCTGTGATAATTGCTTCACTGAAAATTTCAGATTGGCTTAATGAGATACTATTTAAAAAAAACTAGCATCTTGCAAGGAATCACAGACTTAAATGTCTTCTAAATTCCCAGAAAATCTTTATTTTTCATTTTAAAAGTTGACTCTACTTGGACCTTTATGCAACCTTTCTCAAGTCTGTATCTAATAATAAAAAACTCTGTTGAAATAGAGGTCAGGTTTTTTGTTTCTCGTGTTAAACATTACTTAATTCCTTTAATTGTAGATACTGAAAATCATTGCAACAAAAATAAATATATCTGATTAATTAAATCAATTTTGGATTTAAGACTTTAAATCTGATATTTAAATCTATATTTTCTAAGAAATCTGTGTTTCACTTAATATAGGGACAAAGATAAATGTTTATGATATTAAGCTGAACATAAGTAGAAAAATATGCTTCAAATTTTATGATAACCAAAATGATAATTATACATATACTAAGTTTTTCCAGATAACCATAGAAAAACTTTATGCTTTGGAACTTTACAAAGTTCAATTTTTAAAACTGAAATGATTCTAAAATATGATACATCAATGAGGCGGTATGGGACTATGAAACTATTGGACTTGGAGTAAGAAACAAACAAAAATCAAATTCCACTTTGACATTCACTGTGTGACCCTGGACAAGTCATTTAACCTCTTTGAACCTAATTTCCTCTTCTGTGAAATGACTCACTTCTAGCTATAGATATATATGATCTTATGATCCCTTCCATAGAAGAAAGAAAATATTAAGTTTGTTTCAGTTTATTCTTAATGGCCTATAATCATGATTAATATTCATTGCCGTACAGTTCTGCAGCTACAGATGGTATAGGATCTAAGGGTAAATAAGCATTGCTCTCAGAGTAAGGTCTTTAACTTTCTTTCTTGAAAATGTCCCTAAGATTATTCTTTTTGTTGTTTTTATCACTCTTAGTTTCTCATCAAAGTAGTATGCCCTTTGGAAAATGCATGATTTTCTGGGCAAAGCAAAGGTACTCTCTTTCTATAAATTTATTTAGGGTAGCAAAAGCTGAAAGAGACTATTCCTAATTTTTTCACTTGCTATGATACTTCTTTTAGCATTGTCATTTTTAATGGTCAACAATATTTTAAGAGTCTATTTTTCTGCATCAATAACACAATATTAATTTGCATCCATATTTTACTTAATGGTTTACAAGGTATTTTCTTAAAAAGTCATGTGACTGTGCTTTTATTATTAGTATTGTTAATTAGAGCAAAGTGGCTCGGAGAAGTTGTATATGACACACAGAGTAAGTCTATTATAGTATTAATTCTTGAACCCAAGTCTTATGAAATCAAGTCTATGGTCATTTCATCCCCATCACACAATCTATTTGTAACGTTCAGTTATCTCCTATTGAGTAGGCTTACCAATTATCTAGGAAAGCCATTACTTTAAGATTTTTTGCTAATGCATCTTTGGGATGCATTGGTTTATGATCCCAAATAGAAAATCATCAGAAGTCTGTTATTCAACTAATGCATAAGGCCCCAGTTTTCTTGGATATAAAGGCAACACTGTGGATATTATTGCACTGAATATTTTCTGTGGTGTATATTATAAATATCCATGTCTATGAACTATTTCTATTTGTCATATTGTGTAAGAAGATACATATCACATATACTAGAGAAAAATTCATAAAAGAAATAAAGTGAAGAATAATATGCTCCAATCTGCGTTTAGAATCTGTCAGTCCCTTTTATTATGGGGATAACAGACTTAATTCAGGAGACCTACGGAATTGTCTTCGGTGTTTGCATTGTTATAATAGTTGTCACCTGATTATTTACAACAGTTCTAGACCATCCAGACTTTGACAGTTGAGTAATTAAAATGGCACCTTGTACCAGAATCAAGTGATGATGGATTTCGTAAAAATACACCTTAATTTTTATACAGAGAATAAAATGAAAAAACACAAAAAAGTCATTTCTGCCTAAAAACTAGATAAATGAGGCAAATATTTCATTGTTATTTTTTGTTAGAGTTATCTCAGTAGTTTATTTTGCATGTGTAAATGCCTTGGGACATTTATACCTAATAGATGAACCTTAATCTTATCTAAACAAATTAAGTAAACATTGATTAAAGAAAGTTCTATTTTATGTCAGGCAATTTCTGAGGTCTGAAAAAAAAAGAAAGCTCCTGCCCTCTGAAAGAAACTGCTCTTAAGTTTTAATTACATGCTTCTCAATCCTAATAAAATTATTCAAACATTCAAAATACTGCCACAATTCACCTAAAGAAAGGGTTCCTGTTTCCAGTATTTTCTTTCACGTTATTTGAGAGACTCTTAAAATATTTCACCTGTAGTTTTGGAATCAGTGTATCTCTTGTAATCCTTCAGGGGTGTTCAGAGGATAAAGTGGTTTAGAGGTTTTTCACTATACCTACCATAAAAAAAGAATATGGAAATCATGAAATCTAGGAGATAGTTGTCATTATATGAAAAGTTATCTTAAGATTAAGAAGTATTAAAAACTAGGAATGATTCAGTGCTCCCCCATATGAATGCTTCCTGAAAAAGATTAAACATGTCATATCTTTAAGCACCTAAAATGTAAATAAATTAAATCATTTTGGAGGGAAAAGTCTTTAAATGCTTTTTTTTAAATGCATTTATGCATCCATGACATTTTTTTTAGATTTAGGGCTCTGATGAGATATTCATAGGAAAAAAATGGGACACAACTATCAGTTCACTATGTCTTTTGACCTCCAGAACTTTACTAAACTTTCTAAAATCCTTCATAATTCTATTATTCCTTTGCCCCTGACTGAAATTTAACACTTAGACCAAAAGCCTGTTGCCCTCATCCTGCATACTTGTTGAACCATATAACACTTTCCTCTTTGTGTCCAATACGCCCAAATGACTTCTCCCTGTCATTGCCCCTCTTCAGATTCCCCATTTCAGCAACAGATGGATGTCAGTGATTAATTAATTCATGCTGTGTTAATAGCTAATTGTTCACTGTATCTTTCCCTGTAATAATCATTGTATTTGCACTCTAAAGAGGAACTTTTAATGAGGTTATCTCTAAATTCAAAGGAGTAGATCTTTAATGGTGGAATTTCATGAAGTATAAGAAGAAAGTGTGGGATATTTGGGAAACAGATTACTTTTTAACACCAGGAAAATCTCCAAACATAAATGATAACTTCAGAGTCTGAGACCAGAAAAAAATGTTATAAAATTTACATTTCATTCAGATCAGCCTTCTCAAAAATAGGTGAGTTATTCAAGGGTTCAAGTTATTCAAAGGTATAGTGAGTGGCAAAGCCATGTTTCAAAACCATGATGCTCTCTGAGGAGCAATTGGCATATTATATTAGAAGCCTTCTTTCATTTCTCTCTTACTAAATGGGATAGTTGGATGGATTTATTTTGCCTAAATAATGCTAGGAAAATCCAAGTGAAAATACACATGAATTAGTAAGACCACAAGCAATGTCTTAATATCAACTATTACTTCTAGTATTTTTACTAAAACACAATTTCAAAAGTTTGCCAGATTCAGTGGATTCTGAAAGATGCCAAATATTTTTTTCTAAAGGATAGTACTGTAAAGGGATGTGTGAACAAATGAATTTGGCTAAACCAGTTGTTGCCATTGATAGTGACTTGGTTATTATGCTTTATTTGTTAGAATTACAGTGTAGCTAAGAAGATACACATGAAATTTTATATAAGCCCTGAACCTGTCTACTAGGGAAAAAAGCTACATTTCTCTCAGAGTTCACAAAGAGGAACTAAGATTTATTTCCTTTTTTTTTAAAGCAAGTTACTGGAAGAATTCAACAAGTAAATTCAGTGTATATATGTGCATACACCAAAACATATTTAGTTGTATGTTATGTATACATAGAAATATGATTATTAAGGAGGGATAAATATATATTTCTGTGATACCAAACTGTTATCTTGTTTTTATTGACTATGTCAGGACTTTACTCATGACCTACTCTTTGTTTTTAAGGATGATGTGATCTTTAATATCAAGGATACTCTATGCTACTGAATTTGCCATAAACAAAAAGGAAGAGGAACATAATTTGAGGAAATGGCATCCAAGCTGGATACATTTTAAGGGCATCTAATGAAGAGCAGAAAGGCATTAGGCACTCAGTTGATATGATCAACAACTCTTAAGGGTTTCCTATGTGTAGGGCACTATGCAGGGCAATGGAAGAAAAAGAATTATTTTAAAAGTCTTATTTTCAAGAAGCTTACATTTTAATTGAAGAGATACATGTGTATGTATACATATATGTATATAGAATGAATATAAAGAGAAAATACAAATAATTTCAGAGCTGTTAAATACAAGGGAGTAGAGGGGAAGTTTTAAAATAAAGGAATCAGGATCTTATGTAGAAGATGAAGCTTGAGCTAAATAAAGGAAAAGATTCTCTGAAGCAGTGGTGGGAAGGAAAATATATCCAAGGCATTAAGGACAGCTGAGACAAAGGCATGGTATTGGATTATAATATTGAAGGAAAAGAGAAAAAATCAGTTTGGCCATATTGCACAACACAGGCCAGGAAATGATGTAGAATGAGCCCAGAGATATAGGTTGGCGAAGGGCTTTCAAAATAAATAGAAATATTTACAGTTTATCTTAGGAAATTTATTGAGTAAAGAAGCAAAATCTTGAAGTTGGGGGCTATTTTGAATTTTTTTTCAATTTATTCCTTGTACTAATCAGAGTACCCAGCACGTAGCATACACTTGAAAAATGATTTTTACTTGAACTAAAAGGCAATTGTATTGAGAAGATAAGGTTTTTAGGAAATGCATGGGATAAAAATATTATGAATTATATATTATGCATCATTCTAAGCCCTACTCCCCACTCTGAATTAAGTAGAATCCAAAGTCTTTGAGCCCAGATGCTGTGTCATTTTCATATTTTGATCTCCAGCACCTGAAAAAGCACTTTGCATTTGGTAAGTACTTAATACACATTTGTTGAACTATCAAGCAGCTAAAGTATAAAAGAAGGAATATTAAACTTTGATTCAAATATTTGTAATGGAATGAACCATATGACAATGCAGAAGTAAGGTAGCTAAGAAGACTTGAATTCTTTTCCTGCTAACAAACGTACCAAAATATCTTTGGATGAATATACAACTAAATACAAATAAAACTATTAAAATATCTTGGCCTAAACACAAGTGCACAGCTGTATATGTATGTATACATATGTGTATATCCACATCTGAGTGTGTATATGCATATATATGCATATAGGTGTGTATGTATGTATGTATACATACATACATATGTATATGAGAGAAAACACCCAAATATTACATTTTCCAAAGCACAGTGAAGGAGTGAGTTAATGATCTAATTTTCTTCTATTTGTACTTCTCTCCCCAAAGTGAATTCTTTGTTTAAGTACATAGTTCTAAAGGGATTAAGGCCATTAGAAAATGAAAGTGTGTTCATATATCATTTTGATCATCTGATAGAGGAAAAATAAGTTTACTATTACGGAATTCCCTTTAGATAACTTGATAATGACCACCAAAGGATAACTGAATATGTGACTTGTTCACAGTGTAATTGCTTGACTACTGATTCAGGAGAGGAATCAATAGGATAGATCTTTCAATGAAGAGAACTGGAGGTTCATAGAGACACAATAAGAAAGAGCACCTATCCAAACTCATTACTTTTCATTGTATTCTCGACATACAGGTTCTGTCTCAACTAATTTTACTTACCTTATAGCTATCCTTTTAACTGTTTATCTAAAGTTCAGTTTTCAGCTGGGCTCTGCAATGTCATCCAAATAATTTATGTGTTTTTTTTCACTTGTTTATACTGGTTTAATTTGCAATTCATCATAAATTTATTAAGTTCATGTGAATGCTATCTACTGAATTCTTAGTTTCTAAATATTAACAATTTAAGATCCATTTAGATATTATACATTAATTGTAAGACTGATAACTAACATTTCATAATTTGTGCTTTGTGTTGGCATTAATATGATAAGTTATTTATATACATGTTATTTATCTATTATAATGTTATTATATATTGACATGATCATTGATAGAACTTGATACTATAAAGTAAATGTTAAAATAGATACTCCATTATCATAACTATGTGATTTATTCCTGGGGAAGGGTGTGATTTTTAAAAGTAAATTGTCCAGAAAAATTTAAACTCTTTAATATTAAAAAAATCTTTATTAAATGATAAAATGGTTTAGAGAAACATTTCTAAAATTTATGGTTCAGTGGTTGGCACAAATACTTTCTCAGAATATTATGGAAATCAATTTTTCAGCTGTTGTGGAACATAGAGATACACTGAGAAGTTCATTGGGGCATTTCCCCTATCCCTAATTTGATCTAGGCTACTTTACTCTTCTAGTTAAGGATTCTTCTGTCACCTGCTCTGGTTTCTATTGTTACCTCCCAAAATGGCCATATAATACCAAAAAGGTCTCTGAGTAAATGAAGGAGGGGGATAATGATGAAGCTCAAAATAAAAGATAGTTTCATATCATTATGAACGTAAATTATTTTATTATGTTGTGATATATTTATATATGCTGCTTCTACTTGGCTGTCTATAATCACCTTCAGGAAGAACCAATAGGTATTAGGGGAGATCAAACATTAAACCTGTCTATGTTTATAAACTCTAACTTATGGGGACCAAGGGCATTTCTTCTTCACTTCAAGTTCCTAAAGATCCTCTATGTCAAAGACTTTTCTCAGCCTTTTTCACTTATTTTATGCCTAAATATTTTTGTTGTTGTTTTCCTGAGGTGGCTGGCATTTGACGTAGCAGAAATCTGCTCTCTAGATAAGTGGACACATTGATTAACTGGACGATTAAGAGATCTAAAGAATGATTATTCTTAAACAAAAAAATAATAATATATTATTACTATAACACTAACACTTTGTAAAACTACATTAACCCTTTCAAGTTATCTTTGAATTATTTAGGGTTTTTCAATCAAAATTTAAGTTATTAAATAATTTATTGGAAAATTGAAAGAGCTAATACAGTTTCAAAGGAAATGGAATTCACATGCATACTTCCTTTGAGCTAGAACCAAACACCATCTTTTTATAGAAATATGACTTCAAATAGTGTGAATAGCAACATATGAGACCACTTCATTGAATTCATTTTTCACATAAATCAGGATTGAACTGTATTTTACATTTATTCTATATACACCTATATATGTGCCCATTCTCTCTTGATAGTATGTAAATTCCCTCTAAAGCCAGCTATATATTTGACTTTTTATTCCCATCAACTGACATGTAGTAGGTATTTAATACATGATCATATTACTGTCATTATTATTAACAAGATTTGGAATATTATAGTGGGCAGTAATTAGCCTAAAGAGAATTTTCATGCTATATGTGGAGAAAGAACATACATATAAAGAAAGGAACAAGTAATAATAGAAGGCAGGAAAAAAGTCAGGTAAATATGGGCAATGTAAGAATTGAACTCCTCTTTCCAAGGTCACCAATAGCCTTTATTATTGCTCTCTTTGGTAGCTTTTCCCTCAGTCCTTGACTTGTCTGACATCCCTGTAGTTATTGTCCACTTTCTACTTCTAAATACTCTCTCCTTCCTAGGTTTTCCTAGCAAATCATCTCTCTTTTAGTGGCTTCTTATTCTACATATCCATCCCTCCCCCTTCTTTCGTGCTGCAGACTAGTATCCACAAGTCCTTTCTTGACATTTCTAATTGGATAGGCTCTAGATATTTCAAACTCAACATATCCAAAATAGAATTCATTACCTTTCCCTAAAAACCTGCCCCTCCTACTAACATTGAGTTTACAAATAACCCAAAGAATTGGTCCAATTGTAATTCAGCCCAGAAGTAAAAATCAGGTTTGGAATTCCAAGGTGACTACTCCTAGTTCCTAGCCCATGGAACATACTTATATTTGAATCATTTTAGAGGACATAAGAGTATTTGAAGGATTGGTTTTACAATTATGCTATCAAAAAGGATGCCTTTCCATAATCCATTTCATTAGGAATTCAACTGTATAGTTGAGTCTCCTTTCAGTCCTTCCAAATTGATTGAAAATATGTGAAAATTAAAGTCCTGGATCAGAGATCCTGTTTAATTTAAGGCATAGAATGAAACTCTTAAATTTTTCTCCATAAAGTGTGCACAGACTTGGTATTCTCTCTTACAGTAACAAACATTTATTTGCAGAAAAGAGACTATTAATTCATTCATTTACATTACAATGGCCATGAGAATTGCAGCTTGTCAAGAATTATGCAACCATAAAAATTGACCTTCTAAATGCAATGAGTATTTATAGCCTTTTGGTTTGTTGACAAGCAATGGAAATGTAAATGGACTGTTTGTTAGATGAACTATAACTCACAGATGGACTTTTTGATTTCATTCCATTTGATCTACCCACTATAGTTTTTTTAAATGAATTTATGAGAACTTGGTATTTCTATAGCAGAAATAGTTCTCAGATGTTCAATTCACCATTCTATGTTCAGCATATTTTTGTATGCTTTAGGAATGCATTTTTGTGTTTACATATACATACAAATACATGAATGAATGCAAAGAACTTGTTGCCTCACTCCCCTGCTGAACTCCAATCCTCTTCCTTCCTGCTCCATCCCCAGTAGCAATACATTTTCCTTTAGCAGCAACAATTTTGGAATGGGAAAAATGTGAAATTTTCATAATGTGTATTTCTACCCCCATCAAATATTCCAAGTCCCTGTTTTCTCTTTTTATACATTTTTTAATGTTTTAGAAAAATTTTCCATGGGTACATGATTCATGTTCTTACTTTCCCGTTCACCCCCCTTCAGCCCCCCTCCCCCATAGCCAATGTGCATTTCCACTGGTTTTCACCTGTGTCATCAATCAATACTTATTTCCATATTATTGATAGTTGCATTGGTGTGCTCCTTTCGAGTCTACATCCCCAATCATCCAATCATGTCTGCCTCAACTCATGTGTTCAAACAGTTGTTTTTCTTCTGTGTTTCCTTTCCTGTAATTCTTTCTCTGAATGTGGGTAGCATTCTTTTCCATAAATCCCTCAGAATTGTCCTGGGTAATTGCATTGCTGCCAGTACAGAAGTCCATTACATTCTATTTTACCACAATCTATCCGTCTCTGTGTACAATGTTCTCCTGGATGTGCTTCTTTCACTCTGCATCAATTCCTGGAGGTCTTTCCAGTTCACATGGAATTCCTCCAATTTGTTATTCCTTTGAGTACAATAGTATTCCATCACCAGCATATACCAGAATTTTGTTCAGCCATTTCCCAATTGAAGGGCATACCACAAGTCCCTCTTTTCTGTTACCTGTGTTATGTGAAAATGTTGTTAATTATGCCACTTCTTTTCATCATAGATGGTGCATGATTAATTTTACTTTGTGGGCTGGCATTTAAATACCTTTCTCAGGGAAAACAAGAGGAAAAGAACATTTCATCTAATTGATTATTTACCATTTGTATTCCTATTGCTTTTATGGAGTATTTCTATTTTTAGTACCTGAACTTTAGATTAGTTGTAGCAGACTCCTCAATGATGTGTAGCTTTTTTTATTTCCCTTTCTTTATTTCTACCCAGAGAAAAATGGAATTGAGAGATTTGCTTTTAAGGTTCAAAAGTTGGGACAATAATTCCATTCCTTACCAACGATTCATATCATATCCCATGGAAGAATAGAGCCAATGAAAATGCCTTTCTTTTTCCCAGAAGCCAGCACAACCAATGTGAAATATGTCATCTGACAGCTTAGAAATCTTTTATTTGCACTGCATCTCTGTTCAGGAGACTTCAATCATGAAGCAGATAGTGAAATAATTTTGTGTATTGGCTGCCAACAGTGCTGTCCAGAGCTGTCATAAATTAAAAGCAGGGATTCATCATTCTTCTAATCTGTGTAACTTTAGCCTTTGGTGGCCAAGGTTTGATTTGCACATGTACATGTCTCTATGCACTTTAACAGTTCCTCGTGGCTATGAGATGTCATTGATGGATAAAAAAAATTGTAACTGGCTTAGTAAATGCTGAATTCCTCCATTAATAATACAAAGAATAGCACTGAGAGGCACAGCAGCTCTGTCCTACATGGACTGAAGACTGGTAGAATTAATTTGCTATCAGCAAATGGCACCCACCAGCAAGCCACTGATTCATCACAAACCTGGCATGGAGAAGAGCCCAGAGAGATTATTCAGAGAGCAGATATGCAGGGCCCAATGCCAGAACTTTTAAATGTGTTAACATTAATTCTCTTTAAGGTCCTCAGAAAGTAAATGACAATAATAGTATTTTGTTAAATTTCTGAACATATGGATAAGTATTAAAAATGAAAAAAAAGGAAACTACCTTCTTACAGTCCTCCTATTCAATGTCTATTTTCTATCTCTTTCACTACCTTAAAAAGTATTAAAGTTAGGGCGCTAAGAGAAAGAGGGTAGAGATTATTTAATTATCTTCCATTTTAAAGGAGCAAGTGGATAAAAGAGGACTGAATTATATTTATGATTGATATCACAGAATATGCAAGGAACCTGAGAGGCTAACTCATTTAATCCATACCCAATTAGCAATGCCAAGACCATCATTCCTGAAAGTGGCCATCCAGACTCAGCCTGGAAAACTCTAATGACAGGAGAGATACATTCCCTTACTATAGAGCCAATCAATTATTAGACAGCTTTAGCTCTTAGGAAGGTTTTTCTTACCGTGAAATAATATATACCTCAATGAAACTTTCATGTAGTTGCATGTGGTTCATCTATGCAACCAAAAAGAATCAATCTCTAATTATTTGTTAAAGACTTATCATGTTCAAAATTCTATATTAGGTTCTAGGAACAGAAAAAGAAAAAAGAAAAAGCATACTTGTCCTCAAGGAGTAAAGGGGTAGAGAGGGAGGGAGGGAGGGAAGGAGGGAGGGAGAGAGAGAGAGAGAGAGAGAGAGAGAGAGAGAGAGAGAGAGAGAGAGAGAGAGAGAGAGAGAGATTTTTTATTTGGTTCATAAATGATTTTGATGTTGTTATCCAATCATGCCCAATGCTTCACAACCCTCTGGACCTTTCAGTCCATGAGGTTTTCTTAGCAAAGTTACTGGAGTGTTTTTCGATCTCCCACTCCTGTGTATTAGGACAAACAGAAGTTAAAAGCCTTGCTGAGGGGGGCAGCTGGGTAGCTCAGTGGAGTGAGAGTCAGGCCTAGAGACAGGAGGTCCTAGGTTCAAACCCGACCTCAGCCACTTCCCAGCTGTGTGACCCTGGGCAAGTCACTTGACCCCCATTGCCCACCCTTACCAATCTTCCACCTATGAGACAATACACCGAAGTACAAGGGTTTAAAAAACAAACAACAACAACAACAAAAAAAAAAAAAGCCTTGCTGAGGATCATACAACTAATTAATGTCTGAGACTGTATTTTAACTCAAATTCCCCTGACTCCAGACCCAGTGCTCAATCCACTGAACCGTCTAGCTATCCCCTGTCATTCTATATAAGAGAAACAGAAAAGTTTGAAGAGAAAGGACATTTAATTATTCTTCCAGATGATATTCTTTCAAAAACTTAAGGACATGTTGTTGTCTTCTTTTCTGCAGGCTTAACCCAATTAATTCCTTTCATCTATTTTCATAATACATGAAATCCATGGTCTTCAACATCTTGGATCCTCCCTATAGGAATTCATCTTGCCACTGTCCTTCATAATGCGGTGTCCAGAAACAGCCCAAGGAGGTTGTCTCTCTATTTTCAATCTTGTGCAACTGCTTTCACAAAGTAGGTACTTGATAAACATTTGATGACAAATAAATTTTTTTTTCTCCACAGGCTATCATATGGAAGAATAATTAAATGTCTTTTCTCTTCAAACTTTTCAGTGGATTGAGCACTTGGTCTGGAGTCAGGGCTCTTTTTATTCCCTGATTAAAATTTGCCTTTGGAAATACAGTGGAACTTCCTCAATGAAATGAAGTCGTACACAAGGGTTTCCATGTAAGCTTCTTATGTACATAGACAGGCAGAAACATAATGAGGATGAAGTAACTAGATATTTATTCAAAGGCACTAAATTTTAGATGGTTCAGATATTTTAGACCTGTATCCCTTTAGCTTCTAGTAGCAAAGATTATTTCATTCATTTTATACTTATCCCTAAAACCTGACTCAGTGCCTGACACATAATAGGTGTTAAGAAAATTAACTGTTGATTGATTCAGACATTAACACATGTGCTCTTCACTACTATAATATAAAACAATAACATCAGATTTATCCCTAAATGTCAAATTAGATGCTTTTATTTCCTTTTTTTCTTTTTCAGGAGGCTGGGAAGAGGGGAGATTTCATTTTGTATGGTCTTTACAAGGCTAAATGGATAATATGGATGTGATAAATAGCCTCAGGAAAAAAACATAAACAGTTACAAATACAATCTTTGAATATTGTACATAGAAGCCAAAAAACATTTTTTTAAAGTATGACTACTTCTAAATGTCAAAAAGCCTCTCATATTTAGCCATTAAGGTTCAAAATAAAACTGTAAAGATCCAAGAAAGTTAGAGAATTAATACAGTAGAACTTGGGAGATAATTTAGTTCAGTGATTCCATTTTGGGAATCAGAGGTCCAGATGTATTTTGTTAATTTGGTCTAAAGTCTCAAAAACAGTAAGTGGCAAAGCCAGGATAGAGCTCTTCTCTTGGTGCTCCTCGAGTCTCACAATCCTGTGTCTCCCATGCATGCAAATTACTCCTACACTCCTTCATATAAGAGCAAAACTTTCAGAATTCCAAACTGAAATACATATTTATGTGAAAGGTAATTATGAAGTTAGAAAATAAAATCATATATTCTGTTCTCTGAATCAATAGAAAAAATTAGAAGTAATATGCTTTGGGGAGGGCAATGATCACAGATAAAAACATATATTGTTACCTATAGATCAAATAAATAGAGTAAAATATAACACTAGTTTGACTTTGATGAATCCATTCACATCAGAACCTACTGAACTAATCATTTTTTTCTCTGTATTTTTCCACCTCTATTTCTTCTGCTTGCTCTATACTTTTCTTATAGAATTCACTGCCCCCTTCCAACATGCTATTTCTTTCCCTTTCTCTTCTTCTCTCTCTTCCTATCTTGTTTTTTATTGAAATTTTTTTTATTTTGATGAGGTTGCTTTTTACTAGCATGGGCTCAACTATCAGATTTGTCTCCTCCCATATTTTACTGGCCCTCAACAAAAAGTACTTCATACTCAGTTATACTTCTATATTCTACATGTTTGAGCATAAAATTCTTCACCATGATGTCAGAAGAAAACAAAAAAAATAAAAATTAAGATGTTTTGGGAATTTTTTTAGTTTTGTCATGTTTACAAATATACACAGAGATAATATATATGTATATGTGTATCTAGCTGCCTAATTATCTATTAATATCTATCTTAGCAATTAGCAAGGTATTAAATCATCTCTACCTCTTAGAATCTCAAGCATATTTCAAAGCGTTAGTTAAGGGAAAATACCCACATAAATTCTTTTCTGATTATACCCATTTATTAGTATCACCTGAAATTACTCAGAACTTTCTTCATATAGATTTTGCATTTACATATAAATATACTTTATATATACACACATACACATATGTGTATGTATTATTCACTTCTATTCCCCCTCTCCCCAATAAAGAATGTTATCACCCTTTGGGCAGACTTTCTATTTTGTTTCTGTATCTGCAATGTCTAGTATATTATATGCTTTATTAAATTATTATTATATCTGCTTAAGATTTTTTAAATTGACATAAACCACAGTTTACTAATTTCCTACATATGTGATTCATTAACAACTTTTTTGAAAAGCATAAAAAACTTTACTAATGACCTGCTACCTTGATTCTTTTGTGTTAGCTTGTTGTGAACTATAGTTATTTCTACCTGTAAGATTTTTCAGTGGTGGCAACCAGCCCTGCATTAACCTACTGACAATAAGTGGGAAGAAATATTTAAGGCAAATAAAAAGAAAAGAGTAATTATGAAAATTTCTGCCTTTACAGACAAACATCTCAAAAAAACCCTGAAGAAATAACCAGTTGAAGACAAAATTTCTATATTAAGGAGGCTTTATATTCAGGAAAAATAAACAGTTGAGAATTAACTTGAGAGTGCTGGGTGGCAGGGAGGAATTACTTACACAAATACCTAAGGTAGCAAGACAATATCCATCATGAAAACCATTCAATAGCCTTTCATTGAATGCCAACAGTGCAGAGAGTTTGTGCTCAGCACTGAGGGAAACCCAAAGATAATTTTAAAAAACCTAACAAATATGTTTTCATTCTTGTATTAATTAATCTTTCCGTCTCTCATATTTTCTAGCAGTGTCCCAGAAAAGTTTACATTTAATAAAAGTTAAAAAAATTATTTTTTTAATCAAGAAATGGTCATTATACACTTTTAAACATTAAGTGCAAGGTACTCTATTGAACAAAAATGATACAACTCCTCCTCCCACAATATATGTGTGAAGAAAGACAAATTCTATTGAGCTTTGGGGGGAACTAATTCAATATTAACATACGTAAGATATAATTTAAGTTGAAAGATATGAATAGCAATCTGAGCAATAAGGAAATGGTTTTGGAGAGACATCCTTGGTATAATGGGTAGAGAGCTGGCTCTGGGACTAGAAATAGATGGGTTCAAATCTTATCTCAAATGGAAAGTCAGTGTATAAAATCTACTCTCAGTGTTGTAGGAAACTCTCTAAGACTATACAGTATATTTGTGCATTGATTGAGAAAGTTTCTTGATCTAAGATTTCCCTAAGTCAGTAAAATTTTAAGTCTAGGCTTTGTCTCTACATTTCACATAAAAGATAACTTAAATGACATTTTTAGTTAGAAAAACTAAGATGCCAAGAAAAATAAAAGAACACATTCCAGAAATTGAAAAAGATGGCATTCTTTGTGATTGCACTCAGATGAAAGATGGCATTTGGAGTTCAGGGAAGTATGCCAAGTTGACTGAGATGGTGGATGTTCAGGAAGAATAGTATGAAATAAATCTAGAAAGATAAGTGGAAACATGATTGTGGAATCTTTTCAATTCTAGATGGAGGAAATTCTATGTTATTGTAGAGGTAAGAAGGATCTCTTGAAGATATTTGATTGGGTCTGACATAATCATATCTGTGTTTTATGAATAATGGCTTTGCAGCTATGTGTGTGTGAAAGGGTGTTGGGTGTGGGGAGATTAGAAATGAAAGGCAATAGAAGCTAGGAGAACAATTAGGAGACTTTGTAAAAATCAAAGGCATCTGGGTAGCTCAGTGGATTGAGAGTCAGGCCTAGAGATGGGAGGTCTTAGGTTCAAATCTGGCTGCGGACACTTCCCAGCTGTATGACCCTGGGCAAGTCACTTGACCCCCATTGTCTACCCTTACCACTCTTCTGCCTTGGATCCAAAAATGGTATTGACTCCAAGACAGAAGGTAAGGGTTTAAAAAAAAAGTCAAAATAAAAAGTGGAAATGTCTTGAATTTGGAGAGTGAGCATGTAGGTATAGAGAAGGAGACAGATTCAGGTGTAGTCAAGAATCATTTAGATTTGGCAATGGATTGAACATGGGAGTGGGGTATAAAAAATAGAAAAATAATCAAAGTGGACACTATAGTTGTAAATCGAGGAGACTGGAGATGCTGTTCCCCAGAAAAGAAATATAAATGTTTGGAAGGGGTTCCATGCATTTATGATAGAACATAATAAACTGTTTTGGATATGAGGACAGACTGACAATGAATAATTGCTGAATTAAATTTATGGTCCAGCTGATAAAAGAGGTAGATGTAGGGGGTGGGGGGTGGGGAACAGAGTGAGCCAGTAAATGTTTAACAACTGACTCTCAAGGAAGAAAAAGATGTATTCACAATATTTAAGTTTAATCTGTAATATTAAAATTTCATCATCACTTTTTAAATTCTAGATAATCAATAAAACAATAAATTAAATTTTGATTTTAAGAGTTTGCTGATGCCCCAAAGAAGGAATATGACATTCAAATGCATGGTACTCTATTATTGCTATATATTAATTCTCATCACTGCTCGCACTTTTAGAGTAATTTTGCAATATTATTATCTAGTTAAATACCTTGAGAAGAGGTACTAAGAAGTGGATCGAATACTGGACCTAAAGTGAAGAAGATCTGGGTTAAAAGCCCACAGCTGGCAACTTGTATGAATGTTCATGACCCTGAAATATGCATTTTTTCTTTGTAACATTCAGTTTCCTAAATTGCTAAATGAGGATTATAGCTATAGTATCTACCTTATAAAAGGACTATAATGCCCAAAAGAAATGACATATATAACGTTTTTTTCAAGTTCTTAAACTCTACATAAATACAAGTATATGAACTTCATATATTTTGCTGAGAATAAAATGGTTAGAGATTTATAAATTCATTCATTTGCTCTCTTCATTTTCCTGTACTAGAAGTACAAAAATAGAAGCCACTTGCTTCAGAAAACAGACTAAAGAAGGTTAGTAACAGAAAATTTCAGAATCAATCAGTCAACAAACATTTATTGTTTCCTACATGCCAAGCACTTAAGAAAGTTAAAAACAAAATTCAAAAAGGATTAGTTTTCATCCTTCAAATGCTTATTTTTCTATCCAAGGAAAGAATATGCAAATATATATGTATGTAAAAAATAAATATGTGGTTCAGGACAGTTACAAGAGATTCATGATGAAAAGGCTATCCACAACTATAAAAAGAATTGAAAGAATCTGAATCTTTGTTTTATTTCCTCCATGAATTTTTCTCTAGTATAATAGACATGTGTCCTCTTTCACATGACAAACCTGGAAATATTACCTGCTGCCTTGGGGATGAGGGAGAGGTGGAAGAGAGAGAAAACATGGATCACAAAGTTTCAGGAAACAATTATTAAAAATTGTATCAACATATAATCCAGAAAAAAATAAAAATTAAAAATAGATAAATATGTAGACTTTAAGGACTACCCCAGTGCAACTATGAATAATATGGAAATAGGTCTTGATCAATGACACACATTAAAACCAGTGGAAATGCGCATTGGCTATTGGGGGGGAGGTCAGGGTGGGGGTGAAGGGGAAAGTAAGAGGACGAATCATGTAACCATGTTAACTTTTCTAAAAAATAAATATTATTAAATGTTAAAAAAATAAAAATTTTGGGGGCAGCTGGGTAGCTCAGTGGATTGAGAGCCAGGCCTAGAGACAGGAGGTCCTGGGTTCAAATCCGACCTCAGACACTTCCCAGCTGTGTGACCCTGGACAAGTCACTTGACCCCCATTGCCTACCCTTACCAATCTTCCACCTATAAGTCAATACACAGAAGTTAAGGGTTTAAAATTTAAAAAAAAAATTTTAAATAAATAAAAATAAAAATTTTAAAAAAACCTTTAAAATAGATAAATATAAGTTATTAGAGAATAGGGAGATAAAAGGCATTAGCAGAGTTAGAAGAGATCATGAATGAAATGTAGCCCAACACTCTCAATTTTACTAGTACAGAAAAATCATGTAGTTTACTTAAGACCAAATAGCTAGTAACATATTTGAAATGAGAAACCAAATCTTATGAGCTGTTGTTCCCCAAAACTGTGCTTGCCTTTACTTATACTATGAAGAAGTATGCAAGCTTACTGAGGATTATAGAATTTAGAATAGGCATTAAACTTGGAGATATGAAATAAGGGGTCAGACTCTACAATTAAAATATAACTCTTCTACCTAGCTACCACAATGCCAGGCATTTGACCAAAGTTCATTCCATTGTGATAACTGTTCCACCTTTTGGTGGAAATGAAAGTACTTCTGAGTATTGTAAACTATCTCAGTGTTAAATAATTTTCCAGGTCACTTTCCTCCTAACATTCCAAGTAGTGAGGATTAGATTGTGGTTTGGGGTCAGTTCCTGAAAGAGGGAAGAGAGACACAAGGGAAAAAAAAAAGATGTGGGAATGATGGAGAATACCAAAGACAAACCACCCCTTTCATAACTTTGCCTATATGTGTGGGAAGAGGGTGGGTGTAAAAGGAAAAGAAGAAAGAGAGAGAGATTCATTAATCAGTGTCTATCAGAAAATAATGTTATGTCTTAAAGACGTGTCATTTTTTTGCCTCAAAAATGGCTGATTTCAGGTGGGTGAAATGATTGCTCACAGGTTCACTTTTTTAAAAATGCCTTGTTATGATTCTAAAAAGTAGCAATAAAGTATCTAATAGTTTTCCTGTAGGTGTTGAAGGATGTCTTGGCAATATTTGTCCAAGCCAAGTTGTTTTATCTTTTCATCTTTGAAAAAATTCAAAGGAAAATTCAAAGCAGAGCTCTCTTAGAATGGTTTGACACCATTCAAGTCAATAGCAGTTACTGAGTTCCTGTATTGTATAAGCAAAGTCCTTGGTGCTGAAGAGGGATAAAAAAGATGAATACAACATGATCCTCGCCCAAAGGAAATTGGAATTCTCCAGGGGAAATGATGTGTTCTCAAACATTGCACACATTTGACTGTGAAGGGTATGAGAACAGCTGAAAACATGCTACGAGGATTTTCAAAGTGATGGGTCACTTCTACTTCTAGCTGAGAAATCAAGGGAAGACACAGAGAGGAAATAACATCTGACTTGGAAGAATGGGTCAAGTTTCTTGAACTAAATGGGAGAAAGACATTTCAGGTGATAAGAAAGATGGATGCAAAAACACAGAATTGGGAAAGTAAGGGACTCCTCTGTCCAACAATAAGTACTCTAGTTTGTAGAGCCTAAGTTAATAATGACAACAACAATAATAGCATCTATGAAGTGCCTTAAAGTTACAAAGTGGTTTATAGACATTTTATTTTATCCTTATATCAGCCCTGAGAGGTAGATACTATTATCTCCATTTTGCAGATGCAGAATTGAGATTAGGAGAGGTTAAGTGGCTTGCCCAGCGTCACACAGATAATAATTCCCTGGGACCATGTTTGAACTTAGAACTTCCTAAGGGCCAGTGTGTTAATATTCCTGGATTCTGGGGAGAAAATAACACTATGTATCTATTGAGATGCACATATAGTGTTTCCTCATTTTAAAATGAGGTTGGGCATAATAATAATAATAATAATAATAATAATAATAATAATAATAATAAGGACTAAGGAGGAGGAAAAGGAGGAAAAAAGGAGGGGAAGGAGGAGAAGGGAGACCTGGAGGAAAAAAAACATAGAATGTCTTTCCTACTTCAAGATGGGCATGCCATGTGTTTTACCAGGCATCTCATTTGATCCTTCCAACAATCATAGGATTTGACTCATTTTATTATCCACATTTTACAGATGAGGAAACTCAGGGTGAGAAAAGTTAGATGGTATCTTGAGGGTTAACTAGCTAATACATAGCTGAAGTAGGACTTGAACCTGTGTGCCTGTTCAGATTTCAAGTCACTATGCCACCTACCTGTCATAATCTTAATAAACCATTCCATTGCTAACCTGTTGAAAAGATCCAAAAATTTACAGATACGGGTGTGACTTTTTTATTAGAAGTGAAAGATTAAAACCTAGTCTTTCTAAATTCATCTGCTGAATATATTACTGAGACTTAAGTAGAGATCAGATAGTTTCACATACATATGTTATATACCTTGATTGGGAAGAAATGCTTCTTTGAATTTTTGGATAACTGCTATGATTTCAACTTAAGCATTCTCTTTCCCAAGCTATAAAATTCACTTAAGATTCAATGCATATTTTAATAGGATAACAGATGACTTATTCAAAGCTCACACACCCCAGTTAGCAGTTTGATGACTTATTAAAGGAAGCAAGAAAGAAAAACACTTAAATATAAAACAAGCAGTGCCATTTAGCTCACTGCACAAAGACCATCTCAGTAGCTGAGCTCACTCAGAACCAAATCAAGGTGCTGTCAGAGGGACATGAATATGTGAGGAAAGGGAAAAAAAGTGAAACTCTATGCTTAAAACAGTAGCATATTTTATCTTGCTGTCAATGACAAGACCTAAATTATGTCACTACATGAATGGTAAAGCTGATGTCAGGACCATTAGGATCAGCTCTGGGAAATATAATTTAATTAAACTGAATGAATTTCTTCTAAATGCTTATTATGTGCTGAGCTCTGTGCTAGATTCTGGGGATATAAAGACAAAATTCAAACTGCTCCTGACTTTGAAGAACAGATTTCTACATTTTTCTGATTATGAAATAAACAACATTTATTTGACATCTTTTGAAACCCTAAGCAATGGTGATTTTAGTATGTTGATATCCTTTACCATCTTTAAGCCATGTTGCCCCTTCTACCCCTAAGGAGAAATTCTTTTGCCTGAGTAAATTTTCTTTTTTTGCATATGTTATAAAAAATAAATTGTTAGGATTATGTGATCTATGTTTAGAAAGAAGAAAATATCTCTTCATCTTCTGATATTAAGAAATAAGAGGTCTACATTTTTCTTTTTGACATTGCTGAATATGAATTTTTAATGTGAAACAAAGTGATGATTCAGAGTTTCTACCCTTTTCTTCTTTGGCTCACCATTTTATACTACAACTTTCTTCCCCCTATGAGTAATAAAATGATATTCTTGGGTCAGGGTGAAGAATAGGAATCTGGGTCTATCACACAGTTCAGCATAATATATATGCATATATATGCATATATATAATTACTATATAATCACCATAATGTGTAAACTAATAATAATCATTATTATCCTCCTAGGACACAAAGAAAAGATTAATAAAATCATGGAATCATAGATGTTAAACCGGAAGGGACAACATTTTGTGTCTTCACATCTTAAATGACTCAGTGACAAAGTGTTTACTCAAGGGAAACAAAAACTCTTTTTAGTCTTTATTTGTTCTTTCTTCTCATGTTTGTATCTATTTTTCTTCTTCCTCCTGTATATTGCTTTTTCTGTCTCATTCTGTCTTCCTCAGCCTTCTGTCATCATTTCCAAAAAGGAAGTATAGATTCTACATTGCTTTATCTGAAGCACCTCCTTTCTAATGCATTTGTTTTGTACAGTCACTGGCAATCAGGATGAAGCATTTGGTAAGCACTTCAAAATATGAGGAATGAATTGTTGGAGGGTGTTGGTTTATGTCTTTCTATTTGAGTATTTCTTTAAAGTAGGAGGTCTAAAAAAAGTCTCAGAAGAAGTTAGCTGGCATGATAAATAGAGCCCAGAGTCAGGAAAATATGAGTTTAAATCATCTCAAGCATTTACTAGCTGTGTGATCCTGGGCAAGTCACAGCTCATATTTATCTCAGTTTTATCCATTGTAAAATTAATAACAATAGCACTTATCACAAAGGATAGTTGTGAGGATCCAGTGATGTCATTTTAAAATCCCCTGGCATACATTAGACATTTAATAAATGATTAATCCATCAAAGTATGTTTAATATAATCAATAAAGAATTAGGTGATTCCAAAGCAATACAAAGATGCATATATACAAACATATTTACACAAACTTTACTTTTTTATTCTACCATTTATAGAATTCTTTTTTCAGACTTCTCATTTTTTATTTAATTTTATTTTTCCTGATTAGATACAAAATATTTTCTAATATTTTTTAAAGAATATCAATTCTCAAAATCTCTCCCTTCCTCCCTCCCTTCATACCCTCGCAATCCCCTTCCCTGTTAAAATGATAAGCTATATCATATAGTTTTTACATGTGTAACCATTTAAAATATTCTTCCATATTCATTCCTTTGTGGAAGGAAACTCATAAAAATTTAAGAATAAAATTTTAAAAAAGTTTTTTGGTCTAGATTCAAATTTTGTCAGTTCTTTTTCTCTAGAAGCAAATGGCTTTTTTTAAAATCAAGAATCTTTTGGAATAGTTTTAGATCATCCTATAGCTGAGAATAGCTAAGTTATTCACAGTTATTCATTCACTGTCACTATTTATTATTATTCTGTCACTATTTATAATGTTTTCCTGGTTCTGCATATTTTACTGTATTTCAGTTCAGTCTGTCCAGGTTTTTCTGGGCTCTCCCTGCTCATCATTTCTTATAGAACAATACCATTCCATTATAATTATATACTATAACTTACCCAAGCATTCTCCAATTAATAGGTATCCCTTTACTTTCTAATTTTTGCTCCCACAAAATGAGCTGCTTTAAATATTTTTGTACATATAGCTCCTTCTCTTTGATTTTAATCTCTATGAAATGCAAACCTAGTAATAATAATATTGCTGGGTCTAAGGGTATGTACTGTTTTATAGCCCTTTGGTCATAGGTCCAAAATGTTCACCAGACCGATTAAACAATTTCACAATTCCCCAGACGGTGCATTAGTGTCTCAATTTTACCATATCCTCTCCAGGTTTTGTCATTTTCTTTTTCTGTCATAATAGTGGATCTGATTGGTGTTGGGTAGAACCTCAGAAATGTTTTAATTTACACTTCTATAATTAATAGTGACTTATAGCATTTTTTGCTAGACTAGTGACAGTTTTAATTACTTTGAGAATTGTCTGTTTATACTTTTGACTATTTATGATTTGAAGAATGACATATTCTTATATATTCTTATATATTCTACTATATTCTACTTATTTCTCTATGTATTTGAGAACTGAGGCATTTATTAGAGACACTTGTAAAAAAATTGCACCTTTTTGAGTGCTATGTATTATTCTCCACCCTATTTCCCACATTTAGTTTCTGACTACCACCTCCTTCAGTATGCCCTTTTTTCTATCAGTTTCTCCCCCACTCTCTTACTTACTTCTACACTGTAGGGTAAGATAGATATACTCAATTCATCATGTGTGTTCTTCATTCACTGAGCCAATTCCATTGAAAATAAAGTTTGCCTATCCTCCTTCCCACTTCCCCATCTTTCCCTTCTCTGTAAAAGTTCTTTCATGTCTTTTATGTGAGAAAATTTACCCCATTTTATTTTCCCTTCTTCCTTCTCCCATTGCATGTCTCTTTCTTATGCCTTAATTTTATTTTTTAGATCATCCCATCATATTCAATTCAGACCCTTGTCCTCTCTGTGTATACTTCTTTTAACTGCCCTAACAAAAATATTTTTTTTGTTATTACAGGAATCATCTCCCCATGTAGGTATGAAAACAGTTTAACCTCATTGAATGTCTTCTAAATTTTCTTCCCTATTTATCTTTTTTATCTTTAGTCTCATACTTGAGAGTAAATTTCCCATTCAGTTCTTATCTTTTCATCAGGAATATTTGAAAGTCCTCTACTTTTTTGAATGCCTGTATTTTCCCCTGAAGTATTATGCTTAGTTTTGCTGTGTGAGTTGATGTCTTTGCTCTTTTGTCCTCTGGAATATCATATTCCAGGCCCTCTGAACCTTTAATGTAGAAACTTCTAAGTCATGTGTTATATTGCCTATAGCTTCCCATATTTGAATTGTTTCTTTTTGATTGCTTGCACTGTTTTCTCCTTGACCTGGGAGTTTTAGAATTTTGCTATATTTCTGGGAGTTATCCTTTGGGGATTGTTTTCAGGAGGTGATCAATGGATTCTTCCAATTTGCATTTTTTCCTCCAGTTCTTGAATATAAGGATAGTATTCCATGACAATGTCTTGAAAGGTGATGTCTACTTTCACTTTTTGATCATCACTTTCGGGCAGGGGTTGGCAGCATATGGTTCTTGAGCCATATCTGGCTCTTTTGAGGTCCAGATATGGCTCTTTCTGCAGGAGCCATAAAGTCAATTTTTTTCAGGTGCTGTTACAGGAGCATGCAGTGTGACAGGAACGTGCACTGTGAGCATTGTACAGCTCTCACGAAAGTACATTTTTAAAAATGTGGCGTTTATGGCTCTCACAGTCAAAAAGGTTGCCGAACCCCTGCTTTTGGGTAATCCAATAATTCTTAGATTATTTCTCCTGGATTTACTTTCCAGGTCAGTTGTTTTTCCAATAAGATACTTCACATTTTCTTCTATTTTTTCTTTCTTTTGACTTTGTTTGATTGATTCTTGATTCCCATGGAGTCATTAGATTAACCTTGCCAAATTCTAATTTTTAAGGCTAGAGTGAGTGATGAATCAAAATCTACTGACTACCTCCTGGGCATTCCTAAGAAAAGCATCTGTTGTGATTGGACATGTAAACTAAGAGGAAGGCACAGGAAGTGATGCAAAAGACGCCCCTTTAAAAGAGAGTTCAGTAAGTTCAGCTCTCTTCTGGTTTGTGACTTGGACCTGGAGGAGCTCTGGACCTGGGATTCTGAGGCCTTGGTGAGACTTTTCTTAAACCGTTCCCTTAGAACCACGCATGGTGAGTGAAGAATGATGACTACCTTAGCCTCTGGAGGGGCCCTTGATTGGGAGAAGCCCTTGTGATTAAACCCTTTGTTAATTGACTTTTAGGCTCTCCTACTGGGCCTCTGGAGCCCTGCAAGAGTAAAGCCCAGACTTGAATACAAATCTAGTTTGTTAAGTTATATCTCTTACTCTACCCTCTTCTCATCTCTCTATTTCCATTCTCTCCTATATTTTGTAAATAAATTACTAATATAATTTAGGAATTGGTATTTATTCAATTCCTTGGTGACCACACCTTTAAATGTTAACATCCAACCAAAATACCCCTTTTTCTCTTTTACAGTATTGACTTAGTTGTCTTCTTCTGAGTTTGCATTTTGGATTTTCCTGTCATCAAAATAACTATTTTGAAACTAGATGAGTTTCTCTTTTTGTTGTTGTTGTTTGCTAATTTTCCAGTCGTTTTCTTTTCTTCTTATTAAAAAAAACTGCTAATGTTAGAGTCTGTAACTGAGGTGAAGGGAGTGCTGTTCCAAGATTCAGATTCTTTCTGCAGCTGTCTTCAGAGGTGACCCTGGGAATTTATCTACTTTCAGTTCTTTCAAGGTGGTATGAGATAAGTAGAGGTCTGTTTAATATTCTTACAGCCTTTTATATGTTCTGGGAGTAACCACAAGGACTCTATTCTGCCTTGCACCTGTGTCTAGAACTCCCCACTCCCCTATGTTCACAATCACTGATGTATGTTGGTGCTCCTCCTCCCGCTAGAAGTGTACCCCAGGACTGCTTCTTGGATCTGTATAGGGGTAGTGAAACAAGAGTCTTGTACCCAGAATCAGCAAAGGGACCCTTGTAATATCTTTCTGACCAGATTCCAAGGTCCCCTTACTGTCTGTGGCTGAGAACTCTAAAAGCATTTGTAGCTGGTTCAGCTGTGCCCAGGGCCCATTGCCAAAGTGGGGCCAGCACTGTCATGCTGTTTTGCATTCTACTTCCACTCTGGTGTACTAGATCCCTTGTTCCAGCTGTCTAAGTTATTTTGGGCTGAAATATTACTTTACTTCAACTTTTTGTGGGTTATGCAGCTCATGAATTCATTCTGAGGCATTATATAGTTTTTTGGAGGATAATTCAGTGGAGATCAGATGGGTCTGTGTACCTTCTCTGCCATCTTGGCTCTGCCCCACTCACCATGCAACTTTTTTAAGATTTTCAAAGTAGTAACAAATATTATCCCCTTTTATCTTTACCACAACCCTAGAAAGTAGGTATCATTATTATCTCCACTTTATAGAAGAGGAAACTCAAGGAGTCAAATAGTAAATGATTTGCCAAGGGTAGCTTATGTGTTCTAGCTATTATCCTTTCACACTGGGTTTGCCATTTGAATTTCCTTAATAATAGCTACTCCTTGGGTGAGGGGGAAAGGGTGGATAGAATAGATCAGATTTTAAAATTAATACAAACTCAATGCAAATGACTGGATATATTGTCTTTTGGTTAAATGTAATTATTTGAAGACTGAACAGAAAAGGTTGCTAAATATTCTAAAAATATTTAGCAGCATTACTTAGCCATATATAGATATATATACATATATATGGATATGGATATTTATATTTACATACCCAGAAATCTTTGTAATCATTTTGGTTAAACTCATTTTTATTGCAGTTACTGGGGGTGGAATGAGTGAGAAGAAAGGGAGGAAACTGAGGGGAAGTAATTAATCGATTTTTTAATTACTTACAATATCCTAAAAGGAGTAAATGTAATGACTTTTTTTTACAAATCAATATAAACGGAAGTAAATGACAATAAAATAAATAATGTTGCAAGAAGCAGCCTTCAAGCTAACCCAAAAAAATATAAATTGCCTAGGTAGACTGATGTTGGCATCTTGTGGTTCTGTAAAGAGATTATGGATCCCTTTCTTGTTAATCACATTCAGTATCCTGAGGAATAATAATAAAAATACATTTAACTAATTTTCTTTTTTAGATTTTCCTCTTTATCTTTCTAAGAAGAGGGAGCTTTGGCTCAGGGGCTATCCAAAATTTCTTCTCTCTCCAAAAGCCAAACTGAATAAACTGAATAAAATTATTCAGTCCTTTTCCTTGATGTGTTTACCTATTATATCGTTAATCTTTCTACCAGCAAGGGAAGTTTTACTTATATTCTTGTTTTTTAATGGAGAAACTATTAAGAAAAGATAAGCTATAGTTGATACATTATGTCTAATATTTCACACCCACTTAAAGTCCAACACTGGCCCAGGGAATGAATAATATTCAAGGTTTACTATAAAGCAAAACCAATGAAAATTAGTACTACTACCACCTCTCAGCCATTTGTGACAAGTCTATTTTGCCAGGTAAAGTTTAGAAACAAAGGAGAATGTAGCATAATCCCAAAGTATAATAAAACAATAATAATAAGACTTATTTAAACTTTAGTTTTGCATCACTCAAATTAATTATTTCAGTGCTCATAAAATTCTATGAATTGGATGATATTGTTATGCCTGTTTTACTTATTAGTAAACACTGAGGTTAGGAGAGGTTAATTGACTTAGTCACAGTCACACAGGTATTATCTGGGACAAAATTTGAATTTGGGTCTCCAAAGTTCTGTCCACTGTTGCCAACTAGCAGCTTACAATGTGATAAAAGTGAGCATGGTCTATGGCTGGTTCATATTTGACATTGACTATAAAAAGTGTTATAACAATATTAGGATTATAATTTGTAAAGGCTGCTATTCTGACCAAGACAATGATGCAAGACAATTTCAAAGGACCCATGCTGAAAAATGCAATGACTATAACAATGTACAGCAATTAGAAATTGCACCAACATATAAACTTGAAAAACATTTTTAATTAATTAAATGCAATTAAAATTCTATACATTGAGAGAGAGAGAGAGAGAGAGAGAGAGAGAGAGAGAGAGAGAGAGAGAGAGAGAGAGATAGCAGATAAACTCTGAATTCAGGTTAAAACATACCTGCTTAATTTTTTTCTTGTTTTATTTTTTGTCTATTTTCTTTTGCCACACAACTAATGGAAATATCTTCAGCATGATTTTACATATATCATCACTATCTAAATGTTTGCCTTTTCAAAGAGAGGAGTCAGACAAGAGGGAGAGAAATGGAACTAATTTTTAAAAGTTTGTTAAAGAATTCTTATGTAATCAGAAAAGTTATAAGGAAATATAAATATATTAAAATAACAAAATAATAAAACTGTTAGCTGTTTATTGACTTCATGTTCAAAATGTAGATGTATTTATTCTCAATACTTATTCTCATTATTTTTATTACCATTTATTTTCAATATATTATAAAATATAATATGTAATAATAACATAAAGCCAATTGATTTATTATAAATATGTAAATTTACAAAATATTTTCCAGATTACATGTCAATACAATTTCTAATATTTGTTTCTTACATTTTGTAATTCATATTCTCTCCTTCCCTCGACCTCCTCTCATCTCCCCAAGAAGGCAGGTAATATGATATAGGTTGTACATATGTTATCATATAATTCATATTTCCATTTTCATCATGTTATAAAACATGACACATATTATTTACACTAGTGGAAAATTCATGGAGGAAATAAAGTGAAGAATTGTGAGTTTCAATCTGCATTCAGACTCCATCTGTCTCTTTTACGATGGTGGATATGCTTTTTCAGTCAGATTTTGGAGTTGTCCTCGATCCTTGCCTTGTTGATAAAGCAATTTTTAGTTATAGTCAACTATCATGCATTATTATTGTTAATATGTTCAATATTCTCCTGATTCTTCTCACTTCACTTTGTATGGCTTCATACAAATCTTTCAAGAATTTTTGGGATCCTTTGGTTGTCAGTTATGATAAAATAATATTCCATTACTATCATATACACTATTTGTTCAACCATTCCCCAGTTCATAGACTTCCCTTTAGTTTCTAGTTCTTTGCCACCACAAAAAGAACTGCTGTAAATATTTTATACATAAAGATTAACATGTAATTAAATAAATACACTTATCCAAGAGAAACAAATTCTCACATTAACAATGTCCAGAAATCTATGACCCATTCTTTAATTTATATCCCTTCCATTCCTTCTGTCTCACCAAGAGGACAGGTAGTATGATATAAGTAGTACATGCATTTTCATATAATATATATTTCCCTGTTCATTATGTTGTGAGACAAGACACATACTGATTATGCTAGAGAAAAACTCATGGAGGAAATAAAGCGAAGAATGATATGGTTCAATCTGCATTCAGACACTGTCTGTTCCTTCTGTGGCAGTGTATATCCTTCTGCGTCTTGAGTTCTTTGGAGCTGTCCTGGATCATTTTCTGGTTGATAATAACTGTCATTCCAGTCAATCATTATACATTATCATTGCTACTGTGTACAGCATTCTCCTGATCCTGCTCAATTTACTTTGTATCATTTAATATTTTTTTTCTAATCAGTTAGATTGTTCACTATACCCCAAACCATCAACAGTTATCTTGACTTTTGTTTTGCCACTGAACTTTGATGGTTCTGGAAAAGAGAGCAGGGGTGACCCCTTTGTACAGTTTGCCTCACTTAAATCCATTTCTCACATAAAAAATATCACTTGTGATGTCATTGGTTCATTTCTTTTCATTATTATTTTTCAAAAATGCATGTTAATACAAGTTTTAATATTCATTTTCTGACATTTTGCAATCCATGTTCTCTGCCTCCCTCTCAAGAAGGCAGGAAAAATAGTATGGGGTCTACATAAATTAAGATATAATACATTTTCATATTTGCCACGTTGTCAAAGAATATATACATTGTTATAGTTGAAAAAAATTCAAGGATGAAATAAAATGAAGAATGATCATTGGTCCATTTCAAAAATGAAAGACCAGTGGCAACAAAGATTGCTGGGGCAACTTCTACAGTGACCTTTAAAAAGCTATTTTATATAAAATCACCAGAAATTGCCAAAGACACTAAAACCTTCTTGCCAGAGACTCACCATATATCCAAATGGTCATTATATTTTGTATTTATGAGTAGATTAAAAGTAATTGTATTGTAGTATGGGCTTTGAATATCACCAAGAAAAATCAGATTGTCTTTATGGAAATCTACCATTAATTTGATTTTTTTAAATTAGACTTAATTGAATTTAATCTTTACATGCTAAATTACTGTCAGTTTAAAGAAATCAAGCAAATATGTCTATATACATTATCACAGAATCAAAACATACCCACTATAGACTAGATCTCAGGGTAAAGTAACATGATTTCAAGCAGTGATTCTGAATGTACATTTGAACTCATGTTGAGTCTATTCTGACAAATATCTGCGGACATCAACTTCACTATGCATTGACATACAATGTCAAATGACTACAGCACTACAATTTTTCACTGTTTTTGTCTCATTAAAATTATTAAAATTGACCCTACTTTTTTGAGTTATGATAGCAAAGGGATCAATCTCTCTTCTTTTTGCCATTAAGGTAATAATCTTTGCATTTGAAGTTCTTTTATTTTTAAAAATATCTTATTTGTAGTTTATTTTAGGTTCCAAAGTCTATTTTCAGACATTAATTGTGTTGCCTTTATCCTGTGAAAATCCCTTGGAGGAAGAGACAGAAATATTTGAAGTTAAAATGTTAACACTTGAGGGAAGAGTCACTATACAAATGTCAAAAATAAAAAGAAAGGGCAGGAAAGTATGCCAAATTTAAAAGATAATAAATGACTGTATCAGTGCCAGCATTCCATGTAGTGAATTAACTTGATGTAAATGTTAGAACCATAACAAGTAATTTTGGCATTTAGGGTAATTGTATGTGCTTTGGAAGGAGACCACAGGATAAGACATTAAGAAAAGAAAAAGAAAGGCAACATCACAAAGGTATCTGGAAAGGTCATCAAATAGGAAAAGGATAAAGCCAGTGTGTGCTCAACTGGGGCTAAAATTAACTCCAGAGAGGCTCTGTGGGGTAGGTAACTAGTAAGTAACTTCCTATATTTACAAAACATTCTCACCAACCATTTGCTAAGCTCAGGAATGCCTATCTTTTTTTTTTTTTAATTTTTAAACCCTTAACTTCTGTGTATTGACTTATAGGTGGAAGATTAAGGGTAGGCAATGGGGGTCAAGTGACTTGCCCAGGGTCACACAGCTGGGAAGTATCTGAGGCCGGATTTGAACCTAGGACCTCCTGTCTCTAGGCCTGGCTTTTAATCCACTGAGCTACCCAGCTGCCCCCAGGCATGCCTATCTTAATCCAAAAATTTTGCAAATACCATCAATGTTCTCTGAGTGTCCGAATTCTTGGATTCTTTGGGTAGGTCCATTCAGTTAATACTCTGATATGAAAATTTGTAAAGTAGAAGATAAATTTGTTATATATTATATAAAGACTTGTAGTTATGGAAGTTCCATGCATATTAAGATATATGATATGTTTTTGGAAATATGTTCTTTCATCATTTAATTTATCATGTTGATCAGTCTTTGAGTCATACTCCCAAATTTGCTGACCAAATGTGGCATATAAAGTGTCAGTTCTGATTTGTTATGTATCTCCTCATAATCCAAACCAACATTTTCATTCCCAAATGTCTATAATAGATTCTACTAAAAAATAAAAAAGTGATATATTGTCTTTATTATTAAATCTCTCAGGAGACAGGGATCAAAAATAAAAACAAATTTTAAAAAGTTTTTCAGTTTGATATTTGTTGTTTGATTAAGAATTAAAATATTTAGTTCAGATAAATGGAAAAATGTTATCGTGTTTTCATTATTTTAGATTTTTGCCTTATTATGTCCAAACATATAAATAAGTTTGCAACCACTTATAGAGATAAATTGATATAAATGTATCTACATGTAAGCAAGCATATGTATAGTGTTAATGTATGCATGTATATATATGCACATACATTTAGTACACTTTACATATATATGTATCTAGCTATCAAGTCATCATGAGTGTATACATGTTGTTCAAATATGTGACTTTAAGGGTCAATGTACTCTTTATCTGATGCTAATTTTATTTGTGACTACTTTTTCCCCACCCCAGAGGCATATATAGTCCCTTTATATGGACATCAGTAGGAATAAAGCAAAGGAGGAAATTTTGTAAAATACTAAAACATTTTTATGTTCATGGATTGTATTTATAAAGAATCGTACTTCCATGTATCAAACAAAAGAAAAAATAAAATAAGTCTAGGAAGAGGGAGGTTTCATTTTCAGGTCCATGAAGAACTATAGTGTTTTTCTTAACTCAATAAAAATAGATTTTGTCACAGTTGCCTTTATATGGTTTGGATAACTGAGTAATCTAATTAATATTGAACAAAATACATCTATAGAGAGTGTCTTTGTAGAAATAACTTTTTGGTATATCATGCCTCAGGTATTTTGTGCAAAAATATTCTCCATAAAATAAAATTATATATTACATGACAGTAGTAATATTGCAAAAAGCAGAATGAGTATAAGGGCCTTTAGATTTTGATTTTTAATTATAGAATAGTTCCAGTCTAAACACAAGAACATATCATTGAATATGTATGATATTTCTCACAAATGAAAACTAGAAACAAATGATAATGACCAACTTTACCTCAAAGGATGTGAACAGAGTAAGAGTCAGAAAAAAAAACTATTCATTTGCTATGGAATCAGATCATAAATCTTCTGGCCCAGGGAGAATGAGATCTTGTTCATGATTTTAGACTACTCCATATTACTCATTCTCCTTATTTCTTTCCTTTAACCCATCCCAATACTATTTCTGTCCTACCCGCCGTGTAGAATAAATATATTAATATTTCTATTGAGTTACTCACCTATTGTTATTACAATCAAACTATAGCTATGTTTTTCATTAAAAATTTTTTAAACTATCAACACAGAAGGTGCCTGAGAGTTCTTACTGTTCAATTGTATCTGATTTTTCGTGACTCCATGGGCCAGAGCGTCTTCCTCCACTATCTCTCAGAGTGTGTCCAAATTCATGTTTGTGTTTTCCATGACATTATCTATCCTTTTAGTCCTCTGTCATTTCTTCTTATTTGGATTCAACCTTTCTCAGTCAGACTCCTTTCCAGTAAGTCCTGTCTTTTTATTACATGGCCAAAATAGTTAAGCTTCAGCTTCAGTATTTGTCCTTCCAGTAAATAGTCTGAATAAATTCTTTAAGTATTGATTGATTTGATCTCTCTGCTATTCAAGGGACTCTTAAAAGTGCCATAGAGACAGTATCTTAAATAAGACAACTGTGTGTTAAATGTACTTCTCTAGGCAAAGAAGTAGTTACAACCTACAAACTAAGTTCAGTAGAAAAAATTCATTTAGACATGAATGATTCAATTTAGCAACAGCTTAGTAAAGGTAAGAAGCCAGAGACCTGCAAACTTTTGAGCAAAAAGAAATCATATAATGGAACATGTCAATGTACTAGATAGTTTCTTTTCTACTGAAGTATTTCTCTGATCTGTCATTAGAGAGTGAAGGGGATCCTGGGCTCTCAATGGCTATGACAATAAAAAACAAATTTTGAGTGGTTCAACAAGCTCAAAAGTCTTATAGTGCACACTTTGCATTTGTCTTTTGAAGATCAGCCTAGCTAAGTCTAAGTAACCTCATCTCCAAACATTGGCCAATAAGTGATAGATTTTTTTTCAAAAAATAATTCATAAAGACTGATGATAAAAGTATCAATTTGGAGAGAGACTCTCCAACCATTCTCCACTGATCACACACCCTTTCCTTTCCCCCTTCCTTACTGTCAAAGATATCATTAACCCCAAATCATCCAGGCTAAAAACATAAGCATCATCCTTAACTACTCCCTTTCTCCCCACCTCCCATATCCAGTCTGTTGCAAAGACCTGAAGATTTTACATTTTTGTCAAATTACATATATATATATATATATATATATATATATATATATATATATATATATATATATATACACCCTCCTGAAACCTGAACTATGGCAATAGCCTGTTGATTGATCTCTCTCCACTCCAATTCATCTCCCATTCATCTGTCAAATGAATCTTCCTAACACTCAACTTTAATATCTTCTCCCTCGATTTAATGAATTCCAATGACTCTTTTACCACCTCTGGAATCCAATATCCCCACTTTAAGGGACCCTTCACAACCGAGGACTTTCCTTCCTTTCTAACTTTCTTATATCTTATTCACTCCCAAATACTATGTAATACAGTAACTTTTGTTTCCTTACCATAGAAGACATTCCATCTCCAAAATCTAGGCATCCTCATTCACAAGGATATTCCTTGTGCCTGGAATATTCTTCTCATATCTATCTCCAATCACCTTTGGCTTCCTTCAAGTCCTAGGTAAAATCCTATCTTTTATAAGAAATCTTTCCCAATCCCACCTAATAACAGAACCTTCTCTCTATAGACTATCTCCAATATATTCGGCAAACGGCTTATTTGTGCATAGCTGCTTTTGTGTCTGCTCCCCCAACTAATAGCAAAGTATTTCTTTTGCCTTTCTTTGTATCTTCAGCACTGAATACATTGTCCAGCAAATAACATGTGCCTCAAAAATGCTTATCCAGTATTGACCGTGCAGATGAAATTGATGATTGTTTCAAATACTGTAGCCTAAAAAGGTATGATTCTTTTAGATATTGCTCTTGAAAGGTATATTACATCTTGCGTTCTTTGCAATTTTAATATAATTTAATTGTTTTTATTTAACTTACATTTTCTCTATTTACATTAAAGTAATTACATTAAATCTAGATTTACATTAATTTAATTTATAGTTTAATTATTTTATAGTTTTCACGGAATTTTTACCTTTTTCTTTATTTATGTTTTTTTCATCTAGCAGAGGGATGACCTTTGAGGTGGGCAAGAAAAATTTTCATTATCCTTTTTATAGATGAAGAAAATAATGATGAAGAATTTTATTTGGTGGAGGGGTGGTTTATCATTTTACTTTATATATTCCCTGACTTTTTTTTAAAGCCCAGAATTATCATGTTGATTTTTTAAAAGCCATCTAAGCAGCAGCAGCAGTTCAGGGGGAAGCTGAGATGTGGGGTCAAAGAAGCATTTTAGCTAAAAATCAGTAGATGGCAGCAGAAAGCAGCAGCAGCTCAATCAAAATGTCCCACAAAAACTAGCAGAAAAAGAAATGCCCCAGTCAGTAGAAAATAGAGAATCACATGGCTGTGCAGTGTGAGAGTCTTCTCTATGTATGTTCTTTATTAACACATATTCCCTGTGTATTTTCTCTCCAAACTGGTTGGGGTGGACATCTATAGGAGACACTGACACTCTATATTTGGAGGGTATCTTTAGAGGAAAATAAAAGGATGATATAAGCACCAAAAGGGGACGTAATTATCCTCTAATTGCAAAATAGAGCAAATGCTTTTCCCACAATATAGACATTTTGAAAGATATTAATTCAGTAGTTAAAGTGAGTATTTGTCCTGGGAATCCTAGTGTTCATAAATTCATCATTTCTTTGACATCACAGTAAATATAATACATCACATTCTGTTTATCCCCTGTTCTGATAGTACTAGAAGATGCTCAGGTTTCTATACCTCTACCTAATTCTATCTCGCATGCCCAATAGCTAAAATAATCAGTCATTGTCTGCATATCCTCTTCTAGTTTTGATTTTTGTTGCTAATTTCTATATCCAAACTGTACCTTTGGGAACCCATATTTCCCAAAGTCCATCTTTTGAAGTCTGTCCACCAGGAAACTGAGTATGGTATTTTCTGAGACAGATATGATCCAAAATGATACAAATGTTGTCAACTAAACTGAGTTGAACTCGTGGTGCCATCTACACTTTCATAGGCTTAACTCTTATTTTCCATAGAGGTAGACCTGCAATCAGTAAGACTCGAATTCAAAGCTAGTCTCAGGCATTCATTACCTGTGAGATCCTGGACAAGTCATTTAGCCTCTGTTTGCTACAATTTCCTCAACTGTAAAATGAGGATTATAATAGTACCCCTCTTCCAGGGCTGTTACAAGAATCAAATGAAATAATATTTTAAAAGCATTTAGCACAATGCCAGGCACATAGTCGAAACTATATAAATGCTTATTCCTCTTTTCTCCACCACTTATTGCTGAGTTTTTGTACATGATTACCCTCAAACAGTGTCGTGTGGAACAAAATATCTAAGTTTCAGGACTTTGTGTGTATCAGTCTGATTTATTATTCCTTAAGTTTCAACACCTAGAAAATTAATTTAGCATCATTTACTTCTGTTTGATTTCAATATGATGAAGTGAAATGAGAAAGTGCCACAAAATACAAAAAGGAAAGCTAAGTTCAAGATAGAATTCATTATTATCCTCTAGTAAAAATCACACAACATTAGATAAATAAAATCATATTAGCAAGGAATGCAAATGGCATCTCTAACTTAGATCAAATTCAAATGACTGAAATTCATTATCTGAAATTAAATCCTTAGACAATACTTTTTCTTTTCTGACTACTGATGTCTTGATTTGTGAGTAGTAAGGAATAGAGGCACGGAATAGAGGCACTTGTCTTAAGTCACATTGTTTAATATTTAAAATGTTCTAAATGTGTTGTAAATGTTTGTATTTTAAAAGATTGAAATTACAAACACTTTTTTGTTTTGTTTCATATAAAGAAGCAGAAAATAGATTAATTTCTGTCTGGTCCATTTCAGCAAATTTATTTTTGCTGCTAGAATTATGTTCCAAGGCAATTTGAAGTCACATGATACTGAAGCCATAATAGAAAATTAAATACAGCAATTAACCTAAAGCTACTCATAATTGATAGCAGAAAGGAACATCCATGTATTTTAAGACTACTAATTTAACTTGTAAATTGCAATACAGAATGTAAACACAAATGAAAAATAACGAACACATTAAGACCAAACAGCCCAAATGATGGAATGCCAGAAAAATGCACTTTACTATGTGGTGTTGAACCAGGACACTAATAACCCAAGTCTGTCCATAGGTTCTTCACCTGAAAACACTTTGCAATAGCTAAAATTCATCATCTCCTCACCAAATTCAACATCTGTAGGGAAGAAAACAGACATTTACTAGATTGCTCATGGCCACAAAAAAGAGGATACATATCACTTCAAAGAGGCTTTTTTTTAATTCTAATACCATTCTTGAGTTGTTCTACATGATATCGCTTTGAAAATCATAAGCACTCTTTGGGCAGATAAGATAATATATGGAAACAACTTTGCAAGTCTTCAAAACACTTGATAAATGCTAGCTTTTATTATCATAGAATCAAGTTATCTTTTTTGTTAGATGTAAAAGAAGAGACCCAAATATTTGCCATCAATTATTAGATTTTATATATTCAATCTCAACAAAAGAGTTAGTATAAAGTTTAATGATTAGGTGCTGTTGACTCCTCATCTTCAAAACTACAATCCTTTCCCTAAGTAATAAATTACAAAAATAACAATTATACAGAGAGTCCAATTAGGAAATGGTAGAGCAGAGATCCAAATCTGGCTGAGTTTCCTGGCTCTATATATTCAGGGATTTTTTTATTACTTCAATTAATAATTATACATAAAACTAACTTTAACATTAGATAGGAATTAGTTCATAACTCCTCAAATCAATGTCTGATTTGTCATCTACACCACAGAATAACTTGTACCTAATGCTATCAATTTAATATTAGGTTGAAAATCATTACTTAGTAATCAAATGTCTGTCATATTGCTTGTTCTTCATGATAATAAATGATTTTAATGTCAGAAGCAACTAGGAATATATTAAAATATTTCAGTTGCCAACATAAGAAATTAAAATAAATATAACAAATTAAACCCATAAGTTGTTGAAGGATCTGGGGGAAGGCCTTTAACCTTTTATATTGAGTAAATATTTTTTGAAGGATTTAGAGAGTTCACTATACCAATGAAATCACAGATCTAGAGTTTTATTTAAGGGGGAAAGGTTATAAGAACAAAGTACTTGTTTACTGGTAAAACCACTCACCAAGGTCCTGAGAAAAAAATTTGCTGAAAGTCATGGTTGGGGGTAGGAGAGAAGGAAGAAGATGACACTAGGTAGCCTTTTGATGCAGCCATACCACTGCTGGGTTTATACCCCAAATCGATAATAAGGAAAAAGAGTTTTACAAAAATGTTTATAGCCATGCTCTTTTTGGTGGCAAAAAATGGAAAATGAGGGGGTGCCAATCTATTGGGGAATGGCTGAACAAATTGTGGTATCTGTTGGTGATGGAATACTATTGCACTCAAAGGAATAAAGAACTGGAGGAATTCCATGTGAACTGGAAAGACCTCCAGGAATTGATGCAGAGTGAAAGGAGCAGAACCAGGAAAACATTGTACACAGAGACCAATACACTGTGGCACAATCGAACATAGTGGACTCCTCTACCAGCAGCAATGCAACGATCCAGGACAATTCTGAAGGACTTATGAGAAAGAAAACAAGTCACATCCAGAGAAAGAACTGTGGAAGTAGAAAACAAAAGAAATACAACTGCTTGAATACCTGGGTCAATGGGGATATGATTGGGGATATAGACTCTAAACAATCACCCTAATGCAAATATTAATAATTTGGTAATAGGTCTTGATCAATGATAACATGTAAAACCTAGTGGAATTGCTCATTGGCTATGGGAGGAGGGTGGGAAGAGGGGAGGGAAAGAACGTGAATCATGTAACTATGGAAAAATATTCTAAATTAAATAATAAAATAAAATTCTTCAAATAAAAAAAAGATGACACTAGTTAAACTCATATCTCTTTTAGCCTAGGAGATAGGATGTAAGATAGGATATCATCCTAGCATTCAGAAGCAGACACCTCCCTGGAATTTAAAACCTTTCTATTCTGGGTAGCAATGGCATGGAATTTGAAGGTCAACAGGAAAGACTTCAAGATCTATTGATATATCATGATCATATTCTCAAGGAACTATACATGATAGGTATTATGTGTGTTTAATGGCAAATATTTCAGAGTACTTTTCTCTTTCCCCTCTGGTCTATCATGTCATTTGACAAGTGTGTTTCCTTGTTTTCTTTAAGTGTCTCTTTTATAGCCTGTATGTCTTTCTAAAACACTTTACTGTTTTTATAAATTGTCGAAGTTGATATAAAAAAATTACTTCTTTTCTATTTTTTAATACCTAATATTGTATTTGTTGTCATACTAACTGCTTCAAGAATTAGACACTTTATCCTTAAGGTAAATTAAACTTGTCTACAGCAAAACATATTGATGAGTTTATATCGCAGTGACATATAATACCTGTCTGCCCATATGAAAGAAGAATTCAAGAAGAGTTGATTTTCATAAGAAGCATCTTCATAAAAATATCAAAGCTTCCAGGGAAATTACAGTTATTTAAATCTCATGCCATGCACTTGCTTTGTTATTAATATAGCAGTATTTGCTATAGAGAAACAACTCTGGAATCACAATCAATTGATTTGTGTTGCTTTGAAAGTCAAGGACAATGAAAGCCTCTGCCTGTTCTTCCTACACCATTGAACTAAATAGAGTATTCTTGGAAGTGCATCTTCAGTAAACATGTCTGCAACAGTGATTTTACAAAGTGTCTTGATGTATTTTAATAGTCAACAGAAAATCTCCACCAAATACCAAATGTTTTAAAGTTCTGAATTGCTGGAGGATACATTAGTGATGTATCCAAACTAACTCCAATTAGTTCTAATATAAATTAAGGCTAGAAATCTGTAGTACATTGATGGATAGACGGATGATCTTTATCATTGTTGCAGTGCCTCAGGAACATCACCTTGATTGCAGTAAGTAAAAGCAATGATGAAGTGATGTCATAATATGGACAGATGGAAATACAGAACTCTAATTAAATAGCTTGATTGTTAATAGAGAGAGAAGTATGTTGTACTCAAATAAATATGATGGGGTCCAACATCAGAACCTTCTTGAGTGTAGAACAATGTTTTTTATGAAGACACAGCACTATAGCCATTAGTCACTTTATGAGGAGCTTCAAGCTCCAAAGTGGTTTTCCCTTTCCCCCTTAGAATTTGTAGGCAAATTCTTAAAATGTCATTCTCTAAAGTAGAGTGCAAAAAGAACTACCATAAAATTGGCTAGAATAACTATTACAAGAATAACTAATCCACCCGTTAAATTGGTTGGTTACAATATTAGTGGTGAGATTATATTTGATTCCTAGATCTCATTAAGGAGACTAAAATGTAGCTAATATAAAATGAGTTCTATTATAATTAACTTTACATATCTAAAATAATCCTGTCATAACCGAAAGATCTTGGTCTGCATTGGGGCTGGAAGGAAAAGAGTAGGAATTTCCAAGTGTTTCACCTACCTTCTCTAAAAAAAGTGGCTCCCTGATTCTATAGTAATCACCAATTCAATTTGACAGACATTTATTAAACGCTTTTTATGAGACAAAACACAGAGCTGAGTTTTGAGAAGACTCAAACACTAACTATAGTATAACTATATTCTCAAATACTAACTATAACTAACAAATACTAATAAAAGCATGTAAAACCAGACCCTGCCTTCATGAAGCATATAGTCTCCCAATTTCAGGTGAGACAGTTATCCAGACAAAAACATTCTTAGAATTTGGTGATTGTTATTCAATTGCATTTCAGTCACATACAATTCTTTGTAACCCTATTTGGGACACTGTGGAAGTATGCTATTTCTTCTTTAGCTCATTTTACAGATGAGGAAAATGAGTCAAACAGGGTTGAGTGACTTGCCCAGAGTCACACATCTAATAAGTGTCTGAGGAAAGATTTTGACTGAAGAAAATGAGTTTTCCTGTCTGCAGGTCTCTCATTATCTGCTGCTCCCCTACCTGCCCACTCTTAGAATATAGAGCAGTATATCAAGCTACCATTGCTCACTGTCAATATCCTTTCAGAGAACCTGCTCCCTTTGGTCTGAGACACCACGCAGCCTAATGAAATGGAATATGGTCTTTTTAGTTTCCATTCATCCCAAAGAGGCAGGATTATGTTGTGCGAATGACCACCAGTGCTTACTTTGTCAACAATATACACATTGCAAAAATTATTAAATTAGTTGCTATTTTAGAAATCTCTGGTGTGTGAGTTTGGTTAGTTAGTGCGAATAATTTTGCTCGGGTATAATTATTTCTAAGTAAAAGAATAAAAATTGAATTTCAAAAAGTATAAAGTTAACATAAAATGCTATATCCTTGGTGAATTTGCTAAATTGTAGATACATTTTATTCAATTCAGTTCTATATGTGTAATACACATTTAATGATGTGTTTGCTATATTTAATGGCATAAGGTTGGTGTGTGCTAGGCTTGATTCAAAGGGAAAAAGAAAGAGAAAAAAATGACACAATTATCCCTGTCTTCAAGGAGCTTACATTAAACTTAGAGGATGCCCCATCCCATAAAAATAAATGGAACACTGTTATAAGAGTAATACAAAGCAATTTCAACAAGGGAAGAGAACTAAATTGGGGGAGAGGGTCATTTTTAAAAAATGCAACCTGCAAAGAAAGGTAGTTGTTTTTTTTTTAATATATCTATCCCTCCCCCTCCCTCTCTTTCCATCTTTTTACTTTTTTTCTATGCTTTTCTCTTGTCTAGCATCCTCTCTCTCTGTCTCTCTCTCAGTCTGTCTCTTTCTGTCTCTCTCTCTCTCTCTCTCTCTCTCTACACACACACACACACACACACACACACACACACACACACACACACACACATTCCTAAACTGGAACAGCCTTCACTTCTTGGTTTGTTTAAACAAAATAATCAGAAATAATTCAACCCATAAGAACACCAATACAAATTCAATCTCAGCCTAATAAGGTATTAGAATAATATCAACATAAATAATAGCTTCTGTGTAGTCAGTAACAATGATAGGTAATTTCATTTTAATTAAATGTCACTGTGAAAACTCTATTCAAATTTATCACACTAACTATGCAGACCATGTAAAAAAGAGCCCAAACAGCTGTTTTAATGTACCACATTCATTCAGAGATATTGTACCTGCTGGCATTCTGATTAGTGTTTATTCATTTTAGCATTAAAAATACCAAGCTTAATTTTTGACACACCATGTAGTACCATCAATAGCAGATAGGATAATCACACAGAGAGTCACATCACATAGCCATTTACCCAGCAAAATATTTTCTGGGGCACAATAGCAAAATTGCACTTCAAACAACAGTCAAGACAATCCTAGATGATTAGTTCTTTTACAGTTTATTTTTCCATTATTACATTGTTGTCTCATTATTTTATCTTACTAATGTCACTTACTAGCTGTGTTTTTAACCCTAGGCAAATCTCTTTGCCTCTATCCCTATGCCGATGGCAATAACCTAAGACTTAACAACTCAGGAATAGACATCCATATTTATGGAGGGAGCTTTCCACAATGGCAAAATCAGAGTCCTCATATATTCAAATAGTATTAGATGGTCAGCCTTGAGTATAGATCAGTGGTTCCCAAACTTTTTGGCCTACTGCCCCCTTTCCAGAAAAAAATATTAATTAGCCCCCTGGAAATTATTTTTTTTAATTTTAATAGCAATTAATAGGAAAGATAAATGCACCTGTGGCCATCACTGCTCTCCTGGATCGCTGCAGCATCCAACAGGGGGAGGTAGCGCCCACTTTGGGAATCACTGGTATAGACAGTGCTAGGCTTATATACCACTGCTAGATCCAGCAGTGACTACAGGATTCTGGGTTTATGGCTGGATAAGACCTGGATAAGATAAGAGATCTTCTATTTCCATCCCTTTGATTTAAAAAATTAGAAAACTGGTGCCCAGAGTGACTAAGTGATTTATTTGAGGTTACTCAACTAATCTCTAGCAAGGGTTCAAACTCATAAATCCCCTGAGGATTCACACTGCTCAGCAACTTTCCAGAATGATGTTAGGACTTTTATCAACTGCTAGCACCTATGACCTCAATCCTGGACTATTCAATTAGCCTCCTGGTTGGTAAACCTGACTGATGTTTCTCACCTCCAATTTATCCTGTATAATATATATCTTGTTTGTATTATATAGGAGTCGTTTTCATTTTGTCTCTCCTATTAGATCGTGACTTGCCTGGGATTTTTTTTAGTTTGTTTGTTTTCCATCTTTAGCAATTAGTATAGCATCTGGAATGTCATAGACACTTAATAAATATTTGTTCACTTGACAGGTTGCAGTCTGTATATTCATCTCCTTTCCATAAATGGTCACAAGTGGTCAAATACTCATTAGGCTCTGACATTCGTTTTATAAGCTAATTATACTATTCCAATCGGGAAAAGTAGTCAAAATATTTCAAGATAAATAAACTTAATTAAAAAAAATATTTCAGGACTATAGTTTGGGCATCCCAAAGTATGCAAACTTGAATGTAAGAGATTTTGTCTGTACAAAACAGGTTTCCAACTATTTCATTATTAAGGCTGAATACCTTTTATGCCACTATAGAAATCACCCAATTACCAGGATAACTGCAGTAACTCAGCCAACATACTCAGGGGAAATAGGCTTTTATTAAAATTTCATACTTCCTCCCAAATCACCATTTGCATATTGGATATTTCCAAGTGAATGTTCCAGAGATGTCTCAAACTCATCATGTCCAAAAAAAGAACTCACTGTCTTTTATCCCAAATCCACCTCTCTCTTAAATTTCCCTATTTCTATTGAAGATTCCCCTCTCCCTTTTCCTAGATGTCCAGATTCTACATCTTACCATTAGCCTCGACTCTCTCATATGCTATCAGTAACCAAATCTTGCTATTTCTGTCTCCATAACATCTCTCACCCAATACCCCTTTTATTTTCTCATATGGTTATGACTTTAGTTAAGACCCTCATTTCCTCTTACCTACACAATTATAAAGGCCTCCTCATTAGTCTCCCTTATCCATTTCTCTCCCCAACATAAATAATTCTCTACAAAGCTGTTAATGTACTTCCCTTAAGGACATATCTGATCATGTCACCCCACTATACAATAAACTCCAGTGGCCCCAAATTTCTTCTGGGATAAAATATAAACTCTACTTTCAGCTTTTAAAAAGATTATTATTCATTACTCCATTTTTTTCACTCAGACTAGCCTTCTGACTCTAGGTCTTTGCTCTGGCCATCCCCAATGGTTGGAATATATTCCTTTCTCACCTCTAGCTCATATAACCTTCTCTTCTTTTAAGGTCAGTTTAACTACCAGTTTATAAATGAAGCATTTCCTGATTTCTCCAACTGCTAGTATCTTTCCTTCCAAATTGTGTTATATTTATGCTGTAAGTATGTAAATAATGTTCTCTTCACTGAAGATCTATCACCATCTTGAGAGTAAAAACCATTCCATCATTTGTATTTGTATTCCTCTGCCTAGCAAAATACAAATAGTAAGTATTTTAAATGTCTACTGGTTCATTGGTTGAATAAAAAAGAGGGAATAATCCAGTTTAGGTTTAGTTTAAAAAGGAATAGCCTCTTAAAGCATAACTACTATAATTATTCTCTCTACATTTGTAATACAAGGAAGGTTTTTCCAAGGTAAAAGAGAAAATTTAACCATTTGCCTATGAAAATAGGGGCAATAGGATCAAATGAGTTAGCATGTGTAAAGCATTTAGCACAATGTTGAGCACATAGTAATATATTTAATATCTTATTCATTCCCTATTCCTAATAGGGTTTTCTCTTGAATACAGAATCACATTTAAACTAAACACACAAACAGAGGGGAAATAGTGATGAATTCTAGTTATTTCTTTTAAATCTGCCTCCAGCACACTTTGATTTTATCAGCTCAATTCTACTGATGTCTAATAGTAACTGAGATATCCCTATACTGAAAGACCTTCTGTTGTATTTTCCAAAAATGTCTTCACTGAGAAACAATTTAATGTTATATCCTCAGCCTTTATAGAGGGTGGATATAAGAAGAAATTACTCAAGTTGTATTTCTGTCTTCCATAAAACTAAAGTTGAAGAACATTGTCCCTTAAGTTATGTGACTCTTATATAAGGACCTTCTTCATTTTATTTTCAGGAAACACATTTATCAATGTCATATCAATCTTTATTCTTTTTATTGGATTAAAAATGAAAATAGCAAACATTTCTTTTGCTTTTAGCATCTATCTGGCCATTTTACAAGTTACTCATTTGATTCTCTCAATAACCTTGCAGTGTACTTTTTATCTGTATTATTAGTGTTCTATAGCAAGAGACTTTAGAATCAGAGAGAAAACATAGTTCTCACTTTGATTCTGCCATGAATTAAGTCACTAAGTCTTCCAGAGTTTCAATTTCCCCCTAATAATAATGGAAATTATAACAAGATTTATATTGGCTCCCTCAGTTGACCATTGTGAGAAATGTAGTATATAAAGCTTAAAGTGCTTTTACATGTGAGTTATCATATTTGAATTCATTTTATAGGTAAGGAAACTATAACTCATAAAGTCACAGTTTACTGAGTAGTTATGTAGAATATTTAATCAGGGAAAATTGTCAGACACATAGATGTGTTGGATAGCTTAGCTTAACTGTTTATTGTTACAAAGGAAGATGGATATATGCAGAAATTGTTATATTTTTTAAGAATCATCAGAATGCTGAGATATATGAGGAAAGGTCACATCAGCTTCACTTTTCTCATCAGTAAAATGACAGGGTTGGACAAGATGGCATCCAAAGTTCTCTTTCAATTCTTTATGTATAAGAGACAAATAAGAAGAAGAGGAAGAAAGAAGAAAGCAATTAATACTTAAATAGTAGATATAAGATTAAAACCAATTATTTCTAATATTCTTTCTACTACAAAAGGCTCCAAATAACACACACCAACAATTTCTCCATTCTTGAGGAGAATGGTGTCTCATTGGATTCTTAATAATTTTTTTAAAAAATGATATCCCTTTTCCAAGAATTAGACATGTCAATAAAAGTAAATTTCTGGGTATTATCTGGTGATATGACAGTTCTTCTCTCATCAAAGTTCACTGATGAATTGCAATAACTATCTAATTGTCTGATTCTACTTCCTCTCCCCAATGAACCTATTTTGCTTTATGTTTGAATTCTTTTTCATGTTTTTTGAAACAGTCAATAAATACTAATAAATAATTATGTTGTCAATAACAGTCATGCTTATTTTATCAACCTAACTTTAATTTTTTTTTGCTTTTAAAAACCAAACAGGCTTACCTGCCATAATGTAAGAAGATAACATTTCCATACACAGTGACTCTCCTCATTAGCCTGTTTTCAGAGTCTTGTTCTCCCATTTTAATGTCTAAGAACTTGGAAGATTATGTCTATTTAGTTTAATGTTCCCCCTTTAATGCCTCATGCATAGATGCAATCATTTATGTACAAGTACCGATTTCCATTGGTTTAACTACTACATGAAATTGTTATTTTACAGAACATGGAAAATACAGGTTATGCCTTTCCCCATTGCTAGATTTTAAAATAATATTTTAGGGAACTAGATTGGAATCCAATAGATGTTGCCTAATGTTTTTTATATTCCTTATGCATAGATCTGTTCATATAATGCCTGTATTAAAAACTCTTCAGAAATTGTCTAAAACCTATAGAGAAAACTTTAAACTCCCCTGCCTGGAAATCAAAGCCCTCTTCAAACTAAAATTACCAAGTTATTATAGTCTTATTTCATATTACTTTTCTCTTTTGAATATAAGTAACCAAACTGACCTTTAGTTGCCTAAAGATGATCTAGGTGCTCCAGTCTCTGTGACTTTGCTCCCACATTCCCAATACTTAGAATTCCTTCTCTCTCCCATTTTATCTATTGAAACCTTAGGTATCCTTTAAAGTCCAGCTCAAATATTACTTCCTCCCCTGATCCCCTCTCTTAAGGATAAAAGAACGGATACTTTAATAATGCAATTTTTAGATGCAGCAACCAGTCAGAAGATTGGAATTCAAGTTCCTTCTCTGACATATACTATGTGACTCTGTTCAAAACACTTATCTCTTAGTGGATAAGGCAAATCTCTGTGACAATGTTGCAGAGGAAGCATCTACCACTGGGAGATTGTTATAAAATCAGAGCCCCAAGGCAAACGCACTTATTGAAAATGGTCATAATTTAACCATCATGGTACATACATAAATAATCATATTATAAAATATTACCTAATATGAAGTAGCATATCACTGTCCATAGAAAGAGGAGATTGAGTCTGAAAGCAAAGCCTGAGATTAAATATTACCTCTTACATTTACCAGGTCTGTGACTCTGGACAATCATAAATTTAGGTGAGAATAGGATTTATAAGATCATAAAGCCCACTTCCTTCACTGTATGAAGGAGGAAACTAAAGCTTAAATTGTTCAATGACTTGCACAGGGACATTTACCTAGGAAGCAACTAAGACAGAATTCAAACTCAGGTCACTCCTATTTCAAATCCAGAGCCCAAATCATTATATCCAACCTGACTCCTAATTGACTTAATTAAATGTGCCTCAAGCAAATTCCTAGGATTTATTTATTCATTTTAAACTTACATTCTTTCTATCTTAGTATCAATTCTAAGACAGAAAAGGAGCAAGGGTTAGGAGATTGGGGTGAAGTGACTTGCCCAAGGTCATAGAGGTATAAAGTGTCTAAGGACAAATTTAAAACCAATTCCTCCAGCCCTGGTGCTCTATCCACTGTGCTACCTAGTTGTCTCTCCTAAGAAGTCACAAATGGCATTCATCTTCCAAAGGAGGGAATCCATTTGGAAACTCTTTATACTGAAGAAATTATACATCTATTGTGCATGCCAAATCTAATTACCAGATTCTAAGCACCATGAAGGCAAGGACTTTATTATTTCTAAACTATTTATATTTATATTTATATTTCTAAACTCAGCACTAAAATATGTAATAGCTGCTTAATAAATGTTTTTAATTGAATTGAGTATTGGATTTGGAAATAGACTTACCTAATATGTGACTTGGGGCAGGTGGTAAAATCTCTCTGAGCCTCAATTTTGTCATTTGTACAATAATAGAGTGATATTACATTACATTTCTAAGCTATGTTCCAAATGTAAATCTGTGTTATATATTATCTTACAGTTACTGTTCTCTTGTGCAGAGAACAAACATCTTCTCTATTTATTGTTATTCATCTTTAAATTCCCAGGCCATGTTTGATTTTCTTCTTTTTTTTTAGTATTACCCCCAATTACATGTAAAAACAGTTTCTAACATTTTTCAAAGAATAACAAGTCTTGAATTCTCTCCCTCCCCTCAATTTCCACCCCTTGACATGGTAAGTAATCTAATAATAGATTTTACATGAGCAATCATAGTTTTCCCATGTTAATTCTTTTGTGGAAGGAAACTCAAATAGAAAAAAAAATTACAAAAGTGAAAAAAGTTTGCTTTGGTTTGAATTCAGATTTGGTTGTTTTTCTCTGGAAGTTCATGGCATTTCTTAGCATGAGTCCATTGGGATAGTTTTGGATTATTGTTTTGCTGAGAATAATTTTTATTTATGATTAGTCTCTGTAAAGTATTCCTGTCACTGAACAATGTTTTCTCATTCTGCTTATTTCACTGTGCATCAGTTCATGTATTTGCAGCTTTTCCTTATCTCCTCCTACTTGCATGTTTGACATTTTCCATTAAGTATTCTCTTTCTGCACCTTTCCCTAAACTTTCACTCCACTGACACTAAACACAATGCAGCCTTCATTTAATTATTTTGCCTGCATTCACTTTATCTTCTCTACTATTCTATAATCATAGTGGTCAGCTCTGGTAACCCCATTTAGAAGGAACACTGAAGCAGGTGTCAGAATCAAATAGAAATTGATATCCATGGGCTCCATAGGAAAAACAAAAACAAAAACCACAGAAAGAAACATTATGTTGTATTGTATTCATATTTATTTTGTTAAGTATTTCCCAATTACATTATAATCTGGTTCAGGCCATATTCCAAAATTTGGACCTACAGGGATGTCATGAGTTTGACAAATCTATTAATTTTTTTTAATTATAGAACTGAAGAACAGAACAGTAGAAGAGCTGTGAACAAGAAAAGTCAATATTATAAAAGCCTTCAGAAACCACTTAGATCCTCATCTACGCTTCTTAATATCATTTTCTTTCTCACTTTTCCTCCATAACATCTTCTGCCCCATATCCCTCCCTCTAAGTGACTCCCTTCTCATTTTCTTCCTGTAACTTTGTGTCCTGTCTTCTGTCCCTCTCTTCTCCTTTTCTGTATCCTTCTTCCTCTCCTTCACCTCTCTCTGTCCACTCTTCCAATATGTTTATTTATCTCTTCTTTTCCCCATACCCTACCTCCTTCTACTCTTGAATCTGTTCCTATCACTTTCTACATCATTTTTGGGGGGTGGGGAAGAAAATAGCTGTTCCTCCCTCACTGACCATAAATGTAGACCTGAAAATATTGTATATACACACATTCACATTCAAAGTTTTGTGGTTTCTTTCCATTAAGTTAAAAGAATTGACAGACAACTCAAAGGGACTGATGATGAAAAATGATATCCACATCTATAGAAGGAACAAATGGAGTCTGATGGCAGACCATTCTTCGGTTTACTTCCTCCATAATTTTTTTTAGTGTAAGCAATATATGTTTTGTTTTACAACATGACAAAATGGAAATATGTTTTACATGATGATATTTGTATAACCTATATCATATGATCTACCTTTGTGGGGAGCTGGGAAGGCTAGGAAAGAGGGAGAGAATATGGATTGTAAAATGTCAGAAAATGAACATTAAAAATTTTATTGACCTGTTACCTAGAAAAAAATAATAGTAAGTAAATAAATGAAAAAGTTCATAGTGGTCTTTGTCCCCCCAAAATAAGTTAAAAATAAAATTCTATGTCAATGTGAAATAATAAAAAATAAAGATAGTTGACAGGAATATTTTATATTTTTCAAAGAGAAACTAAATTACCTCTAAGATAAACACTTGAAAAAATTAAGGACTTTATTATTTTTAAGGCAATAATGATAACTACTAACCTATATGACTATTTTTCACACCTAAAAATTAATTAGAATAAAATTATAGAAATGAACCAAAGGTATCACTGATGGGAGAAGAAGAAGGCTTTTAAAACTTCTTCAAGAAAGATGATCTTTTTAGTGACACAATTAAATGAAAAGTACAGAAAACAAGAATCCTATTTTATTTATTGTTCACTACAAAAAAAACTGACTTCTGTACAGCGAAAAGTTTAAAGGTTCTTTTCTAAAAGAGAGGCCTTCTGTGCATATGTTGGAAAAAAATACAAGAACATTTAATATATTTAATGGAGATAATTATTAATAATAAGTAAGGGGAATGTCTGATAGTGAATGCCTTTGAACTCTATTACTAGGGAAGCAGAGGCTAATGAACAATTCGAATTCAAGAATTCTGAGCTCCTCTGGGCTAAACCAAACAACTTTCTTAAATAAATCCAGCATCAATATAGTGGTGAAGACCCTGATAAAGAGGAGACAACCAAGCTGCATAAGGAGTGATAATCCTGCCCATTTTTAATAATAAAGTAAGGCAAAGCTCCTGTTCCGATCAACAGTGGGATCAGGCCCATGAATGACTTCTTCACCCCCATCTTAGATGCGATAAAGTCATCAAATCTCAAAAAATAAAAAATAAAATAACACAAGCAAGACATTAAAGCAGGGAAAGATGTTCATCTAGGGTGCCTACCTTTATTATGGAAGATGTCCAAGTCCAAGGTGGAGTGTATTTCCATGTATAATCAATATTATATTGTTTGTCTTCTCAAAGAATGGGAGTGGGTGGGAGAAAATTTGGAATTCAAAATTTTTAAATATAAATGTTAGAATTTTTTAAAATGCAATTTAGAAATATTTAATGAAACAAATAAAACTCTTATTTTTTAAGTGGCATTTAAATTCAAGAGGAATGATTCCCTGTGGATAGCATAATCACCTAAGTGTTATTTATTTGTGGATACTATGATTATCACCTCAATCAATCTGCAAACACTTATTAAGACTATGCTACTTGCTAAGCATTGATTTAGGAACTGGGGATAAAAAGACAAAAATTAAATGTTCTCTCTCTCCGAGGAACTTCTACCAAGTCATGGCATACCACAGAGTTTCTGAAAAGAAATTCAACCATTCATAAAGTATGACCTAACTGCATATATGAAAAAGCAAATGAAAAAGGCTATATACTCCTATAAAAGGGAACTGATAAAGTCTGACTACTAATTGAAGCAGGTCATTCTTTTTTTTATATCCTCCATGAATTCTTGCTGGTTTAAGTGATATATGTTTTCTTTCACAATATGATGAACATGGATATATGTATTATATAAAAACACAAGTACAACCTATATCATATTACCTGCCCTCTTGGGGAATCTGAGGGGGTAAGAGGGAAGAAGAGAACATGGATCAGAAAATATCAGAAAATGATTATTAAAAATTATACCAACATGTGTTATAAAAAAGTAAATAAATGAGGAATACCTACTGTAGTGTTCAGACTAAAATATGCATTTTTAAATTTATAAATATTTTATATTATATATATATACATACATATTTATATATGATATATAGAAATATATGTGCTCAGAAATTCTTCAAAAAGAATCACAGGTTCATAGAATTTTGGGGAAGAAAGGACCTTAGAGAACCTCTAGGTCAATTCTCTTCTTTTCCTAAAGTAAAACCAAAGCATCTATTGTTTTGGATGTATTCAAGACTTACCTGCCAATCATTATACTCTGAGCACAGCCAACTTGCTTAGGTATTAGTTTTAATTTTTAAAGCAGTGACAATGTTTTAAATTTCAATTAAAACATCATTAGTGACTCATGGATGATGGGGTCAATAGGCTTAGCATTTTGCTTTGTTTTGAAAAAAAAGTGACTTGACCTAGGAAAAATTGATTTTAAATGAAATGGTAGAACCATTAGAAAAACTACTCAACTTCTTCTTAAGGAACATTTTATGTGACGAGTCTCTGCCAGGAATATATTTTCTATGAATTGCAAAGAGATGATTCAATCATAAAATTTTGGTTATATTAAAATATAAAATGTCTGTCTTCAGATTCATTATGGTTTCTTTGGATATGAAAGCTGATTCTTTTTTCTTCTTTTTTATTGCTTGACGTTTTTCAAAAAAGAAAATATCTAAACATATACAGGATCATTAATGTTCAAACTACAAAGGGACATATGTGATTACACTATTTAAAATTCAAGGAAGTGTTTAACTATTTTCTTCTACTTATTCCAACACTGCTGCTTCAAGAATTGATTCTCAAAAATAAACTACTTAAAAACATAAAGATGATCCTCTAAAAATTTAAAGAGAAGTATTTATGACAAAAAACTTTCTAATTTTACTAAAAAGCAAAAGTAAACATAATTTATATAGTACTTTAGAGTTTGTAGAACTACTATCTCATTTGAGCCTCACAACAATCTTGTATTGTGAATTAACTCATATGTTAAAGTCCTTGGCAAACCTTAAAAGCAATATATAAATATTTCTGAGACTGAGAGAGGCTACCTGATTTGCCTACTGGTCACCTAACAATACTTTAACAATAGCTTGTTAATTTTGTCTATAAGTAGTCAAAGGGGCCGCTAAGTGGCATGGAGGATAAAGTGTTGAACCTAAAGTCAGGAAGATCAAAGTTAAATTCAGCCTTTGACATTTAATGGCTCTGTGACACTGGGCAAGTCATTTAATCCTGTTTGACTCAGTTTCTTCATCTGTAAAATGAGCTGGAGAAGGAAATAGCAAACCACTCCAGTATCTTTGTCAAGAAATCCCCAAATGTGATCATAAAAAATCAGACATGACTTAACAACTGAATGACAACAAAGGCAAATGATCATTGCAAGGATATTTTCCCTTGATTAATTGATAACATGGCCTGGCAACATAGCCAGTATAACCAGTATAACCAACATTTCCTGTCATCTGATTCTCCACTAAGATGACTATTCACACAAAAATGGAAGGAATAAAAGGCTGTTTCTCAGTTTCTGAACTAGGTGGCAGCTAACAGATTCACATTATACAGAATTTTTCATAGTCACTTTATTTTTATACCCTTTCAAAAGCTCACAAGCATTCAGTCTACACAGGAGAACCAAAATGTTTTGGTGACAAGGCAGTATGGTTGCTATTTTCACACTATAAATATTCATAGTTTGATTAATGGATTAAAACACTTAAAAGGTTCAGTTTCAGTCTGCACTTGTTTCCCCCTCACTAAACATGGAAAATTCCATCTGCCTCATAAGACACATAATATACAGGGAATGCTTTGGTTTGTTTGGTTAAGTCTCAGTATTTCATGTTATCCTTCTGTGATCAATGAAGCAATGAATTTCCTGACCAAGATGATCTCTTCACTGATGAAATTACAGGTCCAAAAAAGGCAAAAAATAATTCTCATCTTCATTTAGGGCAGAGTTGACCCTAGCTTTTCCTAACTTTGACCAGGGCAATAAAAGGATACTAGACTACTTCAATAGCCTCTCTAATTTGTCTCTCTCTCCCCTCTCTAATCTGTCATCTACAAAACTGCCCAGATGAATACAGGACTGCTCAGATGATGTTTCTGCTCAATAAACTTCAATGACTCCCTATTACCTCTAAATTATAATATAAACTCTTCCCTTTGGCTTTTAAAGTTTTTCAAATCATGTTCAACCTACTTTTCTAGGTTCATTATTCCACAGTGCTCTGTCTTGTATTCTACAGAATAGCCATTGGTGCATTCCTGTTTCCTCAATCATAACATTCCATCACCTTTCCCTCTCCCTTTTGCCCAGTTTGTCTCCCAAGCCTGGAATTCACTTTTCTCACCTGTACCTCTTAAAATTCTAGAATGCCTCAAAGTTCAGGCAAACCCAAAGACTGTTTAGGACTTACCTCTCATCCTTACCCTACCCCAGCTATTGACAGTTCCCTTGATCAATTACTTAGCATTAATTTTGTACATATTTTACATGTATTATATAGATACATGGTTTCTCCCAAATGTAATGCAGAGAGAGACTTTTTCTTTTTCTTTTTTTTCTAACTTTAGGAATGAAAAATTGCCTGGTCCAGGTTTGTGTTTAATAAATGGGTTTATTGACTCATTGAATTAATGATTTGCTGGTTATTGATAATAAATAAATATGGAGCAGCCTCATGCATACTACTTTAATGGTAATATGAATTTTTATGTATGAAAAGAATTCCACTTGGATGTATTTTTCTCTATCCTCTCTCTAAGGATTCAGATCAAAATTCAACCAGGCATCTCATCTTGTGCAGTTCTTCCCTATGACTTCCTGGAAATCCTCCACAGAACAAAATGTATACATATAAGAAACAATTTTTAAAAATTTCTTTCACAAAGGCTTCCTGAAATAATCTCTTTCTACTCTCATTACTTCAATCCCTCAGAATTTCCTCCTCTTTCTCTCTCTCTCTCTTTGTCTATGCCTTTGAGTGTCTATTTATCTGTCAGTCTCTCTCTATTTCTTTGTCTCTGTCTCTATGTCTGTCTGTTTCTCACTGTTTCTCAGTTTCTACTCTCTATGTCTTTGTCTCTGTCTCTGCTGTCTATCTCTCTCTCCATACATGCACACATATGCCTTTGTTTTAGTAGAAGCATAGACCTTGGACTATTCCTCAAAAGTTATGATTCTGACCTTTCTGAAATGAGTGTTCTTGGGCAAGTCATTTCCTTCCTTTGTGCTCCAGTGAATCCCACTTGTGAAGAGTTAGAGGAGAAAGAATCTAGCATTCTTTCAGCTCTAACCTTTTAGTACTTCCAAATACATAATCCTGAACAAGTCATTTAATTACCCTTAATTAAAATTACTCATCTATTGGATGGAATATCAAGTTTACCCTGTTGTAAGGATCTGATAGGATACTACAAGTTGAAGGTTTTGTGAACTGGAGCTGTTACAGTGAATGAAAAGATAAATCAACAAATCGATGAATAAAAAAAAAGCATTATTTGATTTTATGAACCTGCGGTCCCTTGACAGACTTTTATCACTTACCAATAATTAAAATGCAGTTCTGAATCTTGGTATTTTCTAAAGAAACTTCTAGTTTTAATTAATATCAAAGAGTAAAGGCAAGAATAATTAGGGAAGTAAAACTACTGACAGCTGAATTAATATAAGTTAGACATTTAGCAATAATGTTATCAATCTTGTTAAGATGTGATATGTTAATTTTCCTTTTAGAGATATATTTCAGATTGCTTGATTATTAACAAACCTGAGGCTATACTTTACTGAAAGAAAATATCTTATGTAAATATATCGGTATATACATATATATGTATACATATATATAGCCATGTATGCAATACATGCATGTATGCAAAACTATAAGGAATCCTTGAGGTCTTCTAATATGGCTTCTTTCTCTGAAAAATGAGGCTAGTGAAAGCTTGAATTTATAAACTGTCTTTTCCCTTGGATTTGTTTTAGAAGACAACTGCCTTTTTTTCTTAATTATAATTTTGATATTCACTTTTTAAAATGACAAATAGCTAGCAGGGAAGAAAAAGGCCACACTTGCAGCTTGACTCAAGGCCATAAAGGAGCCCTTTCTGGAGGCCCAAGCCTCTCACAAATCACATTCTTCACCTGTGCAAGTAGGAGTTCTTAATTTGATCTTGCACTTACATGGATATAACATTTTATACTATTGCAGTGAAGAATGAAAGGTAGTTAAGAGGACAATTATTTCATGTTCATACTTCTTAATTTTATTCAAAGTTTGAAAAGAAAATGATGAAGCAAGACAGAAGAATTTCATTAAGAATGAGGGGAAATTGAACAAAGTCATTAATAATTACATTTTCTATTTTTCTCTCATGCATGAAAATAAGTCAAATGTATGAATCTAGTTTCTACACGCTTTATTATTAGTATCTGAATTATTTAAATAAAAGAATCACATACGACTAATTTAGAGTCTTATAGATTAGGATAAAAATAAAATTCCAGATATTTTCATTCTTTCTTTTATTTGGCCTACTCTCTGTGAAGGAGAAAAATAATAAATAAAAGGGAGAAAATCAGCAGTCTTTTCTACTCTTTTGGCATATCTTTTTCTTCTGCTTTCATACATGCTGAAGGTTACTGTCAAAGCTCCACTCTTGTGTATGCCACACTTTATCTTTATACCATCAGAAGATAAGAGTTTTGATTAAGTGATCACTGACCCATCAGGTTCAATGGCACTTCTAATTTGCTGGAGAATCCATATAAGAATGAAAGACTGTGTTTTTAGCTCTCCCTGCCTAATCACAAAGCAGAAACTGCACTTAAAACACATTTATCGCAGTGATCTGGTAACAAAGGATCATGTATTCATCACCCTTCACAATTATCTGTTAATATATATTAAGCGAAATCAATATGCTAGTCTCTCCACTTGGCACATGCTTTTGACAGTGCTATTAGAACCAAGACCAGCATTTGATCTCTATTCGACAATTAGAATAAGTATGTGTTATCTTCTGCAATGAAAAAGCAAGCAAATATAAAATTAAATATCCCAATACTCTTCCTGCATACTTTCTTAAACAATTAATTTATAATAAGTCACTTGAATTCTCTGAGGCCAACTCAACTGGGTAACTACCAAGGTCCATTCTGATTCTAAATTGATAATTCTTTAATTCTTTTTATGGAAGACTATTTTATAGGCAAGTGAGAGAACAAAAGAGAGAACAAGGGATGCCAGTACATATTAGTTGTGTTTTATATTTATAACATTTATGGTTCAAATATAGCAATATCATTAGTAGGTCTATGTCTCAAAGAGATAAAATTACCCACTTGTATAAAAATATTGATAGCAGCTCTTTTGGTGGTGGCAAAGAATTAGAAATTGGGGGAATGTCTGTCAATTAAGGAGTGACTGAACAAACTGTGGTGTATGATTGTGATAGAATACTAATTGTGCCCTAAGAAATGACAAACAAAATGACCACAAAAAAACCTGGAAAGACACATGAAGTGATGCAAAAAGAAGAAGAACCAACCACAATAAAAGGACTGAAGACAACTCCAAGAGACTCATGACAAAAAAGTCTATCTACCATTCATTTCATTTCCTCCATGAATTTTTCTCTAGTGTAAGCAATGTCTTCTTTCACAACATGGAAATATGTATTATAAGATAATATATGTACCATCTACATCATATTATGTGCTTTCCTGGAAAGGAGGGAAGATTAGGAGGAAGAGAGAGGACATGGATTGCAAAATGTCAGAAAAAAGAATGTTAAAAATTGTATCAATATGCAAAAAAATGTCTATCTACGACCAGAGAAAAAACTGACAGTCTGAATGTAAAGTGAATCATACTATATTCCTCACTTTATTTCATCTATGAATTTTTTCTCAATTTTACTTGATAATTATCTTCATTCACAACATGATTAATATGAAAATATGTATTGTATGATAACACATGTGCAATTGTTATCATGTCTTGCTGTATTGTGGAAGTAGGAAGGAGGAAGAAAACATGAATAAGAAAGTGTCAGAAAATGCTATTAAAATTGTATCAACATGTAAAAATAATAAAAAGGTATGATTCAGACCTGGAATGAGAAAATAGCTATATACCTGATATTGGTAGTTATTCCATCAATAGGTATTTTTAAAGTACTTGCTGTATGTCAGACATCTTGTTAAGGGATATGATGACAAAAATGAAAGAAAGATTGCCCTGAAGGAGGTTATATTCTACCTGCAGTAATGATATATAAATGTATAGTTGTATATCAAATATTATAATATATGCATATAATATATGATATAAAGAACTAACAGGCTAAGTATTATCATTGAGTAATTTCAGCTTAAATTGTGGTTTAAAATTGTCAAGGTAATACATCAACAAATATTAATTAGATATCTACTACGTGCCAGGAAAGGATAAAAGTGAGGTCCAGAATACACAAATACAACATGTAAATTCATATCCAAAGTTATACTTCCTTGAAGAGGTGTGTATATATCCAGTCACAGATTTTCTTATTCAAAGAGTCAAATTCCCCTAAATAGAAATAGAATGTAATTCACAGACAAGTCAACAAACAAGGATTCACTGAGTGTCTGACATATTTAAGGCACTTAACCAGGTACCAGAAATATAAGGGGGGAAAGGGAATGACAGAATACTTGTTCTCAAGGAGCTTACTTTCTGCTTTAAAAAGATAATGTCTACACAAATCAGGAAATTAAAGTTAATTTGGAAAAAAGAAAATGAAAAGGTTTAACAGAGATCAGTGTCTATTATAGTTGCAAAATACTTTAGTGTCTGCTAAAGATCCTTTCCCTGAAGCGGTTAAGGAGAGTTTCATTGAATCTGTAATATAACAAGAATTGAAAGGCCAGTGTGTAGTTTTGAAAGAGGAAAGGAAGTGGAGGATGAATTGGTATGATCCTAGAACCCTAGGGAACAACAAATAGGAGCACCTGGTTTGCTTGGGCAGGGTTATCCCTTAAGGCATCTTCTTGAGACTGATTCCATATGTTCGCCAAACAAGAAACCTTCTGATGCTGAACTGGTATCCCCTTAGGGATAGCTACTTGGAAGAGATATTTATCATCATTAATTATTTGATTTGTTGTAAGCTATAAGTCAGACTCACAAGAGGATTGGGAATATCATTTAATTTTACTCAGCACAAGTTTCCTCATTATTTGCATGCATACATCCATCTATCCATCGATTAATATAAGAAAAGTAACAAGGATCATATTTTTCAACTTTGTAAGAGGGAGATGTAGAAAGTGGGTCTTTGAGTCCATTTCTACTTAATTTGTTCAGGTTTTAAACAAGAAATAAAATTTTGGTGGACTTTGAATGAGTCTTATTTCACATTCGCACAATTTAATAGATTGATGGCATAATTTTGAATCAAATCATCTAAATGTAAATGCAATGATCATGATATAAAGGCTTTTACGTATTTGTTAAAGACCATTGCCATTTAATACTCATCTAGAAGAATATTTAACCTATTCATAAATTGTCCTCATGTTTAGAATTTAATTACAGAATGATAAGAATTTTCCTAGGGTTTCATGTACACCATGGATTTTTTTGGTATCTTTTTTCTTTATCTTATCTTTTTTTGCTTTTTCTGTAGCTTAATTTGACTATTCCATCAAACTATCTCTTCCAATATTCCTTCAAAAACATAATTTTAAAAGTTTTAGAGGATGGTTTTTAGGCAGCTTGTAAAGCAAAACCATTCTTACACCCCAAATTGCTTCTAAAGAAAGAAGTTCCATAATTTAAAATGTACATCTTCTATTGTTAAATAAGCTTTTAAAAATTAATATGGTCTGAGTATTATACTATAAGTTCTGTGAAGAGTATATTTTACTGTCTCGTTGAGTTGCTACTATATTTGGTTTATATAAAATGAAAAAAATGGAATTGATAGTAAGAGCTAGCACCTGTTAAGTCCCTTACTCAGTTTTAAATAAGTCTTATTTACCTAAAACTTTAAGTTAAATGAATCTCAGAAAAGGAAGCAATCTATGATTTCTGGAGGGACCATGTTGTAGAAAACAAGAGCCAAGTAGAAGGATGACCACAAAGAAAAGAAGTGGTTTATTAAGAGCAACACAGTGAGTGAATGAGTAAATCAAATTATCTCAGTTATTATATAAGGATTACTATATGTTATCATATAATATATAATATTAGGTAATATCATATATTATTATATAAGGAATGGAAATACATTCCATTGTCATCCATGATGATTTCAGCAATGCTAAATTTTAAGGATTTAAGGAATTTAAAGAATTTTCTAGGTTATTCCTTAAAGAGTTCAGTTTAAGGTATAATTATGGAAGTCCCATAAATTATTGGTATTATGCTATTAGGAATTAGATTTTTAGTCAAAATTGGGAAGATTTCTTTTCCTAGTAATTTTTTTGCACATCATCCATAAATGGGTGGCTATCTGAAAATTCTTAATAAAAACTTTAAACATATGTTACAATTTTGAAATACCATTTTAACCTTATATCATTTAATATTAGTCATATTCTAGGCATGAGTCAGAGCTGTTTCTACATAAAAATACTATTTTATTTTGGTTCCTTTCTGTAAAAAAATTAGATTGTGACATTCATACCCATGTGAAATTAAAGTTTCATTTATATTTTTTTCCTGCTAAAATCTTCTTCTGATCCTCCCTCTGAGAATGGAGATTAGCTTGGCTTCACATAAGCAGGTTAGCTTAATGTCTAGGAGACACAATAAGGGAAAGACTATATATTTGTCATATATTAAACTGGTCAACTCATGGCCACCACCTCCCATCAGACCCTGACTGAGACCATCTCCTCTTGACACATATAAGTTGAAGATTAAAGGTACTCTGAAATAACAGATAAGGACATAAGGAGGTTGATCTAGAATCAAGATTTGATACATGCTGACTATGTGACCCCGAATAAATCATTTACCCTTTCAGTCACTCCCACCTCCCACCAATTAACTTTCAAATACTGTAAATAAAAGAACAGTTGCCAGTCTACATGGGTAGAGGACATGTCCTGACATGAATTTCTCTATACCAATAAAATCACAGCTGGAGAAACTGAGTCTCAGAAAGTTTAAATGTGTTTATGCAAATGAAACTGCTACTAAGTGGCAGTCCCAATTCGAACTCAGTTCTTCTGACTCAAAGCTTAATGACTTCTTTTCCTTCTCTGCTAGACTGCCCTTTCTTTAAAGAGATAATAATTTTTGAACTTGCTAATTGTTCTTCCCTGCTGTGAACATTAGCCAGCATCACCCAGAAACCATTAAGGGAAAAGACATTAAACACTTTTTAATTTGAAAATTTTAATAATATTTCTATAGTCCTTGGGATGCTGTGAGAAGTGATGCAGAACAGATTAACAGCAAAGTGGAAGAAACTCATCCCAAAACAAAGGGTCAAGTAGTTGCTAACACAGCACAGCAGTAAGCCATCAAATTGTAAGAGGCAGTTTTTGAGATTGTCAGTCGATGGGTAGAAGAGAAATGAAAAAAGAAAACCATTTGCTAGTGCAGATGGTACAAATAAGTACCTGCACTAAAGCTTGACACTGTTGTCACTCAACCTACCCTTTGTCTATGTGATGATAGCATAGGTTACCAAATACCATCAGGCTCCCTGTGTCTGGAACTCTCATTTACCCTTGAGAAAAAGAGGTCGAGCCCCCTGAGAATGCTTTCTGAACATAGGGTCAATATTCTAAAATTGAGTTCTCAATGAGTTTGTAAATGTAATCATGTCAAGTGAGAACTAATATGATGTTTTCTTATGGGCTTCTTGGTCCCCAGTTAACCTAATTCTTTTTGAATTTTGTGGAATTGCACAGTTTTCACTCAAGTAAACTGGTTTTCTAGATTCCTCTTCAGTCCCCTTTCGAAAAAAAACAAGAGTATGCTTATGGTTCAGAAAAGTACAAAATGCATTTCATGAATTACATACCTCCTGGGTTAAAGTGAAGCTCTGATAAAACATGAACACCAAAGTATTTATTTTTCAAATCTGTACAAAAATAACCTTCATCCCCACATTTAAAAATTCCAACAGCAACAATAACAACGAAGAGATAAATGTCAGCAGTCCATCTTAAAAAGACTTTTTTTTAGTGGACTATAAACATAATATGAGTTGACAATTTGATACAGCATATAAACAACTAATTCACTTTTAGGTGTCATTAAAAGAAATACTGTTTCTAGGATGAGGAAGATAATACCCCTTGTTTTCTGTCCAGATCGTTTTGGTTACCATATTAAAGGAAAGATATTGATAAGCTAGAAAGGAAGACAATGATGGTAAAAGGCCATGAGCTCTCATATTAGATTATCTCCAATAGGGATGAGTGGAAGAGTTGGAGATGGGAGGAGGAGGAGGAGCATTTCTAATTTCATTTTAAAAGATTTCATTTGGAAGAGGGATTAGGCTTGTTTCTTTTTGGCTCAGAGAACAGCACAACAAACAAGGAAAGATGTGGAGTAACAAATTTAGGCTTGCTATAAGGAGCATATCCTTATCTGTCAGAGATACTTCAAAAGAGAGTAGATTTTTTTCCTCACTTGAGACCATAGAGCAGAGGTTGGATAGTCAATTGTCAGATTGGTTGTAGAGAGGATTCTTATTCAGTTACAGGTTGCTGTAGATCACCCTTGAAATCCTCCTAACTCTCAAAGTCTGTGATTTCCTCATTCAATGATATAATCTGAGTAATACCAAAAAAAAAAAGTTTTAAAAATTTCTTTCCAAAGCTGATGGCTTTACTGGCCTCTCAAGGGTTTCTCAAGAACTTTATTACATTCCTCCAAACCCTACCATAGGTGATGAAATAACCATTTAAAGACGAGAAGCTTTTCCTAAAAGACTCTGAAAGTCCAATAGATGAATTTTCTTCTCCATTTGGGTCATCCTAAAGACCTTAAAAGGTAAGTTTTTAGATGTTATCTAAAATAAGCTGTCCTTATTCATTGCATGTGTCAAGACCCTTAGCAATCATCCCTAGTATTCAAATGTAAACTTAACAAAAATGTAAATTTAGATGTTAGAATCCTTCCAGATCTATTTAATTCTACATTGTTCACAGTTCAAGAATTGAAAGTGAGGTTTGCTCTAATATTTTGGTGATAAAAGCAAAGGTTTTTTGATGTTGTTACCCCTTTAATTGGCATAAATTATAAACCTTCAACACTTTTGCACAGTATGATGCATATAGGGCTTAATAAAAGAAAATCTTTTTTATTCATTCATCCACAAATTCATTCATTAATGGATAATTTTTGTCAAATTTCCAAAGCCAAAAAAACTGCCACCTGCTGACCAAGATTCCAGTTATAAGCCTCACTCTAGTGAGCCAGGTTTTTAATCAGATGACATGGAACGAGTCCATTTTTAGTCATGTTTTGAAAGCTTGCACAGTTTGGTAGAACCTACCAGAGCATGCAATCTACCAGAAACCATAGGGTTGAGAAAATTGGCTCACTTTCAAAGGATGATGAGACATAAAAGTAGGACAGGAATGGAGGAAAGAAGTAAGAACTCAACATAAGGTTTACCCCTGGCATTTTCCCCTTCTGCCAACTCTGCCTTACTCTCAACACTCATTTGGCTGCTCTCAGAGTGCATAAACACAATAAGATTAGTCAATCTCATTTTTTATTTAAATTATCTGATATATTTACTGCCTTGAAATCAATGGATATTTTTAGACAGAGAAAAATATACTAATATGTTTCCTCATGTTGAATGCCTAAATTTACAACCAGATATGAAAAGACCAACTATACAGTTTTGTTCATTATTTGTGTGAAAAGCTACCTATGGATTAACTCTCTGATTTATTAGCAGGGAGAAAATAGAAGAGGAATTGAAAAGAACATGATCAATCCCTTGCAGAAGAAGTTAGGTGACTCACAAGGAAAAGCAGCTCCCAGGGACCAAGTGAGGCATCAAGGAATGGAGCCTTTCATTTTCAGGGCTCATCAGTAGCATTTAACATAGCTAAGTACAGTGCTTGCCATCTGAATCATCCAGTGACTGGAGAAATCTAATAAAGCTCCCAAGCTTAACTTAGTTTTAGGAAATCTTAGGAAATCTACAATACTGAAGAGAAATATTTAAATGGTGTGTATAGTATCATGCAGGCCTGAAGACTGGCTAGATGCTACTGAAAATTACTCTCCTTTCCCTAGCAAAGAATGTCTTACTTGAAGTAAGCCTAAAGGCTGAGACAATGAGTAAAAGTGGAATAATATGGAATGCTGAGGAAAGAGGGAAAAGAAATAATATTTTCCCTGTCCCTCCCTCCCCATAACTTCAGAATGCTCTGAAAACAAAATCCATTTTCTTTATCTAGAAAGTCCTTAACTTAGAAACATGTTGTTTTCTAAAAATTAATTTATAAATTGCTAGTTTCGTACATGGAATGCATTTCCCACTAGAAAACATATTATTATTAGGGGGCAGCTGGGTAGTTCAGTGGATTGAGAGTCAGGCCTAGAGATGGGAGGTCCTAGGTTCAAATCCGGCCTCAGACACTTCCCAGCTGTGTGACCCTGGGCAAGTCACTTGACCCCCATTGCCGACCCTTACCACTCTTCTGCCTTGGAGCCAATACACAGAAGTTAAGGGTTAAAAAAAAAGAAAAAGAAAGAAAACATATTATTAAAAATGGAGAGATTCCAAGACAAAATTACAAATTATAATTTAATCCATAATATAGCTAAACTATTCTATCATATCTCAATAGATGTGTGATCTCTTCAATATGATTACTTCCATCAGAGATATATGTCACAATCCAATAGACCTTCTTATCTTGGGCAAATATTTTTTTTTACTTTCCTAATCCTGCCATAAATTCTCAGAGGGAACAAGGAGGATCTATCCAATGAGCTTAGTACCTTCTCATATTTTAAGATTATGTTGGTGCAGTGTAGTGATCAAGCTGTCCATCTAAGTGTTAAAACAGTTTTGACCACATGAATGGCTTCTCCTCCTTGCCCAAGAATATAAAGGAGTCCCCAAAATGCTTAGTACAGCTTTAAGCTAATAAAACTTTTGCAGGAAAATACTTTGTAGATGAAATTTTCACTATTTCTCTTACTCAGGTATTCAGTTGCAATATTAAACAAGTTATTTATGCCCATCATATGTCTTTATCTCATCCCATAATTTTAATGAACTTGAGACTTTATCATTCTGTAAATTCATAGTCAAAGAGAATGTATGTTTCAGCCATGCTGCCCTACTTTTATTCCTCACACATGATGCTCCATCTCTCCCTCCCCATTCATTTTCACTAACTTTTCCCCATGTCTAGAATTCTCTATCTCCTGATTTCTGAATCTTAGATTCTCTGGTTATTGTCAAAACTAAGTCCAAGGCTCATATTCAATATGAAGCCTTCCTGTTTCTCCTAGCTGCTAATGGCTTTTCTCCACAAACTTCCTAGAGTTCATTTTGTAATCATTCTGTATAATCTTATATATATGTACATATTGATTAACCTGCTTGAATGTAGATTCATGGAGGGAAATGTTAGTTTCCCTTTTAGCTTCTATCTCCAGAGCTTAGCACAGGTGTAGTAGGAAGTACTCAAAATGGTGATTTTTGATTGATCATTTCCTAGGAAGAATTTTGATGTTAAAAATCTAGGGCGGTTGGCAGGATATTGAGGGAAAGGCTAAGAGTGTTCACTTTGCTTCAATTCCCAAATTCTCATTACAAACAAGCTAAGCAGCAGTGCAGTGTATTAAATAAAGTTGGTTTCTTTAATGCAAAAACATGACAGGGATGGGGGCCAGAAGGGACCTCAAAAAGCAATTACCCCCATCTTCTTATCCACCCATCCCATTCCCCCAAAGTACCAAATGTACGTAAACATCTGTGCCTGGCCCAAAGCAGTCTAGTTACATGGATCTTAAATATGTTTCCTACTGTGCTACTGATGACCTTGGGTTTGTTTTTGTTTTCAGTCTGGAGGAAATTATACATTTATAGATCTTTCAAGAGCTGTCTGTCATGTTCTCTCCTACTATGAGATGTAAGATGGGTCAAAGAGGCAAATCATTTGACTTTAATAGTTTACTAATACAAACATGAATGAATCGGGCAGAAGGGTGTCCAGGCCTTTCGCATCTTCCCCTTCCCACCATTAAGTTTCATCTAGATGTCTTAGCTTCTCCAGTCTCCAGTGCCTATTAGTGGAAAGAATTATGGCCCATGGACTACCAAGGTCAATGGTTTGATCCACAGCAATACAAAATGTTAGTACTAAAAAGAGCCTTAGAGAACACATAGTCCAATTCCATAATATAAAAAAATATGAAAACTGAAGTCCAAAGAAGTGAAATATTTGGCCCAAAGTCACACAAAATTCTTGATTGAAGTGTTCCAAAATGCCAACCTGCCCTAGGGAATACATTTCATTTTCAGCTTTAATTTTAAACATACAATCATTACACACACAAAAAAACATGTTTGTATGTGTGTGTGTGTATATATATATATATATATATATATATATATAACAGTTTATATAGCATGATGCATGAATGTACAAATAACTCAATTAGGGGTTTGCAAACTGTATAGCGTATTTGAGAGAAAAGGAGAGAGACAGAGACAAAGATAGAGAGAAAGAGACAGAGACAGAGAGAGTGAGAGAGAGACAGAAAGAGAGACAGAGAGAGAGAAAGAGAGGGAGAGACAGACAGACAGAGACAGAGTGAGAGAGAGAATACCAGTATCTGTTCCAGGATACCCAAAATGTCAGCACTCTGAGTGTATTGTGGATCCCGGGGATGCAGGGTGGTGAAGGTAATGAAGGAACTGGTGAAAGTTTCTTCCTTCAAAATTTCAAACTTGGGTTATTGTCATCACAAGCTGCTCATACAAAGACAAGAAGACTTGGTTTCCAATCACCTCTGAATGTTAAGAACAAAATGCTCTTCAGTGTTTAAGGCTGGGCTCTAGAGACAATCACCTCCATCCACTCTCTCAAAGGTCCTACAGAGACAGCTGAAGGGTGCATCCACTTTAAGCACTGTTTCTGGGTTACTCCAAGGCTAGTATGAATAGGAATATGAATTCAACTTGTGAATTCAGTAGAATTTACCAGGTGAACAAACTCCCTCCACCAATGCAGGTAGGTACCTTCCTATAACTTACAGTCTCAGTCTTAAAAAGTTCCCCCAGAGCACTGATTTAAATGACTTGCCCAGGATTATTCAACCAATATGTGTCAGAGGCCAAGATGTAAATCTCTTGTCTTTCTGACTTTGTGTCAAACTCTTCTCCTTTTGTCACAAAAAAAAATGATCCTTAGTTTTAATTAAAAGTCATTGGTACCAGAAGATACATTTGATTTCTATTGCCAAGATGGGGGTTTGAGAATTATTTACGAAGAAACATTCACACCCTGCTTTAAATCACTATCACTAGCATTTTCTATCACACTGAGTCTGGTGTCCTTTTTGGTCCTTTGTTCATTTTTCAACTTTCAGAATATTTCATAAAAGGAGAACTTAGAAAATACTTCACAAAACTTTAGGAGCTCCCAAGAGTCAGATATAACAACTGTATAGAGATTTAATAATAACTTGTATTATACTAAGAATAGTAGTATATAGCCTGGCCTTGCCCTGCTCTCTCTCTAGTGTGTTTTAAGGGCTGTGGGAGAGGAGAATACAAAAAAAGCATCTAAATGAGAGAATTGGGCCTTATACTACATGAACTCCTTTCTGTAGAAATAGCAGCTTACACTCTGGTTGAACCCATGACTTACATTCCTTCACTGTTGAGGGGGTGAGTTCCATAGACATGAAGAGCTCTTTAGTACCTAGTTAGAAGTATGACACTTTTTTAAAATATATAAATAGATTTAGACAGAATACTTGAAAAGTACCTCTACTCTTTCTTCAACTGACTTATTCACCTGCAGAAATATAAAGAACATTTCTCCATTGATTCTAAACAAAAGATGGAATAAAACAAAGCCCTTATAAAACCCATTTTTCCTTTCATTCCCTTTTTTGAGTTGCTTTATTTTTGTTGATAGAATCAGGATTAACCTTAAAAAGGCATTTTAAAATAATGTACGTTTTTCTTAAATAAGTACAAAGGGCAAAGAGGGAAGTCATGTGCAAGCAGGTTCAGCTTAGAAAAGAACTACTATTCAACTCATCCATTAAGTCCCAAACGCATCATTGACTCCAGGCTTTAGGTCATATTTACTTCAGAAACTTGTATGAATGAAAGTCATTGTGTTTTTAAGTTAGGAAAGATAAATGACTTGTAAGGTACCAAAAGCCTCTTTGGCACTGTTGCAGGATATAGTTGTTCTTGATATTTGACTCCTTCTATGTTTTCCAGAGGTCCTGCAGGATTTCTTCTATATAATTCCCATTGCCTTCCAAGGTAAATGCCACATGGAAATCACAGCCATCACTTAAAATGTAAGCCTATATGTCATAGGCAATGCATCTTCTCCTAAAGAGATGTCCCTGATGATATAGCTTTCCATGGTATTTACTTGGAAAAGAATTGGCATTATACCTGTAGTCCCACATTTCACCCTCATTGATTTCTCTTCCATCCATGGAAAACTGACTGGTGCTTGCCCTGTACCCTCCTGTGTGGCCTGAAGAACTTTAATGGGGTGGAATCGCATAATAGCCAAGCACTCTCTGGTCTGGTGAACAAACCAGATGCACTGAATGAACAGAGGGAAAAGGTTGCTCCAAAGGACTGATGACTACATCACAATTTAATTTAAAGCTGCCTTGGGGTAGCCATGCCTTGTAATCTGGCTTCTTTATGGGAATATTGCCATAGAATCAGCTTGATTCTTTCCATTCCATCTTAATGCTTGACAAAGAAGCCCTTCCTTGATTTCCATCTAAAAGTTCTTTCTGAGAGAATGGCCTCTAGAACAGGTTTCTTATACCATGTGAAAAGAAAAACAAAAACAAAAACAAAAAAAAATACATGCTGGCGGGGTTGTTGTGAACGTGACAAGTGAAGTTGCAGGACAATCATATGGCTGTCATCTCTGAATCTAAAATGCTTTTATTATATTCCTCCTGGGGATATATACTTAAATGGCAAACTGCTAACGTGTTTCCTTAAAGGACTTTACTATAACATAGGTGAAGAAAGTAGTATTTCCAGATCCATTAAATTTGAACTAATGCCAGCATTTTCTTAAGATAAATAATTGGACTTACCAACTTTTAGGATTTAGAAATGTAAAAGATCTTGCAGTGAAGCCAGTCCAATCCTTCTTTTTTATGGATAAGAAAAATGAGGCCCAGAGAGATTTAAAAAAAACCTTGCCCTAGATAAAAGAAATTAAAAACAACTGAAGCAAGATATGAACCCAGATCCTCTGAGTTTGATGCTACCTTTATCTTTTTTGTGCTTCCCTAAATTAAAATAAAAGCATCATTTTTGCTAAATTTCATTTCAGTTTGAAAAATTTAATAAATGTTAATAGATTTATTTAATCCTCTATGGTTCAACACTTAGGCTGTGTTTCAAAAGTTAATATACCCTTACCAATCTTCCACCTATGAGACAATACACCGAAGTACAAGGGTTTAAAAAAAAAGTTAATATAAAGTGGATTCTACAATCTTGTCATATAAACAATATTATAAATAAAGTTTAGGTCACCAGAATAACTGAGCTGAAATAATATCTATTTGTGATGGAAAAGAGCAAGAAAGAGCATTTTTTATCTGGCATGCCTTGGCCTGAAGAAGTGTGGATGCTCCTTGCCTCGACATCTCTCTATTCTATTGTTCAGGAACAATAACAGATTGGTCTATACTGCTTTGCACCCAAACCTTAACCTATGGCTTGAGACCACTCTCACTGATTAATCAGGGTTTCAGCATATGTTGTATTTTAATTCCCTTTTTCCTTCTTATAATCTCATCCACTTTCATAAAAATTAAGAGTTAAATGATAAAGAGTAAGTGTATAATTTGGAGGAGAAATTTTAAGGGCCATGCAGAAGCTCTCTTTACGTATCTAAAGGGCCATAATTTGAGAAAGTTTAATTTTGCTTTATCTCTTAACGGGAAAAAAATGATGTTGGGTTGGAGGCACCTTTCAGTTTAAAATCAGGGGGTAAAGTGCCAAGTGAGGACAGGAAGTCTAAACTTGGAATGGATCGTCTCAGTAATTAATTCCATCTGAAAGTCTTTAAGAAGAACGAAGATCATTTTTGATTTGGAGATATTGTTGAAGAGATGCATGTTTAGTTATAGGCTATAGTACTAAATGGCCTCTGCAGTCCTCCCTCATATTTTTATTACTCTTCCATTTATCTACTCCTCCTTAAATTGGGATGTTTGCAGGAGGGATACATTTGAAGATGCTTAAAAGAGATGACAGATTCTTCTACTTATTAAGTATTCCAAGTGAGAGAAGTACCACTTTTATTTCAAAAGTTTACTGATCTGAATTGCCTTTATGTTTTTCTCCAGTTAATTTTCATAGTCCTGAAGTAGAACAGGATGGAGTTGTTCCCTCAATCTAGTGAATGTACCTCATTAGTGAAAATATCATGGATTCACAGATTTAGTGCTGGATGAGTTTAAACCAAGTGAAAAATCCTCCAGTCTATCACCTCAATAGACAGAGGAGGAAAATGAGATTCAAAGGTGTTAGGTAACTTGTCCAAATTCACACAGGTGGAAGTGGGAGAGCTGGGATCCAAATCCAGCTCTTCTAACTCCAAACCCAATGTTCATTTCATTGCATCATGTCATATCCCTCAGATGAAGAGAATAAAAGTGGTATGAGAGCACTTTATGGAAGCTCCAAACTCGTAATTAATTGCACAAAATGTCTCTCCTAAATCTCATTTCAGATTATTATATAATGAAGTCTTATAAGCTTGACACATTCTCCCTTTTCAGACACGGTTTCAAGAGACAGAGAGGTTCCTTATTAACTGTCATTTGAAGTACTGTTTAGTCATAAAAGAAATCATCAAAAAATAAAAAGAGAAAGGATTATGGTTCAAACAAGGGTTTAGATGGGATCACCACCAAGGTTTCTTCAAGCCTTTACATTCCATGACTCATATCCCTATGATCAAGTATTGAAAATATTAAAGCAAAGGAAATATGTAGAGGAGTATAATAAAAGACTGAAAATGTCAGAGCAGGGTGGCCTGAAACAGAGTGTTTAGTGGTAAAGTTTTGGGGAAAGGCACATGCAGTATTGGGAGAATAATAAGCCAGCTGGCAAACAGGCTGGTAGAAAAGCACAGTAACAGCCTGTAAGCCTCCCATCAAAGGGATTCTAATTGGGCAACCCTACAAACAGAGTCTCAGAAACAATACAGTAAACACAGATCTCGGCTTTTGGGGGGACTGGGAATTCCTTACTGAGGACATTCAGTTATTCTTTTCATTGCTGAAATCATATGTTCATTGCCATTAAGAGTTGCACACCAATTGCCTAGTGAAAGGTTAAAGATATCCCATGGTTCCTACGCACAGACATGACTATTCAGTCATTCATATTTGGGGATTTGAGGCATAAAAGATGAAAGTGAATTTTTCTTCATTTTGTCACTCAAACATGACTTAGAAGTGACACTGGTTTCTTTATGGCCATTCAAACTGAGCACAAGTTTTGGTAAGGTCCTTTAAGCAGGAGAAGCACAAGTTACTGGCCCTGCAACAGTTAATGCAATTCTTGTCTAAGGATCAAGGATCCAACTTGTCACTAGAAATCATCAATCTTGTACACAGTACCCTGGACCAATGAAAGGGACTTTGCTGATTCTTTGGTGGAAGAAAATGGCAAGTCCTAGTAAACTTATTTAAGTAATAATAACCTGAGCATTTCATCTTGCAGTGCTCCTTTAAAGAATCAGACACTTCAAACCAAAATGAACTGATATTATTGCCCTGAAAAAGGTAAAGAATATAGTCCTGCTGAATTTCAGTGTTCAAGAGCAAAATGCTGCTATGCTAAGATATGCCAAAGGGAAAGGCTGAAGACTTCCTACTGGCTAAATGGGAGAATTCTTTTATAGTGGACACTGAAGAGGACAAAAAAAAGTGACTGTTCCCCAAAATAGCAACTTTTAGTTTTTGTCTATCTATAGAATATTTTAGAACGTAACCTTATTCTTTTAAGTGACTAGTGATTTGATTCACCCTTCAACCCACAAACACATTATTTCCCTTCTCTCTGAACATAGTTTTACTGCTATAACTCATTTTTTTGTTTGCTTGTTTGTTTTTGTTTTTTGATTCATTGAAACAGGTATGGCATTTTAAGTCCAAGCGTCTGGATTCAAATCCCATTTCTGTCTGTGACTTGGGTCAAGTCACTTACCCTCTCTGGGCCTCAGTTTACTCAACTATAAGATAAAAGAAGTAAACTCAAAGTGCCATCTAGTTCTAAATAGTTCTCTAAGAAATGGAGATGCAAATTGCTGAGATATTTCAAGACTTTACAGAGAAGTCTGTTTGTAGTGGCATTAGCTTCACCTACACATAGAGCAAGACTCATCTCATACCAAAAATCAACAAAAGATAAAACACCGCAGTTAAGCTTCTCCAATCACTTATCAAATTTAAATGCTATATGAACATATTTAATACATTATTTAAATAAAAATATTCTTAAAAGGGAGATCAAGTCCTAATTCTTCATATGCTGTTTATTATATTATAAATTATGTCTACAGTGAGTTTGAAAATATGAGCTGTGAAAATGACTAAAAGCAATTGGATAGGACCACGAAGACTGAAATCTTTTAAAGCATAGTTCTTTATTTTTTTAAGGTAGGATTTTTTTGTTTTGTTTTTGTTTATTTTACATATTACCTTTCTTTTCTAGTCATTTAAAGTTGAAGATTTAATTCAAATCTTGCCCAGAGATTGAGAATGGCCTAGCAAAATGATCACAGACACTGCTAGATCTCAGCATTGCCATGCAAGGTTCACATGGGGAAACTTCAATCCATGAGTGATTTTTTTTAAATGTCATTTGAATTATAGTTGTCACCAAATAACATTCTAAAAGTACTTTAATATCTTGACGAGCAATAAGTGTCATATATTCTAATTGTCAAGTACTATTAATAGCCAGATCTTAATAGGCCCACATTATCTATTATAGGAAATTTTTTTTACATTTTCCTCCAGAAATATCTCAGATTAAGAAGGGAAAAAATGGAATTAAACCACACAGTAGACATACCATATTTTATTTCTCATAGAATGCTGGGAAAGGAGGAATCTGGGCCAAGTCACCCCCCACACCAAAGAAACCATGCTTTAAGGTTAATGAGACATCTGAAGATGATCTCTAGTTTTATGTTGCACTTTTTTTACAATTTCTAAACTCAAATTAAATGACTGTTTACAATTCCACAAAATTTGTACTTTCTGTCTTTCTGCATACACAATTCTCAAATGAGAGGAAACTAAGAGAAAGAAGGCAAGACCAGAATTTGAGTCCTGTTTGACACCACAGACTGTGTTACCCATGTGAGTCCTCCAACTTCTCAATTTTGGGGGCCAGGAATGTCAAAAAACAAATAAAGCCACTAAGTTGTACATAAAGATCTCTGGGTACATGTTGACTTGGGGAAACACACACTTTAATGTTATTTATGTTCTATTGTGCTTTGATTCATTTTGTTAAATGTTTTTCAATTTTATTTTTATCTAATTCAGGCTACACCTGAGAATTGTGGGCAGGGATGTCGTGGACCCAATTATGCATGTGATGCCTCTGTTCTAAGCAATTCTCTAAGACTGAGTGGCAAAAAAGATGCCAACTTAAAGGGAAAGAATTTCCTCACTTAAGAGCTTCTTAGGAAATCACAGGTTTAATTTCTATGGCTATCGCTATCTCAATCAACTAGTCAATAAACATCTATTAAACTCTTACTATAGTCAAGGTACAGTGCCAAGTAATAAAGATACAAAAATATGCAAAAGACTGTCACTGCCCTCCAAGTCCTCACAATCTAATGGAGGAGACAACAAACAAACAAATAAGGACAGGAGAGCTACAAAGAGGATAAATAAGAAATAAAGGAGGGAAGGCACTAGAATTAAAAGGGTTGGGGAGAGTCTTCCTGTATAAAATAGGGTTTTAATTGGGACTTAAAGAAAACCAGTAGGCATAGATGAGGAGGAAGAACATTCCAAGTGAACAAAGTCAATACCTTTTTGACACCCCCCCAAATAATCTTGATTTTAAAACTCAACAGGTTTGATTTTAAGATTAAAGCTCAAAATGTCCCTCCCTTAGATCAAGCATAGGGGTCCTCCCTTCTTTTATATATATAAGTATATATGTATATTTATATATATAGTAAACATCCAGTGGAGTGTAAGAGATATGAGATTAGGGGTCAGCAGAGAAGTAAGGGCAGGATATATAAATGTGAGAATTATCAGCATTGAGATGATAATTAAATCCATGGGAGAGCTGATGGAGATTACCAAGTAAAGTAGAATGAAGAAGATAAGAGGGTCCAGGACAAACCCTGAGGCACATCTATGGTTAGAGGACATAATGTGGCTGAGAATTTAGCAATCCAGCCTGGGAAGGAGTAGTCAGATAGATAGGAGAACTAAGAGAGAAAAGTGTCCCCCCAAAAAACTTTTAAATAATATCAAGAGTAAAAGATGATCCACATTTTCAAAGATTTCAAAGAAGTTTAAAGAGAATAAAGATTGAGAAAAAAGCTATTGGATTGACCAATTAAAAGATCATTGGCAACTTTGAAGAGAGAAGTTTCAGTGAAATAAAAAGGTTATGGATTATAAAGTGTTAAAAAGAAAATGTGAGGAAAAGTGTTTATTATAAACCATCTAAGGAGATTAATCACAAAGGGCAGTAAAAATATCTAGCTATCCCCTAACTTTTAGAAAATATAGGAAAGGTACTTTAGAAGTATTGTAGAGGACTTTGGATACTGAGTTCCTGAAGCAACAACCTTTAGACAAATGCCTACTTTACCCCTGCCTCCAGGCCTTGTTTTACCCTTGCACTAAAAATGCAGGCTAGATGTGTACAGACAATCCACTCCATTTCAGGGGCGAAATCACCTGTAACAAAAGTTTGTTCTATAAAGTCCTCTGTGCACACTGGTTTATACAAAGTACTTAGTACTTAAGGCCTACTATGTGTGGCAAATAGTATGATAAATTCATTTAAATGAAAATGCTTAACAAGATTCATTTGTCACTTACAGAATTCAAGGGAAGGAAAGTTACAAATATTCAGAGATCCAAATACTAAGTTTGGTGCTGATTTTGGTTCATATGATTAAATTCTGTCAGAAAATTACTTACAAGGAAGGGCGTTAGACTCTCTGCTTTGTACCCATTATGTCAGGCAAGCTAAAAAAGCATAATTGCTGATTAATACATTCTGAGAAAGGAATATCTGTGACATATTAGCATTTTCCTGGGGTAAACAACTACATTTTCAGAGCAATGGTTTTAATGTGGCTAAAACAATTTTATTTTTTATCTATTACCATTGTCATATTGTGTTCATAAACCCATAAAATTTGGATACTCAGAATCTATATTTGTGGCACCCAGAATGCAATACACCCTTCTTTATGAAAATTAAAGGATCCAGTCTGAATTTCAACTCATCATAAAAATGACAACATCTTACAACTACAACTTCTGAAAGCAGCTAGGTGGATTAGTGAAAAGAGCTCTGAGTTCAGAACCACAAAGATCTGAATTGAAATGTGACTTCAGATACTTATTAGGTATATGACCCTGGGAAACTTTGTCTGCCTCAGTTTCCTCAAACACAAAATGAGGATAATGATAGCATATAAATTGTCAATTATTTTGAGGATTAAATGAGATAACTTGTTTAGGACAGTGCCTGCCATAGAGTAGTTGCTTAATAAATAATTAATAAATAATGGTTTCCTTCCTTTCTTCTTGTCTGCACCTTTTCCTTTAGGTAGTAGCAAACATGAGCAAAACCAAGTGAAAATCCAGGCTTTCAAAAATGGGTGACAATCTTCTTCATCATGATTTATATCTAAATTATATTGCATAAAGTTGTCTTCACATCTCTGGGATATTTAAGAGTAAGACAAAAGGAAAACCACCCTGAATTGGGAGTCAGGAATCCAAGGTTCAAATCCCACCTCTGCCCCCATATAACTGTGTTAAAGTGTATAATTCACTTTGACTCTTCGGGCTTTGGTCACATTGCTAAAATGAGGGACAAGTACTAGAAGCCTCTGTCTCATTATTTGCTTTGCATTGTCCCTCACATCTCAAAACTGTTTCAACTAAAAACCATCGAAGGTCTCCATAATTGATAACTCTGAAGATGTTCCATCTTAAAGCCAAGCTCTTTCTTTTTGCTCTCTTCCAGGTCTGTTCAAATAAATAACTTGTTCTCTCTGAGTCACTTCAGTTGTGTCTGACTTTCTGACCCCATTTGAGGTGGTTTGCCATTTCCTTCTTCAGTTTATTTTACAAATGAGCAACTAAGGCAAATAGATTTAAGTGACTTGCCTAGGGTCACACAATTAGTAAGTCTCTGAGGTCAAATTTGAACTCAGAAAGATGAGTCTTTCTGACTCCGGGCTCCAACACTCTATCCACTATACCACCTGGATGTCCCATCTGAATAAATACAAAGCACCTAACGTACCATGTGTGAAGGAAATTTGGAGATAAATAGGACATGAAGTCTGCCCTCAGAAAAATAAGAGTCTAGTAGAAAAGATAAGACAATTACACACAGAACTAAAATACAAATTAGTTATGTGAGAGATACAAAACAAAATTCTGCTGGACTTCATAAAGGGCAAAGATTGCTGCCATCTGGGCTGTCTGAGAGGTGGCAGCTAAGTCGGACCAGGAAGGATGGGTAAACTTCAATGAGTTTTGTGGGAAGGTGGGAAGGGCAGCTTATTCCAGGCATCAAGGCTAGCAGGAGAAAAAAACAAGGAGGTTGTGAAAGGCCAGAGTAAGTTCCCAGAGGAGTGACTCATATAATTTTACAGGAATATGGTCACATGAGGAAGATCAAGGAAGATAAAATTGAAAAGTTAGATTGAAGCGAGGCTGTGGAGGGGCTTTATGTTGTGGTTTCAGCAGCCTGGCTTCAAACAACTCCTTACTTTATCAGTGGTTTGTGAACGCATTGCTTTTGCATTGAAAATATTGCAAATTGTTTCCCCCTTTACAATGTCCCCCATAGATTTCATTAACTTTTAAGTTAGGGAAAAAAAGAAGAAAAAGAAAAACTTTTTTTCCTCCCTTTGCTGAGGCTGAAAACTTGACCTAAATTCTTATGCTTGTGTTCTACAGGAAATATGACACTGTATGCACATTGCAAGATTTAATCCTATTTATCTATTCTCTCTGCCTCTGTCTGTCTCTGTCTCTGTGTTTCTCTCTTTCTTTCTGTCTCTGTCTCTTTCTCTCTCTCTCTCTGTCTCTGTTTCT